>NW_024080858.1:2287570-2447942 GCF_003009895.1 Hyaena hyaena
AGTCTGTGACTCCCTCTCTCTCTGACCCTCCCCTGCTCACGCTGTCTCTCTCTCTCTCTCTCCTAGAAATAAATAAAACATTTTTTAAAAAATCAGGATATGAGATATCTTCTGCTTGTTTTTTCTTTCTCAAAATGTATTTGGCTATTTGTTGTCTTTGTGGTTTCATATGAATTTTAAAATAATTTTTTTCAATTTCTATAAAATTCCAATACAGAAATTTTTTTAAATGTTTGTTTGTTTGTTTGTTTTGAGAGAGGGGATAGACATAGAGAGAAAGAGAGAGAGAATCCCAAGCAGGCTCCATCCTTTTAGCACAAGAGTCAGACATTTAACCAACTAATCTACCCAGGTGTCCTGTCCAGTAGATATTTTTGATAGAGATAGCATTGAATTTTTAGATTCTGATGGGTAATGTGAACAATTTCACAATAGTAAGTCTTCCAATTCACAGATTTGGGATGTCTTTCCATTGGTTTGTATTGTCTTTAATTTCATTTGTATATGTTTTATAGTTTTCAGTGTTCAAGTTTTCACATGTTGACATTTATTCCTAGGTATTTTATTCCTTTTACACAACTATAAATGAGATTGTTTCCCTAATTTCTTTTCAGATCATGTATTGCCAGTGCATGGTAATGTAACTAATTTTCATGTTAATTTTGTGTTCTGCACCTTTAATGAATTTTTATATTATTTTTTATGGTTTTTTTTTCTTCCAAGGAATTTTTATGACTTTCCATGAGGATCCTGTTGGCTGCCAACAGAAGACAATTTCACTTCTTCATTTCCAATTTGGAAGCCTTCTATTTCTTTTTCTGGCCTAATTGCTCTGGCTGGGATGTCCACTACCATGTTGAACAGGGAGAGTGAGTATGGGGGTCCTTGTTTTTCTCCCTGTTTTGAAGGAAAAGCTTTCCTTTTTCCACAATTGAGTATAATGTTAAATGTGGGATTTTTCATATATAGCATTTATTATGCTGAGATAATTCCTTCCACTGTTAATTTTTTGAGAGTTTTTATCATGGAGGTGTGTTGAATTTTGTCAAACACTTATTCTGGATCTTTTTAAATCATTATTTTATCTGTAATTTTTATATATTAACAAACTCTGCATCCCAAGGATAAATACCTCCTGATCATAGTGTATAATTGTTTATAGTTGTCCCTTATGATCCTTTGCTATATCTCTTTTATTTCTGATTTTGTTTATTTGAGCCCTCTTTTTTTTTTTCTTGGTAAGTCTAGCTGGATGCTTATCAATTTTGTTTTATTTTTTTCAAAGAACCAGCTCTTAGTTCCAATGATCTATTCTATTGTATTTTAAGTCTCTATTTCATTTATTTCTGTTCTGATCTTCATTATTTTCTTTCTACCAGCTTTCAGTTTTGTTCTTTCGTTTTCTAGTACCTTCAAGTGTATAAAGTTACTTGAGATTTTTCTTTTTTCTTGAGGCATTTCTCACTATAATAATCTTTACTTCTAGTACAACTTTTTCTGCACCCCATAAAGGTTAATATGTATGTTTTCATTTTTATCTGTATCAAGGTCTTTTCTAATTTATTTTTTTATTTCTTTGTTGATCCATGCTATTCCAGAATATGTTTTAATTTTTCAACCTATTTGTGAATTTTCTGCTTTTCCTTCTGCTTTTGATGTCTGGTTTTATTCCATTGTGATTATAAAAGATACCTTGGTAAATTTCAATCTTTTTACATTTGTTGAGATTTGTTTTGTGACCAAATATGTGATCTATTCTGGAGAAACATCCATGGCTACTTGAGAAGAATGTGTATGCTGCTGCTATTGGGTAGAACATTCTGTATAGGACTCTTAGATCAATTTGGTCTATAGTGCTATTTAAATCCTTTACTTCCTTGGGGTGCCTGGTGGCTCAGTAGGTTAAGTGTCTGACTTTGGCTCAGGTCATGACCTTTAGGTTTGTAGGTTTGTAGGTTCGTAGGTTCACAGGTTCGTAGGTTCGAGCTCCTCATCAGGCTCTGTGCTGACAGCTCAGCCTGGAGCCTGCTTCAGATTCTCCTTCCCTCTCTGCCCTTCCCCTGTTCATGCTCTGTCTCTCTCTGTCTCTAAGAAATAAACATAGTTTAAAATTTTTAATCCTTTACTTCCTTGTTGATATGTAATCTGGAGTTTCTATCATGTATTGAAAGAGGGGTATTGAAGTCTCCTACTATTATTGTAATGCTATCCCTTTCTCCTTTCAGTTCAGTGAATGTTTGTTTTATATAGTTAGATGCTCTGGTGTTGGGTGAATATATATGTGTGTGTGTATGTATATATATCTTTTATGGCAGTTTTGACTTAAACTCTATTCTGTCAAATGTAAGTGTAGTCATTCCTGATCTTCTGGTGCCCATTTACATGGAATATCTTTTTCCAATGTTTATTTTTAACTTGTGTTTTATTTTTAATCTAAACTGAGTTTTTCCTACGCAGTGTATATTGAATCTTATTTTTTAGATCCATTCAGTCACTTTATGTGACTTCCATCACTTTTGATGGAGTTTAGTCCATTTATATTTTAAGTTCTTATCAATAAGGACTAATTTAATATTGACATTTTGTTACTTTTCTGTTAATTTTTCTTTTTTTGTCTTTTCCTCTTTTGTCTCCCTTTGTGTTTCATTGATTCTGTGTGTGTGTTGATATTTATTGATTACTTTCTCTTCTTCTTTTGTGTAACTTCTATAGTGTGTGTGTGTGTAGGCGTATGTGTTTGTGTAGACAGGCGTACATATGCAGTTACCTTAGGGCTTATACAACATATCTTACAGTTAAGGTATTCTAAAAACAACTTAAGCTCAAATACATACTAAAACTCTACACTTTATCTTCTCTTCAACTCATATTTTTAAAAAATTTTTTAATGTTTTATTTATTTCTGAGAGAGAGAGAGAGAGACAGCATGAGCAGGGGAGGGTCAGAGAGAGAGAGGGAGACACAGAATCTGAAGCAGGCTCCAGGCTCTGAGCTGGCTGTCACCACAGAACCAGGCACGGGGCTCAAACCCACCAACCGTGAGATCATCACCTGAGCCGAAGTCGGATGTCCAACAGACTGAGCCACCCAGGCGCCCCTCTTCAACTCATATTTTATGTTATTGTTACAATTTGCATCTATTCTTATTGTGTATCTTTTGACAATTTTTGTAGTTATAGTTACTTTGAGTACTTTTGTCTCTTAACTTTTATACTAGAATTAAAAGTGGTTTACCCACCACAGAATAATAACATGTCCAACTATGTGTGTATATATATATACACGTATATAAATTTATATATGACTAACATATATATATATTCCATTTTTATGCTATCATGTTGCTATTTAGCATCCTTTTATTTAAACTAGAAAATCTCATTTTAGCATTTCTTGGAAGGCAGTTCTAATGGTGATAAACTCCCTTAGATTTTGTTTGGGCATATCTTTATGTCTCTTTTATTTTATTTTATTATTTTTTAAATTATTTTTGATGTTTATTTATGTTTGAGAGAGAAAGAAAGAGGGTTAGAGTGTGAGCAGGCAAGGGGTAGAGAAAGAAGGAGACACAAAATCAAAGCAGGCTCCAGGCTCTGAGCTGCCAGCAAGAGCCCAACACAGGGCTTGAACTCATGGACCACGAGATCATGACCTGAGCCAAAGTAGGATACTCCACCTACTGAGCCACCCAGGAGCCTCATGTCTCTTTTATTTTAAAAAACAATTTTGCCAAGTATAGCCTTCTTGTTGACAGGTGTTTGTTTATTTGTTTTTCCTTTAAACTTTTTGACTACATCATTTCACTGTCTCTAGACCTGAAAATTTTCTGTTCAAAATTTCACTCATGGTCTTATGGTGATTCTTTTGTGTGTCATATATTGCTCTCTCTTGCCACTTTCAAATTTTTGTCTTTGACCTTTTATAATTTGATTATAATAAGACTTGGTGTAGATTTCTTTGGGTTCCTCTTATTTGAGATATTTTGGTTTTTGTGCATCTGGATGCTCAATTCATTCTTTAGTTTTGGGAAATTTTAAGTCACTATTTCTTTGAATTAGTTTTCTGGTCTTTTCTCATCCTGGAATTTCTATCACATGTATCTTGGTCTTCTTGTTGGCTCTAAGTCCTTTTCTTTCTTCATTCTTTCCAGTCTTTTTTTCTCTCTTTTGACTGAATAATTAACCATGACCTTTCTTGGAGTCCACTGATCTTTTCTTCTGTTTGATCTAGTCTGATGCCCTTTGTGGATTACCTGGTATAATTGGGCCATGCTCAGATTTGGAGACAAGAAGAGCAGAAGCCAGCAGACTTCTGTCTCTTTATGTCATTTGGTGGAAGGGTGGGAAAGATGACTTTATGATGGATCCTTCTATTATATGTCATGTTGTTGAGATGAAAGTGGGTCAGAATGTTGAGATTTTATTGCTGCCTCTGAAGACAGATTGATTAACTAGTTATCTAGATATTGATGAGGGTTAGACTTTCCTTCTATGATATTGTCATAGTAAGTGGATTAAACATTCCACCAGTGCACTGATTGTGGACTGTGTTTTGTATTGGCCTATAAGTCTTTGAAGTTTCCACTCTGAATCATACATGTGTCGTGGCTCAAGAGCAAGTGCTGGAAAACCTTACTGCGTTTGTTGTTGTTGTTGTGTTTTTCCATTCTCTATCATTTGTCCAGAAAGTGCAAATTATTCTTGAGTTTTTGGTCTATGCCTGCTGGTTGTTCTGCACCAAAGGTCTCTCCAGTATCCAATTTGGAATATATACATGAGACATTAAAAGAAATCTCAGTGAACTCACCTGGTGTCATCCCTCAAGTCTAGAGGTCTTTAGCCAGTCTGCATTTTGATTTTTAGTTTTCACATGTTTTCAGGGCATTTAGTTATACTGAGAGGGAACTAGCAAGGAACCTGAGTTTATATGACCTTGTTCCAGAAACTAAATTGGCCAAGTTTTTTGAATAAGGTTCCAGATTAAAAATGTAATAAAGTATAAATACTATTGATTAAATATTCCAAGGAACAATAAAAGCCAAGTCAACCATTTTTTTTTATTAAATGAAGAATTAAGATGAACCTTATAGGAGATACTAACATTTGTGAAAGACACAAATAATACTCTTGAGTATTTCTAGTCTGACAAGCCTAGTAAGAGAATAACGTAAAGAATAAAAAAGAAAATAAACCTTTTTGCTTCAGGAAAGTATGTGGTAAGCACCATGAAAAAGATTTAAAAATTATATGAGTGCTTTTTACAAAAAAAAGTCTCTTAAGTAATGAGTTGAGTTGGAAAAAAAAGAGATATTATTATTTACGGTAATTTAACATGGGTAAACCCGGACAATCTCAGCAACATATGATCACCTTACCTTAAGACTAACCTTTTGTTTTAACAGTTTGTTTTGGAAATGGTCATGCATATGCATACTTATAGAATAGTACAATAAAACCTTATTTTTCCATCATCTAGGTTTAATAACTACAAATTTATGGCCAGTTTTCATTCTCCTATATACCCTGAGACCCTCTTTGCTCTGTTAATACTTAAGAGCAAATTCTAGGAAGTTTCCTGAGTCATTCCCTGAGCAAAACACTAAATTACTTTTATTGCATGTCTTTCTCTTTTTTCTCCACCAGGCATAACCACTTGCATTCATATGTTGCTTTTTGTCTTACTTATAGGGCTGATACTCTAATGGTTCAACTCTGCCAGAACACAGATCCTTACTGATTAGCCCTGCATATTGGCCAGCTCAGGATAAGAAGCCAGAGTATCTGGACAAACATTTCCATAATGGTGGCTTTATAATGATTGTGATTAAAGGTCTGGTGTACATGAGGATCATATTTCTGCTACATTGGCTTGGGCTGTTTCTGTCCTTTTGTGGACACACCCAAGCTGAGCATCCCCAATATCATAGTCCTCCAGAAGTGGTGATTCCTTTGAGGATACCTGGTGCTGGCAGAGGCATGAAGCCTTCAGGTTGGCTCTCTTACAGCCTGCATTTTGGGGGCAAGAGACACATTGTCCACATAAAAGTCAAGAAGTATTTGCTATCCAGACACCTTCCAGTGTTCACCTATTCAGACCAGGGTGCTCTCCTTGAGGACCAACCTTTTGTGCAAAATGACTGCTACTATCATGGTTACGTGGAGGGGGACCCAGAGTCCCTGGTTGCCCTCAGTTACTGTTTTGATGGTTTTCGAGGACTGTTACAGATAAATGACATTGCTTATGAAATTAAGCCTGTGACTTTTTCTACTAAATTTGAACATCTGGTATATAAACTGGAGAGTGAGGAGACCCAATTCCCAACCATGAACTCTGATTTTGTGCAAGAGAAAATTGTACCCCAATGGGAGTCTCAAGAGATTAATAATTCTACTCAGAAACAAAGTTCTTACTCAGGCTGGTGGCTCCATATGTTTGTTATAGAAATAGCCGTGGTGGTGGACCATAGTCTATATCTTCATATAAAAAAGAACATTTCAAAGTTTAATGAGGACCTATATGCTATGGTAAATATAGTAGATTCCATTTATGACGTCATGGGTCTTAAACTGTTATTGTTTGGTTTGGAGTTCTGGACTGAGAGAAACTACATTGAAGTAAATGATATAAGGAGATCTCTGAGATATTTTTGCCTTTGGAAAAAGGAAAACCTTGAGTTCCGCCTACCACATGACACTGTACATCTTTTTATAAATCAGACAGTACGAGGAATGAGTGGTTTAGGCTATGTTCAAGGATTGTGTAAATCACACCTTAATTGTGCAATTGTTACTAGTGTAGAAAGAACCTTGGGCATTGTTGCAATTGCAATGGCTCATCATATTGGCCATAATTTGGGTATGATTCATGATACTGAGTTTTGCACATGTGCACTGCCTAAATGTATAATGCATCCTTCAAACCCACCAATAATTAAATTTAGCAATTGTAGTTATTCTTATTTTTGGAAATATTCTATACAGGAGGCAAAATGTTTGTTCTACACTATACACACAAAGGACCTGTTTGCACAGGCACGTTGTGGGAATGGTGTTGTTGAAGATGAAGAGGAGTGTGACTGTGGACCTTTACAGAATTGTTCAAGAGATGCCTGCTGTCTGTCAAACTGCACTTTGAGTTTTGGCTCCACATGCGGTTTTGGGCTTTGTTGCAAGGACTGCCAATTATTACCATCGGGAACAGTGTGTAGAAAGCAGGTCAATGAATGTGATCTTCCGGAGTGGTGCGATGGTATATCCCACATGTGCCCAGATGACGTCTATGTGGAGGATGGAATTCCCTGTAATGAAAGTGCCTATTGCTATGCAAAGAAATGTAATAACCGCAATGAGCAGTGTAAGCAGATTTTTGGCCAAGAGGCAATGAGTGCAGATCAGAGTTGCTACAAACACATAAACACTCTCGGTGACCGTTTTGGGAACTGTGGTCTCAAAAATGCTTCATATATAAAATGCAATATCTCAGACAGCCTGTGTGGCAGAGTTCAGTGTAAGAATGTGAAAGAAATTCCCACTCTGAATGAACATTCTACTGTGCATCAGGTTCACTTCAATGACGGCGTCTGCTGGGGTATTGACTACCACCCTGGGATACCCATACTTGATATTGGTGAAGTGATAGATGGCACAGAGTGTGGCCCAGAACATCTCTGCATTGACAGGAGGTGTGTCCATATATCTCGCTTGGATAGTAGTTGTTCACCTCTGTTCTGTAACATGAGGGGTATTTGCAACAATAAACATCACTGCCACTGCAACCGTTTGTGGGACCCACCCAACTGCCTAAAACGGGGCAATGGAGGTAGTGTTGATAGTGGACCACCCCCGAAGAAAGAAAGGATAAAGAAGTATTACGTGTTGGTAGTCTCACTTCTTTGGTTGCTTCTCTTGTTAGGTTGTCTTATTTGTCTTTGCATGCAGAAAAAAACAAAGGAAAAGGAAGCTGAAGTTGCAAAACAAGCGCAAAATGTTCCTTTAAAGGAAGCACCAATGGTTCCTTCAAAACAAATGCAAGAAGTTCCTTCACAACAGCAAAAGGTTGTGACTCAACCTGCAAAACCAGCACAAACAGTTTCCCCAAAAGCAGTGCAAAAGCTTCCTTCAAAACCAGAGAGTAAGGCTCCTTTGAGACAGGAGAGTAAGGTTCTTTCAAAAGCAGAGAGTAAGGCTCCTTCAAGACAGGAGAGTAAAGTTCTTTCAAAAGCAGAGAGTAAGGCTCCTTTGAGACAGGAGAGTAAAGTTCTTTCAAAGCCAGAGAGTAAGGCTCCTTTGAGACAGGAGAGTAACGTTCTTTCAAAAGCAGAGAGTAAGGTTTCTTTAAGACAAGGGAGTAAGGCTCCTTCAAGAAAAGAGAGTAAGGTTCCAACTCAGTCTGCAAAACAACCAAAAGCTCAACCCTCAAAGTCACAGCAGAAACTTCAGACCCAGCCTGCAACACCACTGCAAAGACTTCAGAGTCAATCTAGCATGCAGCCTCAACAGGACAAAGGTGGGAAACAAAGGCCGTCAGTAGTAAAAAATGTACCCAAATAAGTATGGAATAAAAAAGGTCATTCCTGGAATGTTTCTACTTACTCTTCATTATTTTAAACAATTAGAAGATCCATTTTGCCTAAAATCTGTTTTTTTACATTTTCTGGGGAAAGGTATGACACATGGGTTGTGTGCCAGTTTCTCAGTCTCAAATCCCCTTCCCATTTTGTACATTTCATCGCAGGGACCACATCTCTGCTGTCCCAAGCCCTCTTCTTATAGGGACCTGCAATAAGGAGAATGAATGAGAGTTTGGAAATCTGGGAGATCAATTTGCTTCCTGTATGTCAATATCACCTCAGTAACACGTTTTACACTGGCAGTTACTTATTTATGTATATTTTTACTTACTTATTTATGTATATTTTTTAAATTTACTTATTTATGTATATTTTTTAAAGTTACTTACTTATTTATGTATATTTTTAAAATTTACTTCAGACCAACTTCATTGTCAGTCCGAGAGATACCAGCATCACTATGTTATCCTCAGAGTTCTGAGTCTTGGACCATTGAGCTTTCGGCCAATAACCCAAATCTTCTGCACCAGCTTAGCCTTACCTATTGTCAGAGTTCTGAGTATCAGACCCACGCAGTCAGCTCTATGGTCTTCTAGATTTCATTAACCCTCAAGTGCTCCTCTTTGCTCCTTAGAATGAAATCACCTTTTTACAGTTATTATTTCATGCCTACTAACCAGTTAGTAGCACAATGTCTCCCTTAACTTTTCTTCTTCAATATCTGTTTACCCAATTCTTGCACTTAACTCCATCCCTCTAAAATTACTAATGTGGTTTTACTTTTTCTTTCTTTAAAAGATTTTTTAAAATTTTTTAATGTTTATTATTTACTTATTTATTTTTAAATATTTTATTTTATTTCTGAAAGAGAGAGAGACAGCGTGAGCAGGGGAGGGTCAGAGAGAGAGGGAGCTACAGAATCTGAAGCAGGCTCCAGGCTCTGAGCTAGCTGTCAGCACAGAGCCCAACACAGGGTTCAAACCCATAAACCATGAGATCATGACCTGAACCGAAGTTGGATGCCCAGCTGATTGAGCTACCCAGAAGCCCCTGAAATTACTCATGTGGTTTTACTTTTTCTGACTGAATCCTGACTGTTATAGTACTAATCTAGGTGTAATGAGGAAAGTGAAAGTCAAGAGATGTCAGAAGTTTTTGTTTGAGATTTTCTTTACCACTAACCTTTACCATCTTAAATAAATTACTTAAATTTACGTCAATTTTCCAACCAAAAAAATAAAGGACAGGATGATAATAAGAATTGTCTCTCAATTGTTGGTGTTTCTTTGGTTATAAAATGAAATAAAGAAAATGCTCTCAATTCCAGGGAGGTCTTGGTAGGTAAGTTCCTTGCCCCCCCCCAAACGAAACCAATGATAAAAACAATTGTACAATATGAACACAATTTTTAATTATATTTTTAAAGTATCAGAGAACTATGAAAGAAATGAAGATAAAAGGCTTAAAAATTACAAAGACAGGAAAACAATTAGAAATATCAGTATTTTCCCTCCCCTGGAACAAAAGTGATTGTTCCTTGTGATGTGATACTCCTGAGTAGAAACTAAGGATCCACCAGTCCTCAGGTTTTGTCAGCATTCAAGAGTCTCTCATGGTTTGCCTCTCTCCCTGATGGATGTGGGAGGGAGGGGGGGATGGGCATGGAGGAGGGCACTTTGGGGATGAGCACTGAGTCTTATGTGGAAACTAATTTGACAATAAACTATTTGTAAAAAAAAAAAAAAAAGAAGAAGAAAAAAGAAACTAAGGATCCACTTGGCCATCCCACTCAGAATGCCTATATTGGAGAATGAGGAACCTGAAGCTTCTTAGTGTATAAGAGAGACCAGACTGATAGATTAGACAGTCTGGTCTAATCAGATTCAAAGTCAGTTTTCCCTACAACACATTTGCTGAAATTAGGTCCTCTGTGGGAGGCTGGGGAGACAGGTTGAATCCTTTAAAGGAAGAAATCTCTATAATCTGTTGTACTCAGGAATTAAAGACCCAGTGGAAGAGGGGGGTTTCCTTAGAACATAGCCTACCTTCCCTTTGCAATGTTAGCCTGATTTTGAGGAAGATTGGAATATAGGGTAGAGAACTGAGTTTTGAAGATTTGAATATCAGAACATAATCCCCAATTGCTTTAGAGCTGAAAAAATAGAGGCATATGGGCTCCCAGTAGAAAGTACAGCAAGATATATGTGTCTTACTAAAACTATTTGCTGACTAAACCCAATTGCCAATTGAATTGGAACTATCAGGCAGCCTATCTTCCAAATGTAAGAAAGATGAAAACTTCTCAAGACAAAAGTAAGTCTACCCTGAACCCCTAGGCTTCTTTATACATAACATGGAACAGATAATAAAAAATTATCACACATATCAAGAAGAAGAAGTTATGGCCAATGACAAAGACAAAACACCAACAATGACAGCAAAAGAGAAGCTAGAAGACATCTAAAAGATGAGTCAGAGAGTGGAAAAGATAATAATGAACAAAAATCCACCATGATTACTATTTTAGAGAAACTAGAAGGAAAAAAACTATGTGAAAGAAGATAGATAAATTTCACCAGGAAATTAGAATCCTCTTCAAGGTTATCAAAAAGATATTCTAGAGCTGAAAAAATAAAATATCTAAATACATGAAATTAGAAAACACGTTGAAGTATAGACTGAATTGTTCAATTAACTGCATTAGTTAACTAGCAGAGCAGTCAGTGAAAAAATATCAATTACATACATAACAAAAAATACTAAATATTAGGATACAGATTAGTGATATGTGAAACAGATCAGTAAACCTAAAATCAGTAAAATAGAGTCCCAGTTGAGAAGGAGAAAGATAACTGAATAGAAATAATAAAAAAAGATTGTCAAAGAATTTCCCAGAAGCATGGAAACACAGTATTTCACTACTTCAGAAAACGGAATGAATTTCAAGCAGTACAAACACACAAGCACACACCTAAGAATATCATAGTAAAACCTGAAAACCAGACACTGAGAAATCTTAAGAGCATTAAGATTTATGAAATATATAATATTTCTTAAAAGGAATGACAGTAAAATAGATGGTTGATCTGAACAAAATGTTTGAATGCAGAAGATAATGGAATAAGATATTTACTCAGTACATATAATTGCCAGATTAGAATTACTTGTTCGTAAAAACAACCTTCAATAATGAAAGAGAACAAAACTTTCCTTCGGCAAGCAAATCATTGCCAGCAGTTACCACTCAAAGAAACACTAAAGTTTCTTTTTTAGTAGGTAGAAACATGATACCAGAGAGAAGCATGAATGTGCAGGCCAGTCTAAAATACACAAGAAACACTATATATGTGGATATAATAATTTAAAATAATGTACAAAACAATGCTAATAGTATCTTCTGGATTATAAATATGTGCAGAACAGAACACATACATATTTATCATAAAAGCTGAGAGGCATGCAAATAGTTTACAGATCTAGGCATCTAGCAGAACAGGGAAGAGGTGAATTAATATGCATTGTGACATGACATTAAGGACACATGCTGCAATCTTTAAGGTAACCATTAAGGGGCGCCTGAGTCGCTCAGTTGGTTAAACATCAGATTTCTGCTCAGATCATGATTCACGGTTTCTGAGTTCGAGTCCCATGTCAGGATCTGTGCTGACAGCTCAGAGCCTGGAGACTGTGTCGGATTCTTTGTCTCCCTCTCTCTATGCCCCTCCCCTGCTTGTGCTCTGTCTCTTTCTCTCTCTCAAAAACAAACAACCAAAGGTAACCATTAAAATGATTATGTAAATATAAGAAATTAAAGAAAAAAGGCAAAATAAATGGTATTGACTGCTAAAAATATAGAAAAGTGAACAAACATAATGCAGATATGTGAAAATAGAAAAAAAAACTATGAAAGCGATGCGGCCTATGTAAAATGAATTACATTAAGTAATTAAAAGACTGACATGTTTCCAAGTATAAAAATTTAGTATTATAAAACCTAGTAGTATGCTGTTTACTAAAAACATAATTTAAAAATAGAGGGTGTGAAAACTTGAAAAATAATTTTTTATGCAAGATTAACCAAATTAATTTAGTGTTAATTCTTTGATAATGAAGACTTTGAGGAAGAAAACATTAGTAGAAATAAGGAGGAATATTTTGTAATGATAAAAGGCAAATCATTAAGAGATAGGATATCCTTAATATGTGAGCATCTACTTTTATAACTTCAAATATATAAGGGAGGACACTGGGATGGCTCAGTTGATTAAGTGTCTGACTCTTGGTTTCGGCTCACAATTGTGAGATGGAGCCCCATCTTCAGCCCCATGTCAGGCTATGCTAGGCATGGAGCCTGCTTGAGATTCTCTCTCCCCTTCTCTCTCTGCCCCTCCACCTACTTGCACCAGTGCTCTCTACTCTCTGTCTCTCAAAATAAACTTTAAAAAAAAAACAAAAATCAAATGTATAAGGAAAATTATGGAGATAGAGAAATCCACAATCACCAAGAGGTAGAATTTTAACACAATTCTCTTAATAGTGATAGAAAAAGTGGACAGTACATCTGTAGGGTAAGATTTGGGGTATATAATTAACAAACTGGATCTACTATATAAGTAAAGAAAAGAAATACTAAACTCAAAAGTGGCTAAATGAACTTTGATTCTTCTGTACCTGGACTACTACCAAAGGCCACCTTATACTGGGCCAGAAAGAAAACCCCAACAAATTTCATACGGTTTTAATCAAGAAGAGTACTTTCCTAAACCTTATGTATTTCATCTACAATTCAATCACATTAAGGATAACAGGATAAAGTCCAATTACCTGGTACAATTCTGACACTGGTCTCACATCTGATTGCCAACTAAGATTTTGCACCCAATTTCAATGTAAAGCAGTGGTACCCCCACACCACCAAACAATTCACTTATGCCATCTGGGTAATCTAGAGTTCAACTCAATCCTAGCACTCTACCGGGAGATAGCTCCAGAGCATACAGGTTAATGGCCCAGGCCTATAAGACTGCTTTTTTCCCCTAATTTGTCATCTGTACTTCTGACAGACCAGCTGTAATTTGGAGGTTCTAATGACTTCCTCCTTGGGCTTGATTAATTTGCTGGAGTTGCTTACAGAAGTCAGAGGAACATTTTACTGACTAGAGTATGGTTTTATTATAAAAGGATATAATGCAGGAAGGGATAGATGGAAGGGATACATAGGGCAAGGTAAGTAGGAAGGAAAAGGGGCTTTAATTTCCTCCTTAGTCATGTCACTCTCCAGGTCTCACCATGCATTCACCAATCCAGAAGCTCTCCAAACCCTGTCCTTTTGGAGTTTTATGGAGGCTTCCTTACTTAGGCACGATTAATTAAATCATTGCCCATTGGTAACTGAACTCAATCTCCAGCTCCCCTTTCCTCATAGAAGTGAGACTGAGAGTTCTAACTTTTTAATTACAATGTTGCCTCCACCTGGCAGACAGCCACCATCCCTAAGATTTCCAAAAGTAGCCTCATTAATACTACCAAAGACAACTGTATTGTGCTCTTCACTTGGGAAATTTAAGGGTTTAGAAGCTCTGCCAAAAATAAGGACGATGACCAAATATTTTTCTTATTATAAATCACAATACAATATCAAACATATCTTTTTAATAATCTATATGTCAATTAGGAATCAAAATAAAAATTAGGAATTTTTTTAATCTAAAATACAAATAACTACAATATATTAAGTTACAGAGTATTCAACTAAAGCAGTCTGTTAGGGAAAATGTCATCTTATATACCTATGTTTAAAAAAATGAAGATGCATAGATTTAACTTTCCATGTCAAAAAACTAGGAAAATAACCATACTTTAGATCTATGGCAATTAGAAGTCATAGCAAAACTATGACTATGAGAGTCAATGAAATTAAAACAAATGCACAGTGGAGAAAATTAGAAAAGATAAAATTTGATTAAAAGAATTAAAATATTATAAAACCTTCATTCTACTGAGGAAAAAAGTAAAAGAAAGAAAATACAGGTTACTATGAGCAGAAATGAAAAGGAGATATCACAAAGGACATCTATAATGAAAAAAATAGGAAGTCTTTTTACCAATAAACTTGACAATTTAGATAATTAAACAAATTAATTGAACAATCTAACTTACCAGGCCAACATTAGAAATAAATAGTAAAGAAACTGAATTAATGTTCAAAGAATCAGCCAGTCCCAGATAACTTTAGTGAAATGTCCCAAAAAAAATATTTTGTAAGAACTTTGGGGAAAGAAAGGAATGCTCAAACTCTCTTTATGAGTTATGGGTTATTTTAATTCTCAAACCTGGCAAGGGCAAAATTTGCAAAGCAATTTATTTTATGAGCAGAGATCTAATATTCTTTAAATGTTTCTATGGCAAATAACTTTCAGTATTTTTTGGTAAACAATAATGTATCATCATGATGAAGTTTTTAAGGTATTTCTGATTTAAAAAAAACCCCAATCTCTATGATTTATAGTAACAGAGTACCTGGAAAAATTATATCTCAATAGATGCAAAAAAATTATTTCATCAAGGTCATCACTTTGAATGTGACTGTTGGTAAGAATGTAAACTGAGCATAGACACCATGGAAAACAGTAGAAAGTTTCTTCAAAAAGTTGAAATAGAGCTATCATTTAGCAATACCACTTCCAGGTGCAGGCATGCCTTGTTTTATTGCACATTGTCTTATTACACTTGGTATATATTTCATGTTTTACAAATGAAGGTTTGTGACAAACCCTGAGTATAAGAATATTAGCACCATTTATCCAACAGCATATGCTCAATTCATGTTTCTGTGTCACATTTTTGGTAACTCTCACAATATTCCAAACTTTTTTATTATTATAATATTTGACTTGCTGAGATCTCCAGATAAAACATTAACAGATAAGGAGTTGCTTCTTATGGATGAATGAAGTGGCTTGTTAAGGTGGAATTTACTTCTGGTGAGGACAATGTGAAGATTATAAAAATAACAACAAAGGGCTTAGAATATCACATAAACATCGTTGATGAAGCAATAGCAAAGTTTGGGAAGACTGCGTACAATTTTGAAAGAAGTCCTATTGTGGATGAAATGCTTTCAAGCAGCATTGCATTCTATAGAGAAATTGTGAAAGGAAGAGTCTATTGATATTGCAAACTTCACTGCTGTCTTATTTTAAGAAATTGCCACACCACGCCAGGCTTCAGCAGCCACCACCCTGATCAGTCGACAGCCATGAGCACTGAGGTAAGATCCTCCACCAATAAAAAGGTTGCGAATCACTGAGACTTGTATGATGGTTAGCGCTTTTTAGCAACAGAGTATTTTTAAAATAAGGTATGTACATTGTGTTTTTTACACTTGATGTTACTGCACACTTTAAATAGATTATAGGAGGGGCGCCTGGGTGGCTTAGTCGGTTAAGCGTCCGACTTTCGCTTAGGTCATGATCTGGCGGTGCGTGGGTTCGAGCCCTGCGTTGGGCTCTGTGCTGACTGCCAGCTCAGAGCCTGGAGCCTGTTTCAGTCTGTGACTCCCTCTCTCTCTGGCTCTCCCCTGCTCACGCTGTCTCTCTCTCTCTCCTAGAAATAAATAAAACATTAAAAAAAAATTTAAATAGATTATAGGATACTAAAAATGTATTTTTAGTTTCATATGTACCAGAAACTAAAAAATTCATTTTGATCTATTGTGATATTTTCTCTATTGTGGCTTGGAACTGAACCCAGAATATCTCTGAGGCACAGAGATATTTATCCAAAGGAAAAAAAATCATTATGTCAAAGAGAAATCTGCATTTCCACATTCATTGCAGCATTACTTATAAAAAATTAAACATATACGCAACCTAACTGTCCATCAATGGATGGATGGATAAAGAAGAAGTGGTGTGTGTGTGTGTGTGTGTGTGTGTGTGTATCTCTAAATGTTATCTGATGACTCATATTTCCAAATCCACAAAGAGACCCAAAGGCATCAGAAAATAAAGGGAGAAGAAACTAATTATAGAAATTGGAGCCCAACTATCTTTTCAGGAAACCATACAAACCATTGCATGATTTGTTCAGTTTCCCCCAGATTAAGTTTTTCCTTCAGAATCAGATCGATTAAATATAGATAATTGTTCCTTACTGTAGCCATAAGCAAACATTTTTATCTCCTCAGTGTAAGACCCCTCTGATATACCCTTTAACTAATCAAAAGGAATTCTTGTGTTTATCATATAAACATGTGTTCTGTACATGGACAGGTGGTCTTTTTAAGTACTTATGTAATCCCCTCAGTCTCTCACATTTATTAAGAGCCAAATATAGTTGCGTTTTGGGAGTGATCCAAGACACTAGGTTTTATGTCTATGTATCAAGGTTTCACTCTGGCCCAAATTTTCTAGATTAAAATATGTGAACTGGTTAGTTAAAATATGTGAACCATGAGATCATGACCTGAGCCAAAGTCGGAGACTTAACTGACTGAGCCACCCAGGCGCCCTGGCTCAGTCAGTTAAGCCTCTAACTTTGGCTCAGGTCATGATCTCATGGTTCATGGGTTCAAGCCCCATGTCGGGCTCTGTGCTGACAGCTAGCTCAGAGCCTGGGGCCTGCCTCAGATTCTGTAGCTCCCTCTCTCTCTGACCCTTCCCTGCTCACACTGTCTCTCTCTCTCAGATATAAATAAAAAACATTAAAAAAGGGGCGCCTGGGTGGCTTAGTCGGTTAAGCGTCCGACTTTCGCTTAGGTCATGACCTCGCGGTTCGTGGGTTCGAGCCCCGCGTCGGGCTCTGTGCTGACTGCCAGCTCAGAGCCTGGAGCCTGTTTCAGTCTGTGACTCCCTCTGTCTCTGACCCTCCCCTGCTCACGCTCTCTCTCTCTCTCTCTCTCCTAGAAATAAAAAAAAAAAAAAAATAAAAAAAATTTTAAATATGATATGTGATTTCTGTGATTGTCCTCCTCCAAAAATGAAACAACTTAAACTGTAGAGACTCAAAAGACACATATAAAATCAATGGCTAAAATAATCTTAAATATATGAACAGTTCTCAACTAGTTAATGGTTACCAAGACAAAATATAACATATACCTCTTATACCTGGCTAAAGGCTTGCAAACAAGATAAAATAATAAATTGTGAAAAGACATCCATGCAATTAAATAAAGTTAGCCAAATTAACCCTTCATCCTATCCATCTGATTAAGACTAGAGTGTATAGAATATTGGATAAACCCAGATTTTTCACACAATGCATAGTGATATTCTTATGCATATATCCCTCCTACCCATCTAATATCTAGGTAAATTCAATGTTCCTATAAAGGCATTAAATTAAGAAAAAGAGATTAAAACCCTCTGGGACAAATTTTGTCCCTTTGTGAACTGGTTGTGACCAAACCTATGGAAAAATGAGAAACTCCCACTTACGGAAGAGGTATAGGTCTTTACTTATTTAGATGGAAGAATAAAGAAAGACACTCTCAGGACATACTGGCAGACAATACCAGAGAAAACCTCCTCTCTGTTTCAAAGCTAAACCCTCAAACATAATAAATAGCTAAACTTGTTTCTGTGATTTATCCCAACCAAACTGCTAAATGTAGACTTCCCAGATTAGCATTTTTAACTGCTAGCGAGTCCATTTGCCTATTAAATTTATTCCTACACTATTTTTTTGGTTGCCTCCCTTCTGAATTTTATTTTTGGTTTTTCTTGCTGACAACAATTCTCCCTTAGAGATGAGGCATATTTGTGTGCAGATACCTAATGTCTCTGAGATATTGTTTGAGATTCAAAAGAAGGGTTAGAGAAGATTATTGATGTCTGCTTTCTTTAGAGAAAGTTTAATAGTGGGGGCAAACTTTTTTTCTAGACCTTCAAGTGTTTTATTATATAATTTAATGTTAAGGAAACAATCTGGGAATAGGAAAACAGTATGAGTGAAAGTACTGAAACTGAAGTGCTTAAATAAGCATGTAAAATGAGGGTAAGTAAGTTAGTTGGATTTATTCATAATGAGAAGAAATTAGAAGTAAAGCTATGATGGGGGTGGTGAAGTCATAATCGGGAGGGACTTTAGCCAGTTGCCATGGTGTGTGAAACTGAAAAAATCTTGTTGCTAAGCAGCTAAATCTTGATCTTAATCAAATGAGAGGCACAGGGGAAGATATTTATATTTCCCTTTGCCATGTGAGGTCTCCAATAAAAATTTTTGTCCATAAGATTGGTGAGACAAACTGTAAGTATAAGGACTATAGTTGGAAGGGATCATGAAAACCTCACTGATTTTTCTCCTGGTAAGTCATGCAAGAAGTTTAGCTGAGAAGGAGAGAAGCATCCAGTGTTTGTGCATGCATGAATATATTTGTGCATATATGAATATATGAACACAAGCACACATACACACATACAACAGGATTCTTTCTTGCCAAGTGTTCACATCTTGTTTAGGATTCATGCCATTTAATATATCTTAGTCAGTTGTATTTTAGTTTGTTGAGGTGCACAAAAATGTGTTTTGGTAGGAGTTAGTTTAGAAAATATTGATTTAGGCTATGAATGAGAATAAGAGGCAAGTGGTCATTAGGGTACAGATAATGATGAATTTGAGGAAACAATAAGAAGGAAAAAGCATTTATACAAGATGCATAGAAAGCCTGGCAGCGTAATTTGAAGGCACTATACTGTGTGTCATTATTACACTTACTAATGGAAATGTTATACTGCTTCAGAAGGTTTGCTTTCTGGTGTCATCAAATGCAATTAATAAAGACAAAGATTCCGGCTCAAGGTTTCTTTGACATCTATTCTCTTCTTATCACCTGATCCCAAATTGAGGTCTAAGGAACAAATTCTGATGAAGATTTATATAGGTTAAGTTTATTCTCAACAGTGCAATTTTATTCATTAGCAATTCCTTTCCATCACAATGATATTCAGGACAATTTGCTAAACATCATTGCTGTATTCCATAGCAAATATGGAACAAGTGTATATCATAGAAACATAAAAACCAAATTAGGACTTTACACACAATTTAGAGATGCTTATCCTCAGAGGTTTCATTTTGTGATCTTGAGTTATTTTTATGAGTTCTTGGTATTTTATATGGTGCCTACCCATTAGTACCTGTAAAGTACTTAGGTAAACCAGGTACTCTTGCACCTTATTGAAGAAGATGTTTACCTGAAGCACATCCTTTTTTCCTATCTACAATAGGGTAGTAAAGTTTAATATAAATATTGAATCCTGTATTAAAAGCAAGGGCAATGAGGAATTCTTGGTTTAAACATTTAAACAACCATGATCCAAAGCAACACTAATAACTTGTGAAAAAAACGTAAAGTTTCAGTGTAGTGCTGTGTGCATTAATGAAGAAATTTAGAAATTCAGGAAGTTAAAAAGCTTGTGTGGAGAACAAAAGGCAAAGTATTCATGCATAAGAGTTTTTTAAAATAAATATTCACAATTTCAACCTTTTGACTGAGGGTGCCAAGGTATCTCATTCTAATTCTGATTGCATTGCTTTCTTTTAAGCATCTTCCTAAACATAGTATGACATTTCCCCAGTAGTGATGACATTTTGTTGTAGGAGTGAAGGAATCAGTTCATTTTAGGTTGAGGAGTTGGGCAAATGATGGTTGAATTTAATGGACTCCACAAAAGGCTATGAAAATGGAAGGGAAAATAATGTGTTCCTGAAATAAAGTGCAATAAAGTGGAAAGAAAAGTTATTTAAGTCCTCTATGAATTTGATGAGTAATTTTAGATTAAGAATAAAAATTGTGGTAAGCTATTTAAGATGGAAGAGCTAGGATAGTTGAGAGTGATAATATAATACAGGTCATGGCCATGGGCTGATGGCGAGAGATCGATGAAAGTGAGTTCTGAAGGTAAAATAAGCTAAATGTTATATAGGTCGTCCACTTGCTAGCTAAACATAAAACATGGATAAGATGGTGGAGAAGAAATTTATAAAACAAAGATCAAATTCTTCGAGCTGTAAGAGGTTTGTTTTTTTTTTAAAAGAGTGGGGGAAATAGTGATTTAACGAGATGACTAGCAAGTTTAGTGGTTTGGAAGTGGCTTTGGTAATCAAAGAAAATTATGACCATCTGTCTAGTCTGTATGGCATATGGGGATTCTGACAATGAGAATGTTTCCCTCTGCAGGGCTTCACATAGTTGAGATACAAGTTTTCGTAGAATTAAGTAGGAATAAAGAACTCTCCATGAAGAATAAAGAAGTAATTGTTGCATTTCATAAAAGGAAGTGACAGGAAAATGATTCCAGAGAGAAGTCAAGGGACACTGAATCAAGGTAGAAAAAGGAAGCAGACATGAATAAAGCATTCGGAAGATGGTAGGTGATGAATCAAGCATCTTTCATTTTTATATTACCATTTATGAGAAGTGGTATTTGATCGGAGTGTTTTAGATCTCTCATAACAGGCTTCTCTGTCTCTTTTTTTAACTGGGCCAGGCATTCTTACTGTCATTACCTTAAATAATCACATATATTTATAACCTGATAGAGACTGTGTATCCTTTCACTGCAAAAATAAAACAGGCACTTTATAGGTAAGATATTGAAGGCTATTTTACAAGCCCTTCAACACTATTCATATCATTATTCTGCCCAAATTTGTATGCTAGGCCTGTACCATTCATTTATTTTTCCCAAGGGTGTAGTAGTCTCTGTACCATTATGTGGCTTTTATTACTTCTTTAACAAAGAAAGAAGGTAATGAGAGAGTATTCCAGCTAAAGTGCCAGGGGCAGATTTCTCATTTTCACAAATATGAGATAAATACATTTGAAAGTCGATCTCCGGAGCTGGTTACCTTGCAGTTTGAAAATGCTAGAGAGTTTATTGCTTTTGTCCCACAAAAGCAACCACACCTTCCGCCAACTTTTCCTCTCTCCTTTTTGGATTCGTTAATTTCCTCTTCAGTTTTAAAGCCACCTCCTTTTGTCTAATTGATCCCTCACTCTCCAACTTTTCTTTTTTTACAAATTTTTTAATGTTTGTTTATTTTTGAGAGAGTCAGACAGAATGTAAGTAGCGGAGGGGCAGAGAGAGAGGGGGACACAGAATCCGAAGCAGGCTTCAAGCTCTGAGCTGTCAGCACAGAGCCCAATTCAGGGCTCAAACTCACGAACTGTAAGATAATGACCTGAGTCAAAGTAAGATGCCTAATCAACTGAGCCACCCAGGCACCTTTCCAACTTTTCCTGACTAAGTTAATTTGTTTGCATCTCATATGGCCACTGGATTTGAAATATGTTACTTTTCTTAAGAATAAAACCAATCAGGGGCGCCTGAGTGGCTTAGTCGGTTAAGCGTCCGACTTTCGCTTAGTTCATGATCTCACGGTTAGTGGGTTCAAGCCCCGCGTCGGGCTCTGTGCTGACTGCCAGCTCAGAGCCTGGAGCCTAGAGCCTGTTTCAGTCTGTGACTCCCTCTTTCTCTGACCCTCCCCTGCTCACGCTGTCTCTCTCTCTCTCCTAGAAATAAGTTTAAAAAAACATTAAAAAAAAAAAAGAATAAAACCAATCATATGGGGCACCTGGATGGCACAGTGGGTTAAGTGTCTGACTCTTAATTTCACTTCAGGTCATTATCTCGTGGTTTGTGAGTTTGCTGCTGACCATGCAGAGCCTGCTTGAGATTCTTTCTCTCTCCCTCTCTCTCTTCCTCTCCTCCCCTTCTCTCAAAATAAATAAGTAAACTTTAAAAAAAAGAATAAAATCAATCATAAACATAATTTGGTAACACACATCTATTACTTTAAAATATTTCCCACTCAAATTTTACCACAGTTTATTGTTGCTTGAAATAAACAAGCATTATGATGATACCAATAGTTGACACTTTGCAGTTACCACCTTACAGTTTGACAGGGTTGGAAGAGAAGAGCATGGGGAAAACAAGTAAATAAATAATTGTGCTACAGGGTAGTATATATGAACTACTGTGAAAGATTTTATAATATAATTTATGACTTTCTTGTATATACATCTCTTGAATAGTGTGACTAAATTTATCCTTTGAAATTTAAAAGAAAAACTATTAATGTTTATGTTAAGTCAACATATATAAATTGAAATATCCCCAGAAAAACCAAGATTCATGTTCATCTTTTCCCCAAGACCTTTTTGTTTTAAATATCAGGTGTGGAAATGTTTACAGATATTTATGTATTTAGAGAGCAGTAAATTAACCCGTATGTGTCCATTATTCAGGTTTAATACTTATCAACCTACAGTTAATCACTATTCTCTCCTACTCTTCCAGTATCATTAGGCTTCACCCCAATATTAAGAATATATCCAAGGCAATACATTGAGTGATGTCTTGGGCCAAACATTAGTCACTTTTATCCCAGAACTTTCTCCTTCTTCTCCACTCCAGTATCCTCATAACCATCCTCGTTCCATACTTCGTTTAATTTTCATGGTGTTGCTTCTCTGATGGTTCAATCTCTCAAAAGATACATCCTTAAAAATCAGCACTGCATGGAGCCAGCTCAGAGGGAAGAGACATAACAGTGATGTTTCATGACCTGTCCTCTTTTGTTTTCATCAGTGGATCCATACGATTGCTCCATCACAGTTATGAGTGAGACCCTGGTACAAGTGAGATTATTCTCCTGTTCTGGCAAGAGATGTTCTTGGTCCTCTCTGGGTGGTCTTTGGTTGAGTGCTCCCAATGTCATGGTCTCCAGAAGTGGTAAGTCCCTTAAGGGCAAAGGAAATGGGCAGGGACTTCATGAAGCCTCCAGGTTGACACTCTTACAGTCTGTGTTTTGGGAGTCAGAGACATGTTCTCCATTTGAAAGTCAAGAAGCATTTGCTGTCCAGATACTTCCCAGTGTTCACCTACACAGACCAAGGTTCTCTTTTCAAAGACTAGCCTTTTGCCCAAAATGGCCATTACTATTGTGATTATGTGATGAAAGACCTGGAATGCTTGCTTGCCCTCAACTCCTGTTTTGGTCACTTTCAAGGAATGTTATAGATAAATGATATTGCCTATGAAATCGAGCCCAGAAGTATTTTTACATCAAATATCTGGTGTATAATACTGAGAGTGAGAAGACAAAATTTCTACCCACAAAATGTGGCTTAACAGGAGTAGAGCAACAAATGAAGTGTTAAGGAATGGATAATTCCTCTTTGAAATACAGTTCTTATGAGGGATGGTGGGACCACATATATCTTGTTAAACTGACAGTGTTGGTAAGGCCACAATTGATTTCTTTATTCAGACAGTAATCTCTCATAGATGCAAGAGGAAACCTGCAATGTAGCCAATATTGCAGATTCTTATTTTGAGTCACTGACAATTGATGTGGTGTGCCTGGGTGGCTTAGTTGGTTAAGCAACTGATTCTTGATTTCAGGTCAGGTCATGATCTCACCATTATGAGATTGAGCCCTATGTTAGGCTCTGCTTTGGGCATGGAGTCTGCTTGAGATTCTTTCTCTCCTTCTGTCCCTCCCCTTCACACACAAAAAAAGACAAATAAATAATACAATTAAGAAATATAAGACACTATTAAATGTACCAACATATCCATGATGAGAGTTTCAGAAACAAAGGAGAAAAAAAAAAAACAGGGAAAAAAGATATTCAGGGTAATAATGACTGAAAACTCTCCAAATTTTATGAAAACAATTAATTTACACATGTAAGAAATCCAGTGAACTCCAAGTGAGATAAGCACAAAAAAGATCCATATGCAGATACATCATACTAAAAATTGTGAAAGCCAAAGGTAATAGAGAAAACCTTGAAAGCAACAAGAGAAAACTGATTTATCACATATAAGGAAAGCACAATAAGTTTGACAGATGATTTTTTCATCAAAAACAAAATTCAGGAGTACCTGGGTGGCTCAGTCGACTAGGTGGCCGACTTTGGCTCAGGTCATGATCTCGCAGTTTGTGGGTTCGAGTCCTGTGTCTGGCTCTGTGCTGACAGCTAGCTCAGAGCCTGGAGCCTGTTTCAGATTCTGTGTCTCCCTCTCTCTCTGACCCTCCCCTACTCTCGTAGTCTCTCTCTCTCACACACAAATACATAAAACATTTTTTTAAAAAAACAAAATGCAGAAGGCAGTGGAATGACATATTCAGCATGCCGACAAAAGAAAACAAATAAAAATCCTACATCCATCAAAGATACTCCTCAAAATCCAAGGATAAACAATGATGCCTTAGATTTAAAAACATAACAAGCCAAACAAGAGGGGCCGCCATGCCCATCCCGATGGCTGGAGGAGTCTGAGGGGCAGACGGAGGCGGCGGCAGAGCGGGAGCAGTTGCGGGAGTGGAGCAGCCACTGTGGGACTGGATGGAGACTCGCAGGTGCACCTGCCCTCAACGCCCATGGAGCAGCCCAACGGGACCACCTCCAGAGAGGTGGCTGAGACAGCTGAGGTGGCGGGGCATGGGCGCATCAGGCAGGGTGAAGGCTACCTCAAGAAACAAGCCAAAGAACACATGGTGGAGAGTCCCAAATATCACTACAAGTAGGGAAACAAAATAAAGTCTCAACAAGAGAAACCATTCAAAGAACACTTCCTGAATGGAGAGGCCCTGGACAGTCAAAGAGACACCTTTAATACAGCAGCATCCACAAGGGCAGAGTGTATAACAAGTTTTTAAAACTAACACGAGATAGAAAGCTAACCAAAATGACGAGACAGAAGAACTCTCCTCCAAAGAAATTCCAGGAAGAAATGACAGCTAAAGAACTGCTCAAAACAGATATAAGCAATATAACTGAACAAGAATTTAGAACAGTGGTCATAAAATTAATTGCTGGGCTTGAAAAAAACATGGAAGACATCAGAGAAACTATTGCTACAAAGACTCTGGAGCTTAAAAATAGTTGTGATGAATTAAAAAATGCTATAAATGAGATACATAATAAAATGGAAGCATCCAATGCACGGATTGAAGAGGCAGAAAGGAGAATTAGTGACTTAAAAGACACAAATATAGAAAAAGAGGAAGCTGAGAAAAAGAGAGATAAACTGATCCAGGAACACAAAAGGAGAGTTCAAGAGCTGAGCGATACAATCAAATGGAACAATATCCATATCATAGGAAACCCAGAAGAGGAAGAGAGAGGGAAAGGTGCTGAAAGAGTCCTTGAACAAATTATAGCAGAGAACTTTCCCAACCTGGGGAGGGATGTAGATGTTGAAATTCAAGAGGCACAGAGAACTCCCCTCAGATGTAACTTGAACGGATCTTCTGCACGACATATCATAGTGAAACTGGCAAAATATAAGGACAAAGAGAGAATTCTGGAAGGAGTTAGGGAGAAATAGGGCCCTAACATACAAAGGGAAACCTATCAGAGTGGTGACAGACCTATCTACTGAAACTTGGCAGGCTAGAAAGGAATCGCAGGAAATCTTGAATGTAATGAACAGAAAAAATATGCAGCCAAGAATCCTCTATCCAAAATTCATTCAGAATAGAGAGATAAAAGTCTTCCCAAATAAACAAAAATTGAAAGAATTTTTCACCACTAAACCAGCCCTACAAAAAACCCTAAGGGGGACTCTATGAGGGAAATGTTGCAAGGAACGCAAGACGCCAGAGACATCAAGAAAAGACATCAAGAAAAGATAAAAACCATATGATCCTGTCGATAGATTCAGAAAAGCATTTGACAAGAGATAGCATCCCTTCTTGATAAAGACCCTGGAGAAAGGTGGGATAGAAGGAACTTACCTAAACATTATAAAAGCCATCTATGAGAAGCCCTCATTGAACATCATCCTCAATGGGGAAAAACTGAGAGCTTTCCCCCTGAGATCAGGAACACGACAGGGATGTCCACTCTCACCACTGTTGTTTAACATAGTGCTGGAAGTCCCATCATCAGAAATCAGACAACAAAAGGAAATAAAAGGCATCAGAATTGGCAAAGAAGAAGTCAAACTTTCACATTTCGCAGGCGACATGATACTCTACATAGAAAACCCAACAGACTCCACCAGAAGCCTACTAGAACTGATCTATGAATTCAGCAATGTTGCAGGATACGAAATCAATGTACAGAAATTGGTTCCATTTTTATACACCAACAACTAAGCAACAGAAAGAGAAATCAAGAAACTGATCCCATTCACAATTGCACAAAAAAACATAAAATACCTAGGAGTAAACCTAACCAAAGGTATAGGAGATCTGTATGCTGAAAACTATAGAAAACTTATGAAGGAAATTGAAGAAGACACAAAGAAATGGAAAAACATCCCATGCTCATGGGTCGGAAGAATAAATATTGTTAAAATGTCATTACTACCCAAAGCAATCTACACATTCAATGCAATCCCAATAAATTGCACCAGCATTCTTCTCAAAACTAAAACAAACTATCCTAAAATTTGTATGGAACCACAAAAGAACCCGAAAAGCCAAAGTAATACTGAAGTAGAAAACCAAAACGGGAGACATCACCATCCCTGCTGTAGCCTCTACTACAAAGCTGTCATCATCAAGACAGTATGGTATTGGCACAAAAACAGACATATAGACCAATGAAATAGAATAGAGAACTCAGAATTGGACCCACAAATGAATGGCCAACTAATCTTTGACAAAGCAGGGAAGAACATCCAATGGAAAAAAGACAGCCTATTTAACAGATGGTCTTGGGAGAACCAGACAGCAACGTGCAGAAAATGAAACTAGATCATTTTCTCACACCATACACAAAAATAAACTCAAAATGGATAAAGGACCTGAATGTGAGACAGGAAACCATCAGAATCCGAGAAGAGAAAGCAGGAAAAAAACTCCTTGATCTCAACCACAGCAATTTCTTACTTGACACATCCCCAAAGGCAAGGGAGTCAAGGGCAAAAATGAACTATTGGGAACTCATCAAGATAAAAAGCTTCTGCACAGCAAAGAAAACAATCCATAAAACTAATAGGTAACTGATGGAATGGGAAAAGATAGTTGCAAATAACATATCAGATAAAGGGCTAGTATCCAATATCTACAAGGAACTCATTAAACTCCACACCCAAAAAACAAATAATCCAGTGAAGAAATGGGCAGAAGATATTAATAGACACTTCTCCAAAGAGGACATCCAGATGGCCAACAGACACATGAAACGATGCTCAGTGTCCCTCATCATCAGGAAAATACAAATCAAAACCACACTGAGATACCACTTCAAGCTGGTCAGAGTGGCTAAAATGAACAAATCAGTAGACTATAGATGCTGGCGAGGATGTGGAGAAACAGACACCCTCCTACACTGTTGGTGGGAATGTAAACTAGTGCAGCCCCTCTGGAAAACAGTATGGAGGTTCCTGAAAAAATTAACAATAGAACTCCCTATGACCCAGCAGTACCTCTGCCAGGAATTTACCCAAGGGATACAGGAGTGCTGATGCATAAGGGCACATGTACCCAAATGTTTATAGCAGCACTCTCAACAATAGCCAAAACATGGAAAGAACCTTAGTGTCCTTCAAATGACGAATGGATCAAGAAAATGTGGTATATTTATACAATGGAATGCTACATGGAATGAGAAAAAATGAAATCTGGCCATGTGTAGCAACATGGATAGAACTAGAGGGTGTTATGCTGAGCCAAATAAGTCAGGCAGGGAAGGACAAATACCATATGTTTGCATATATAGGTGGATTAGGAGGAAGTTAATGGAGGACGAAGCAGGAGAAGAAGGGGAAAAATAGTTGGGGAGAGGCAGGGAGGCAAACCATGAGAGACTCTTGAATGCTGAGAACAAACTGAGGGCTGAGGGGGGAGTGGGGGAGAGGGGATGGGTGATGGGCATGGAGGAGGGCACTTGTTGGGATGAACCCTGAGTGTTATATGTTAACCAACTGGACAATAAACTATTTAAGGAAAAAAAATAAAAATAAAAATAAAAACATAAGCAGCAAAACAAAACATGCAAAAAATGGAGAGGACTGTTTTTCAGGAGAAATGTCTTAGAAGAAATACCAAAATAAATTCTTCAGATTGAAAGGAAATGATACCACACAATAATTCATTTCTGTGCAAACAAAACAAAAAATACTACTAAAGGTAATTATTTAGATAATGATAAAAGATAGTGTAATTACATATTTTCTCCTTTCTTCCCTGATTTAAAAATCATGTCCATAAAACATTAATAATAAAGTTGTATTGTTGGACCTATAACATAGAAATTTACTATATTTGACAATTGCAACGCAGAAAAAGGAAAAGGTAAAGTAAAGAAAGGTAAGACTGGTGCTGTCTTAGAATAAAGATAGACAGGGGCAATTGGATGGCTCAGTCACCTGAACATCTGACTTCAGCTCAGGGCATGATTGAACGGTTTGTGAATTCGAGCCCCACAACAGGCTTGTTGCTGTCAGTGCAGAGCCCGCTTCAGATCTTCTGTCCCCCCTCTCTCTGTTCCTACCCTGCTCACACTCTCTCTCAAAACAAACAAACAAACAAAAAATACCAAAAGAACAAAAAATATTTAGAATAAGGATAGACATCATTTCAAACACACAGGAAACACTGAAGAGAGCCAGAAATGGAAACGTTTACCAGTCACCTGTTATTGCAGTAACATTTTTATGGTCAGGAAACTAAAACTTAAGGTGTGTGAAGATTTATTGGGTCTATTTTCTGAACTCATAAGTTTTTTCTCTTCTTTCTTAAAATAAATTTGAATATATTTGTTTTTCTTCCTCTGCTTGTTTTGTTCACTTTTTGAAAAGGAAAATAAACATAAAACAAAGAAAGGAGTCAACCAAATGGTAAATGATTACCAATCAGAAGGTAACTCTGCCTTTTTTTCCTGTGGACAAGATGTGGGGGAGGGAAAGAGCAGCCATCTAGAGACCACTATTTTTCTTCATTTTTTATTATTTCTTTTGTTCATATTATGAATATTGATACATATTCAAGTTCATCGAATTTTTTTATGCCAACTCAAGTCTACTGTGTGTTCCACTAAGGAGTTTTCATTGGTCTTATTGCCTTTTTAATTCTGGAATTTACATGCACTTCTTTTCAATAATTCTTATCTTTCATTGATACTCTCTATGATGATGAGTTATTATTATATTTTTCTCTATTCATAAAAGTAATTCTTTTAGTTCTTGGAACAGATTTGTAATAGCTGTTTAGAATTCTCTGTCTTCTAATTCTAGCATCTAAGTCAAAAGGAGCCATTTAGTTAAAATAGTTTATTCCTTTCTCTGACTTATTTTACTTAGAACTATACTTTCTAGATCCATTCATGTTGTGGCAAATGTTAAATATATCACATCTTCTTTGTCCATTGATCTATTGATGGACACTGTGTTGCTTCTAATCTCGGCTCTTATAAATAATGCTGCAATAAACATAGTGGCACATATATCTTTTCGAATTAGTATTTTTACTTTCTTTGGTCAAATATCCAGTAGTGGAATTACTAGATCATATGGTAATTCTATCTTTAATTTTTTCGATGATCCTCCATACTGTTTTCATAGTGGTTGCATCAGTTTGCTTTTCTACCGACAGTGTACAAGCACTCCTTTTTTCCACATCCTCATCAACACTCATTGTGGTTTTGGTTTGCATTTCCCTGATAATTAGTAATGTTGAGCATCTTTTCATGTGTCTTGGCTATCTGTATGTCTTTTGTGATTTCATTCATATATGGAATTTAAGAAACAAAACAAACAAAGGGAAAAAAGACACAAGCTTAAAAAAAACAGATTCTTACATGTAAAAAACAAACTGGTGGGTGATTGACAGAGGGGAAGTGAGTGGGGGATGGGTGAAATGGTGCTGGGGGTTAAGAGTATACTTATTGTGATGAGCACTAAGTAATGTATGTAAATGTTGAATCACTATATTGTATACCTAAAACTAATAAAACATTGTACATTCATTACACTGGTATTATTATTGCTACTACTAATAAATAAAATAAAAATTTGTACCCAAGACCTTTGGGTCAGATTTTCACTCTGGTGTGTGTGTGTGTGTGTGTGTGTGTGTGTGTGTGTGTGTGTTATTTGAAGACTTTTCACAGTCCAGGGAATTTGTGATTTTTGTCCTGTATTCATCTAGGGACTCATAGTACTAAAGTTAATTTCTTGGCTGCTCCTCAGATGGTGAAGCTATTGTCACATCATCCGTGGAAGCATATGTAGCTTAGGGAAGGCTTCAGATCTACCATGGGTCATACTCGGGTTGTCACTGAGTAGGTGCAGTCTTGAATAAATGCACAATCTTCTAGATACCTAAGGATGAGTGTGATCTCAGGATGAATCTTGTTTGCTATTTCTTTCTCTGGTTCTTTCTGTTAAAGTTCTGGCTGGGCTGCCATTTTGCTTATAGTGACTCAGTTCATTGAGCTACGAGCCCCCTCTTAATTTCTTGCTACCAAAATCTCCATTGTTTTTTACAATGCCCTTAGTCATGATCACTTCTGTTCCAAATAAAGCCAGTCCCTTTAAGAAGAGCTCTTCTCATAGCCAAGTTCTGGCCTGGGCTGTACGTGCTATGCGCTAATGTTTGGGTGTTTAGAAAAATAGCCTACTTCATTTTCTTTATTTTTTATGTCTATTTATTTTTGAGAGTATGAGTGGGAGGGGCAGAGAGAGACGGAGACACAAAATCTGATGCAGACTTCAGGCTCTAAGCTGTCAGCACAGAGTCCGATGCGAGGCTCAAACCCACAAACCATGAGATCATAACCTGAGCCAAGTCAGACTTAACCAACTGAGCCACCCAGGCCCCCAGCCACTTCTTCTGAAATGACTTTTCCACTCTACAAGAGGGCCCGGTATACTGTGTCTTCTTGGGTTTCTAGTCCTGGCATGAAATCTTGGTATGAGGAATCTGGGACAGGGAAAATTACATCTTCAGTATTCTAGGTCTGCTGTACCTAGACAGGACTCATAGCCTATGAGTGGAAGCTGGGTAGTTGGGCTGGGCCATGGGCATCTAGAATAGAGCTTCCACAAGACTACGTAAAGTGACTTGAGCCTGCTTTCATAAAATCAGAGTTCCAGAGTTGGAGGTTGAGAGTTGAAGTAGGCACCGTCATCTTGACCACACCTGCTCCGAATATAATTTACATGACATAACACCCAAGAGGCAGAGGTGAAGATTATAAGTCAAAGGCCACAGACTATTGCTGTTTTCCTAAAGATTTAGTATGTTTTATAGGTAAATGTTTCTCCATTTGTTATGTCCATTTGTTATAGTTAAATTCCAGATAATTAAAAAAAAAAAACAAACTTTTATCAGGTAAGTGGTTGGTGGGCTGCCAAGAGGGTACACTGAGTTTCTGACACAATCCATCCAAAACTTCCACTCCTGTGGTAATTTGAAGGAGAAAAAAGCAGGGGATTACACTATCATATATCCTGATATCTGATAAAGCTATAAAATTTAAGAAAGTGTGGCACTGACTGATGAAATAGAATGGAGAGACCAAATAGTCTTTTCAATAACTTATTCTGGGTTCTTTGGTTATCCATATGGATATGATGTATATCTTTCTCTGCTCACACTGAATACTGAAAGCAATTCCAGATGAATTTCAAATTTAAATGCCAGAGACGAATAAAAAATATTGGAAAATAATAACACAAGTCAACTTTATAATATTGGTAATGGCAAAGATTATTCAAACAAAAAGAAAATCTGTAAGTTTGAAATAAAAACTTAATCAGACTCTGAAATTAAGAGGTTCTCTTTATCAAAGATTTCATTAAACCAATGAAAATACATGCCATTAGCATTTTGGGGAAATATATTTGCAAAACATATATATATAAAAGGTTTGTATTCATAATGTATAGAAGTACTTCAAACCAATGAAGTAAAAGAAAGATGACCCAATAGAAAACTGTGCAAATAACTTAAATGTGTGATAGTCATAAATATGAAAAGGTGCTTAACTTTAATAGTTAAAGAAATGGAAACTAAAGCTGCAAATTAAAACTGATACCATATTATACACACCAATATGATTAACATAAAAATTTTTGGAATAGTCATATGTTAGTAAGGATATGGACTAGTTAGAACTCTCGTGTATAGATGTTAGATATGTAAATTTGTGCCTACACTTAGAACACTATTTTGAAGTTTTTACTAAGCTTGATTGCACACACTCTGACTCAGGAATTCCAATTCAAGTTCTAGGCCCTATGGAAATGTCCCCATATTTTTCCTGAATGACATGTAATAAAACATTCATAGAAATAGTTTTTTGATGGCCAAAATACTAGAAACCACCAAAAGTTCATCAGCAGTAGCCTGGGTATATAATTTGTGCTGTATTCAAATGCTGGAGTAATATACAGGAATGAGAAATAGTGATGTAAAATCGTGTAAAAATATGAATGGAATTTACAAACAAAATGAATGAAATAACCAATCACAAGAAAATGCATAGAGTAGGACTGCAGTTATGTAAGTCACAAAATAAGTGAAATTACTCTGTGCTCTTAGAAATCAGCATAGAGACTACTTCCCAGTTAAGCATCTGACTTCGGCTCAGGTCATGATCTCATGGTTTGTTGAATTCAAGCCCTGCCTCGGCCTCTGGGATTCTCTCTCTCTCCTCTTTGCTTCTCCCCCATTTGCACACACATTCACACACACTCTCTCTCTCAAAATAAATAAATAAACTTAAAAAATGAAAAATTTATATTACTTTTTAAATCATTTTCCGTTGTAAATAAGGGAAATTGCACATTACTACAGCAATTAATAAATCCTATTTGTTCTAAATCCAATATTACAGAAGACATTCTTTGTACTATCAATCAGCATGATTAAATTCAAGTGATTGAATAATGTAGCTATTTAATGTGAATTTCATTAGAAAAATTAGAAGGAAGAGGAAGATACAGTATAGTTGACCCTTGAACAACGTGGCTTTGAACTGCATGGGTCCACCTAGACACAGATCTTTTTTTTTTTTTTAGATAAAATAGTACCTATAATTGTCTTTTTCTTATTTTCTTAATAACATTCTAACTTGCTTTACTGTGAGAATACAGTAAATAGTACATACAATATACAAAATATGTGCTACTCGACTACTTATGGGTAAACCTTCCAGTCAACAATAGAACATAATAGCTAGGTTTTTGGGGAATCAGATGTTTATGTGTGTATTTTCTACTGCACAAGAATCAGGGTCCCTAACTCCCACATTGTTCAAAGGTCAACTGTACTTGGAATAATTATAATCAAACATGGGACCACTAAGCAAAATGTGAAATGAGAATTTGATAATCTCACTATTTGACTTATGAATATGCTTACCTCAGATCACAGCTGCCTAACTCAATATTGATCTAAATTTTTTTCTTGGTTTCTTATACTAATAATAATGAAAGAAAAATAGTCATGAGTCTTTATTTACTTTTTGCCATTCAGACACAGTGTCTGTATTTCCTTTAATAATGTAGCATCAATGTATGATTTAATAACTTCATTAATAAATTTTAATTATTTTTCCAAGCATTAATCTTGTGACTTTATTTCTCTTTCACCCTAAAATTCTATACCAAATATAATAGCTATGATTTCAAAGAAGCATACAGTAGAAAGTATGAATTTTGTAAAACTAGTTTTGGAACCTAGTTCCAAATAATCATGCAAGGAGATTTAAAGTAAACCTACAAAATGCTCTGGTTTCTCTTCAGATCTCATAAATCTTTCGCCTTTTAAAGTTAACCTACAAAAGGGGCGCCTGGGTGGTTTAGTCAGTTAAGCGTCTGACTTTCTCTTAGGTCATGATGTCGCGGTTCGTGGGTTCGAGCCCCGCTTCGGGCTCTGTGCTGACTGCCAGCTCGGAGCCTGGAGCCTGTTTCAGTCTGTGACTCCCTCTCTCTCTGACCCTCCCCTGCTCACGCTGTCAATCTCTCTCTCTCTCTCTCTCTCTCCTAGAAATAAATAAAACATAAAAAAAATAAAGTAAACCTACAAAAATCACACAATGAGAGTATATAAAGGAGAGATTAAAAGCCAAACTCACTTCTGAACACGCATGGTATTACGCAGTAACTCAAAAGCTGCCTGTTATTTCCCCCCGAGACAGTCATGAGAACGAAAATTACACAGAAAATTGTGATCTGACTCCCTACTACTGCGCTAGTGATAAGCTGCTTTGTTTTCATTTTTTTTGCTTATTTAAATAAATTATTTAAAATTGTCTTATTCTGTTTTTTAATGTTTACTTATTTATTTTGAAAGGGAGAGAGAGAAAGCAGGGCAGGGGCAGAGAGAGGGAGAGAGAGTCACCAGCAGGTATGGCGCTGTCAGCTCAGAGCCTGAGGTTCAGCTCCATCTCAGGAACTGTGAAATCCGGACCTGAGCTGAAACCGAGAGTTGGTGGGTAACCGCCCGAGGCACCCAGGCGGCCTTAAAATTAACTTAATTTTATTTTTTTAAATGTTTACTTATTTATGAGAAAGACAGAGGGCAAGTGGGGGAAGGGACAGAAAGAGAGGGAGACAGGGAATCTGAAGCAGGCTCCAGGCTGAGCCGTCAGCACAGAGCCTGATGCAGGGCTCAACCTCATGAACCTAGAGATCAGGACTTGAACTGAAGTTGGGTCGCTTAACCCACTGAGCCACCCAGGTGTCTCAGCTTAGAGAAATATTGCAGAGATAGTTCAGAGTTCCTGGAAACCAAATCCTACACTGAACTTATACTGTCATTAACTGTTTACATTACTTCTGTAGATTTGTTACAATTGATTTAAAAAATGCTGATACAGGGGTGCCTGGGTGGCTCAGTCCGTTTAGCCTCCGACTTCGGCTCAGGTCATGATCTCACAGTTCATGGGTTCGAGCCCCGCGTCAGGCTCTGTGCTGACTGCCAGCTCAGATCCTGGAGCCTGTTTCAGAGTCTGTGACTCCCTCTCTCTCTGACCCTCCCCTGCTCACACTGTCTCTCTCTCTCTTTCTCAGAAATAAATAAAACACTTTTTAAAAATACTGATACAATATTATTTACCAAAGCCCATAATTTTTTTAAAAATCTGATTTTATCTGACTTTTTTTCTTCCTGTTCCAGCTTCTGTACGAGATAAATACATTTAGTGTCGTATCTCCTTAAACTTCCCTTGGCTGAGACTCTCAGACTTGTTATTTTTGATGACCTTGACATTTTTGAGGTGTATTGGTCAGTCATTTTATGGACAGTCCCTCAGTTTGGTTTTTGCTGATGTTTTTTCATGATTTGACCAGGATTATGGGTTTTAGACCACAGAAGTAAACTGCCATTTTCATTACAGTGCTGTCGAGAGTACAGCTATCAGCAAGACTTATCAATGATGATGTTAACCTTAATCACCTTGCTGAGTTAACCTTTGGTTTCTACATATAATATTACTTCCTTTACCCTATTTCACTTAATTTCTTTTATTATTAAAAATTTTTAATGTTTATTTATTTTTGGAAGAGAGAGACAGAGACAGAGAGCAAGCAGAGAAGGGACAGAGAGAGAGGGAGACATGGAATCCTACTACACAGGCTCCAGGCTCTGAGCTATCAGCACAAAGCCCAACACGGACTCAAGCCTACAAACAATGAGATCATGACCTGAACCAAAGTCCCGGATGCTTAAGCTTACTGACTGAGCCACCCAGGCACTCCTCTTACTATATGTAGCCCACAGTTACAGCATGAGAAGACATGCTCCAACTGCTTGGGAGAATATCTATATAAATTATGTAGAATTATTCGGTATAGGAGATTGCTCCTCCCCCCATTTATGTATTTATTCAGTAATTTATTCCTATCAGTATGGAATCAAGGGTATTTATATTACACTTTGTCACTCAAATAGTTCTGGCCATTGAGGGATTTTCTGTTAGTTGCTGTGTCCCTTTGACATAAGGTGCCATTGTTATTATTTGAGCACTTCCTCACGCTCTGGCATTATTAGATGCACTAGGCTCATTTTGTATATTACCTGTCTCAGTCCTAGAATTAGTCATCTTTCCAAGAAACCATTATCTCTTTTATTGCAGAATATATTAGAAACTAAGATATAGGCATTGAGTTTGCATGCATGCATGCATGCACACAGGCACACGCATGCATACATTCATATATAAAGATATATTAACAATCTATATTAAGCTACAAATGAGTGCATTATGATGTGTATCTCATTCTATTCTACTACTACATGGTTTATTCTAATCTTTACCTCTTAATTATCTGTACTCTCTCACTTCCACCAATGCAATACTGAGAGATCTCATAGCATTCACTGTTTATTTGTTTTACTCAAAATACAGTGGTTTCAGGATTAACAACATTTATCCTCCTTAAGAAACAAATTTACCACACAGAGTTTGTCTTATAGTTTGTCCACCCTTTTCAAAAGTTATTTAGGTTACTGCCATTGTTTTCCTTCTCACTTCAGTCAAATTATGTCAGTTTACAATACAATTATTATTTTTCTTTTTTGCTGCTGTCTGTATTCCATTATAGAACTCTACAATTTAACATTGATTTTTGAAAGTTACATACGTGGTTTTACTTTGTGTCATAAAGTTCTATGAGTGTAGATACATTCAAGTATCATGTATCCTCCAGAATAGTTTCACTGTTTTAAAAAATCCCCTATGCTTCATGTCTTTATTTCTCCAACCAAATCCAAACTTTAGGGTTTTTAAACCGCTGCTCTGTTTTCCATCTGTATGGTTTAGACTTGCCAGAATATCATAAATTAGACCAGACTATGATACAGTATGCTGCCTTTTCAGACTTCTTTTTCTCAGTTAACACTATGAATTTAAGTTTAATCCATGTTGCATGGATTGATCATTTATTACTTTCATCACTGAAAAGTATTGCATTGTGTGTATGTACTGTAGTTTGCTTAAATAGGCACCTTTTGAAACCTACTTCTGAGTTTTGGCAATTATGAATAAAGCTGCAATAAACATACGAATGCATTATGTGCAAACATATGTTTTCAGTTCGCTAAATATCTAAAAGCATGATTGGTGGATCATGTGGTAAAACTATAAAATACATTTAATAGGCATATTCCCAATAAGATTAATGTGCACATCATTTTACACTCTATTTGCAATGTGTATATCTTCTTGGTGAGGTATCTTCTCAATCTTTAGCTCAGATTTAATTGGGTTGTTTGTTTTCTTATTGTTGAGTTGTAAGAGTTCTTTATATATATTCAGTATATCTTTTATCAGGCATATGACATACAAATTTTTTTCCCTCAGTCATAAATTTGTGTTTTTATTCTGTTAACATTGTCTTTCTTATAGATTAAGGTTTTTTTTTTAATGTTTATTTATTTTTGAGAGACAGAGAGAGACAGAGTGCAAATGAGGGAGGGATAGAGAGAGAAGGAGACACAGAATCCGAAGCAAGCTCCAGGCTCTGAGCTGTCAGCAGAGTTCCTGATGCAGGGTTTGAACTCATGGACTGTGAGATCATGATCTGAGCTGAAGTTGGATGCTTAACTGACTGAGCTGCCCAGGCACCTCAATATAAGTTTTTAATTTAAATGAAGGTTAACTTATCAATTTTTCTTTCTTTGATTGTGGTTTTATGTGGTGTATCTAAATATTTATCACCAAACCCATGAAAATCCAGATTTTCTCTCAGAAGTTTTTTAGTTTTCCATTTTAAATATAGGGTTATGACTCATTTTGAGATTTGGTGAGATGTGTAAGCTCTCTGGATGATGATAATGATGATGATGATGATTACATATGGATGTCCAACTGATCCAGCATCATTTTCCTTTATCAAATTGTCTTTGCAATATCATCAAACTTAGTTGACAATATTTGTGTATGCCTACTTCTAGACACTAGATTATGTTCCATTGTTTAATTCTATGGGGTTTTTTTGCCAGAATCACAATCCTGATTAAAATTCCTTAAGAGTAACTCTTAAAATCAGCTGTGAGTCTTGCACTTTTGTTCTTCGTTTTCTGAATTGTGTCGGCTATTTTTGGACCTCTGTTTTCTGTATAGTATATTTAGGTTGTTGCTATCTCTAAAAGCCTCACCATGATTTTCATGAGGCATTCACTACATCTACAGATCATATTTTAAAAAACTAAAATTTTAATAATATTGAGTCTTTTTGATACATGAATATGAAATATATTTCCATGTATTTATATCTTCTCTTATTTATGTCATCAATTTTTTTGTAGATTTCTACTTATAATTCCTGTACATAGTTTGTTATATTTATTACTAAGTGCTTTTTTTGGTGTTTTATAAATGGTATTTAAAAATGTATAGATTGGGGTGCCTGGCTCAGTTGGTTAGGTATCCAACTTCGGCTCAGGTCGTGATCTAATGGTTTGTGGGTTTGAGCCCTGCATCAGGCTCTGTGCTGACAGCTCAGAGCCTGGAGCCTGCTTCAGATTCTGTATCTTCCTCTCTCTCTTCCCCTCCCCCACTCATTCTCTGTCTCTGTCTCTCTCAAAAATAAATAATTTTTTTAAATGTTTAGACTGTTTTAAAGAGAATTTTTAGATTCGCAATGAAATGAAGAGGAAGCTATGGATATCCTCTATATCCCTGCCCCTCCACATAATCTCCTTCATTATTAGCATCCCCCAACAGAGTGGTACATTTGTTATAACTGATGGACACAGCATTATCATGCAAAGCCCACAATTGACATTAGGAAGCATCCTTGGTGTTATACATCGTAGGGGTTTTGAAAGATGGATAATGACATGTATCCACTATATGGTATATCATACACAGTTTCACTGTGCCTAAATTCCTCTGTACTCTGCCAGCTCATTTCTTCCTGCCCCATAGTCCCTGACAACCAGTAAAGTTTTTATTGTCTCTATAGTTTTGTCTTTTCCAAAGTGCCATATAGTTGGAATTATACAGTATGTAGCCTTTTCAGATTGGTTTCTTTCACTTAGTAATATGCCTTCATGGTTCATTTCCTTTTAGCACTCAATAATATTCCTTTGTCTGATGCACCACAGTTTATTTATCCATCCACCTACAGAAGGACGTCTTGATAGCTTCTGAGTTTTAACAATGATGAATGAAGCTGCTATAAACATCACATGCAGGATTTTGCATACATAAGGCTTCAGATATTTAGGGTAAATACCAATGAGCATAATTACTGGATTGTTTGATGACAGTATGTTCAGTTTTGTAAGAAACTGCCAACATGTCTTCCCACGTGGCTGTATCAGTGATCAGTGTGCATTTTTATCAACAGAGAGAGTTCCTATTGTTTCACATCCTCACCAGCATTTGATGTTGTCAAATAGTGGTTTGGATTTGGGCCATTGTAATAGATGTGCAGTTGTATCATGTTTTTATTTGTATTTCTCTGAACATATGACCTGAAGCATCTTTTCATGTGTTTATTTGCCATCTGTGTATCTTCCTTGGGAAGATGTTTTTTCTTTCACTTTTGAAGGAGAATTCTGCTGTGCATACAATTTTAGATTGGCAGTGCTTATTTTTTTTCTTTCAATATGTCATGTATTTGACTTTACTACCTTTATGTTTGCATTAAGAGAGAAACTCATTGCCCTTCTTAACCTGGTTCCTCTATAATGTGTCCCTGTCCACCAATTTCTTTCATGATTTTCTATTTCTTTACTTTTCTTTAATTTGAATATAATACAAGTACAACTCATTATGCTTTTTTCTTCTTCACAGATAGTGTATTAATTTATAAAATGAATATTTGCAGCAGCCTTGTGTTAAGCAAATCTATTAGCACCATTTTTTCAACAGCATTTGCTCACTTCGTTTTTCTCTATTACCATGTGATTCTTGCAATATTTCAAACTTTTTCATCATTATTGTATTTATTATAGAGATCTCTGATCAGTGATCATTAATTTTATTATTATTATTAAAACGTTTTGGATTGCCATGAATGGTACCTATATTAGACAGTGAACTACGGAAGCTACGTTGTAGCCAATGTTCATTTATCATTTAGAAAACGATAGGCCTCTTAAGAGTTATGCTAAAGCTACTTTGCCTGTGATCTATAAAGAGAACAACAAAGCCTGTATGACTGCATTTCTCTTTACAACACAGTTTACTGAATATTTTAAGCCCACTGTTGAGACTTAGTACTCAGAAAAAAAAATTCCTTTCAAAATAAGACTGCTCATTGACAATGCACATGGTCACCCAAGAGCTCTGATGAAGATGTATAAGGAGAGTAATGTTTTCATGCCAGCTAATACAGCATCCATGCTGCAGCTCATAAATCAGGGAGTAATTTTGACTTTGAAGTCTTATTATTTAAGAAATACATTTGATATGCCTCTAGCTACCATAGATAGTGAGTCATATGATGGATCTGGGCAAAGTAAATTGAAAACCTCTTGCAAAAGATTCACTATATGATTACATTAAGAACATTCATGATTCATGGGAAAAAGTCAAAAAACCAACACTAACAGGAGTGTGGAAGAAATTGATTCAACCCTTGTTGATGACTTTGAGGGGTTCAAGATGTCAGTGGAGAAAGGGACTACAGATGTGGTGGAAATAGAAAGAAAACTAAAATTATAAATGGAGGCTGGAGATGTGACTGCATTACTGTAATCTCATGATAATACTTTATTATTATTATTATATTAACTCCAATGAGGAGTTGCTTCTAATGGAATGGCAAAGAAAGTGGTTTCTTGAAATAGAATGCACTCCTGATAAAGATTCTGTGAAAATTATTGAAATGACAACTAACGATTATCAGACAAACTTAACAAATTTTTTTCAGTTAATAATAATAAATTTCTCTGAAATTATAACAAATATGACTCCATATGTTTATGTAAATAAAGATCCACCCCAGGTTCACATTGCATTGGACTTGGTTGTGCTTCTTAAGTGTATTTTACATTAGAACAGTTGCTCTCTGCCTACTGTTTTTGTATTTGGTGTTGTTACTATCTTTACTTTATTACAGGAACCAAACTGGTGGACCTGAAGAAAATATCATTCTTGTTTAAGTCTGTTTTTGGAGGTATACTAAAATTTTCCTCTATCACTTGACATCTTTATAAGTTCAATTGGACCATCAAGTTTTGATAAGATACAGACCAGGTTTTTTGGCAAGATTATATAATAGATTGTTCTAACTCCTTAGTATTAAATTATATCAGGAAGAACACAAAAATTGGTTGTCTCACCTTTGCAGATGCTGAAGTTAATGCATATACTTAGGTGCTAAGAGCTAACTGATTCTATTGGTGAAGTACTGCAACTAATTTCTCATTCATGAGTTTCCCACTTATGACATTAATCAATTATCAAAATAAATTTCTCTGCACTGAAACTATTAGGCAATCATGATTAACACAATTATTGTGCAAAAGATCTCAAAGTTTTTCTATTTTTGAACTTTATACTTTGATATGACAAAATTCGATTCTCTCAAATGAAACTTTATATATGAAATTAAATAATACATGCCAAGAAAGTGTTATAGATTGATCTCAATTCTAACTTGCTATTTCAAAGTTAATTTTCCCACCACTTCCCACACAGAAAAATTGACTACAAGTGCTTCTCTGAAAAATGGCACCACCTAAAATACAGTCATTAATTTAATAGAGGGAAAGCAATACTAAGTACACAATATGTTTTAAGTATGTAACATTGTAATGATATTTAAAGATAGAAAGTGTCCCTGTTAAACCTGAAGAAGCCAATAATAACTTATGGAGTCATAGGATTCCCACACAGTATATGATTTAACTAGAGAGGTTGTATCACAATACATTAAACATAAATTGTCTACAATATAAGTAAACAACAAGGTAAAATGATTTTCAGCATAAAATTTACTTAAGATGCAGTGATAATAATTTTTTATTTTGTTTTCTTTTCTATTCATAAATGACCCAGGACATTTTTCTATAGCATATCTGTCATACGATTTTGAAGATACAAAATGAATGTCAAAGATACAGAATTTCTAAAATTTTCTTTGAAATTAAAAATATTTTTTATTTTCTCCTCAAGTTATCAAAATATTATTGAAATATAAAATATGCAAATTTAAGCTATACTATATGATGTTGATATATGTATATATTGAAAAATAATTACAATAAGTTAGTTATTACCTCCATCCCCTGATGTATTTTTTTTTGTATATGTGTGGTGTTTTAACATTTAAGATCTTCTCTCTTTACTTTCAAGTATCCAAAATGGTTTTGTTAATTTTAGTGACCATGCTGGATGTTAGATTCCCAGAATGTAATCATCTTATGACTTGAAGTTCATACCCTTGACTAACATGTTCCAATTTCCCTCCTTCTCAGGCCCAGACAATCACCACTCTACTCTCTCTTGCTATGAGGGGGGCTTTTTTAGATTCCACATAGTGATATATCATACAGCATTTTTCTTTCTCTTTCTGATTTATTTCACTTTATTTCACTTAACACCCTCAAAGTTCATTCATGATGCCAAAAAGGTATGATTGCTTTCATTTTTTTACTGAACACTATTCCATTTTACATATACACCACATCTTCTTTAACTATTCGTACTTTAATGGACACTTGTAACTTAGGTCATTAATGGACACTTGTAACTTAGGTCATTGTGAATAATGCTGAAATAAACATGGGAGCACAGATATCTCTTCAAAATAGTGATTGCATCTCTTTCTAATTTATACCCAGAAGTCAGATTGCTGGAACATAAGGTAGTTCTATTTAAAATTTTTAAGAACCTTCATACTGTTTTCAGTAGTGGCTGTACTAATTTACATCCCCATCAACAGTGCACAAGTGTTCCCTTTCTCTAATTCTGGCCAACTTGTTATAGCTTATCTTCTTGATGATAGCGCTTTTAACAGGTGTGAGATGATATCTCACTGTGGTTTGGATTTGTATTTCATTGATGATTACTGATGTTGAGCCTCTTCTCATGTACTAGTTGATAATTTACAAAATGTCTATTCAAGTCCTTTACCAATGTTTTAATTAGATTTTTTAAAAATGATATGTATGAGTTCTTTATATGAATTACATAAAACCCCTTATCAGATAAATGGTTTGCAACTATTATCTCCTATTCTTTAGGTTGGCATTTCAGTTTGTTGATTATTCTTTTTCTTTACAGAATCTTTGTAGTTTGATATAATCACATTTATTTATTTTGTAAATTGTTGATTATCCTTTTGTGGTCATATTTTAAAAAATGTTGCCAAAACCAAAATTCAAAGATCTGTTTTCCTATGTATGTTTTCTTCTAGAAGTTTACAATTTGGGACTTCCATTTATATCCTAAATTAATTTTGACTTAAATTATCTACCTGGTGTAATACAAGTTCCCAAGTTCATTATTTTGTATGCTAATATCCAGTTTTCCCATTATCATTTATTGAAGAGACTATCCTTTCCCCACTGAATATTCTTGGTTCCCTTGTTAAATATCGGTTGACCATATAAGCATGGGCTTATTTCTTTTCTTTTGATTCTGTTCTTTTAGTCTATGTGTCTGATTTTAGTACCATACTGTTTTGATTACTGTAGTATTATAATAAAATTTAAAATCAGGAATGTGGTGACTCTATCTTTATTATTCCTTCTCAAGACACTTTAGCTGTTTGGGTTTCTTTGTGGCTCCATTCAAAATTTTAGGATTACTTTATGTCTGTGAAAAATATTATCGGAATTTTAATAGATATTTTATTGAATCTATAGATAGCTTTAGGTATATGACATCTTAAAAATATTAATTTTTTGATCCATGAATATGGGATATCTCTCCACTTATTTGTATCTTCTTCAGTTTCTTCAAAGTCTCATATTTTTCATTGTACAGATATTTCATTTGTTGATTAAATTTATTGTAAGAATTTTATTGTTTTTGAGATTGTTTTCTTTATTTCCCTTTCAGATTTGTTAGCACATAGACATGTGATCCAGGAGAATGTTCCATGTGCACTAGAGAATGTGTATTCTGCTGCTCTTGGATGAAATGTTCATTTATTGCTGTTGGGAATGAAAGAGGAAGACTATGCATGTGTGGAGGAAAGAGGTTATGGGAAATTTCATAGTAAACCTTGAACAGCTCAAAAGATCAAGTTTATTTTAAAAAACAGTTTATCACTATAGATTCATTTTGGGCGTTAGTGGGTGAACTGAAGTATCTTGTATCCATCATGAGTGTCATTAATTATCTTCTTTTCCTCTACATGAATACCATTTTCTCATTGTGAGATGGAATTTCTTCTTCCCTCTCACCATCTTTCTATCCCCATGTAGATCTGGCCTCGTCTTATACTTCCTTGACTAACAGAATGTGGCAAAAGTGACATATTGGCTTTTCTAAAGGTAAGTTCTAAGAAGCCTTCCAATCTCTGCCTGAGCCTCCTGAAATGATGGCACTCAGAACACTCTAGTATAAGGATAGCTCTATGCTTCAGAAGTAATTTGTAGGCTCTCTACTAAACAGATTTTTGGAATTAGTGGGTGAGCTGCCAGCCTTCTGTCAATCTCTATGAAGGCACCAGACATATGAATGAAAGTAATACAGGCTCACATGTCCAGCAAAACTATCAGCTACATGCCACCAGGTGAACGAATGACATGACATGGAGGAAAATAATTGCCCAAACAAGTCCTCCAGAATTCCTGGTCTATACATTTGTAAAACTTCATAAAATGTGTTTTGCTTTAAAACACTAAATTAGCATAATTTGTTAACTACCTGTACATAACCTGAACAGAGTGTGTCCAGTAAGCTTTTCTGTGGGCAAACTTCTCTTTGCTTACCCATCCAGAGATAGAGGAGTCTCCAGATCTATTGTAATATATAAAACACTCCATGAAAGGTAAAAGGAACCTTGTTAGCATATCACTGAGGAAATCAATGTGAGTTATATGTGATTATGAGAAGAGCAGTTTTGAAAAGTATTTCTGACTGATGGCTAATCATGGGATTTTTGAATCTTCTCCTTGCTATCAAAAAATATACAGAAAAATTTCACAATTAATTTTGGATTTGGAAAAATGGTATGCCTCCTTGATTTTTGGCCAACAATGTCTCTAACACTCACTCCACAAAAATCTATTTTAAATATTTGACTACCTGCTTCTGGATGTTTTTGGTATATTCCTTGACATACATCTAGATACTTCACTTGCATAATAATAACAAAATGTGTTATCTGAACAGGTACTTTGGCATTCTAGGAACTCTAAAGTACTATCTGTAATTCTCCTCTATGCCAAATTCTCTTATCCAAGAATGATTTTGGTTCTGGTTTTGGTTTGAACATCGAGAAATTATTTCTTTTCATTTGCCACATTAGTGTGAATTCTGATTTTTAATTACGTGGTACATTCATTTAGAAATTTCTGCTTAATAGCAGATGCTCTGTTAATTTTCAAGTGGCAGGTGAGTGTAAATTTATATTTTTCATGTTGTTAGTTTATTTATACATTTCTTTAGAATTCAGACATTTGCTGGTATATCAGTCTACCTGTTATAGAAGTCATTAATATCTTGAATTTCCAATCATAGAGACATCTGTGTTTCTATCATGTTCCATGAAAGTGTGACTTTTAACCCAAATGACTGTCTTTACATACCTCCCAAGTATCTTTTTCTCTTTTATTATTGAAATATAATGGACATACAATGTTAGATTCATTTCAAGTATACACCACATTAATTTGACAATTCTATACATTACTCAATGCTCACCATAAGTGTGGTCACCATCTGTCATCATACAATGTTATAATAATATTATTGACCTTTATTAACCTTTCATCTGCGACTTATTTATTTTATAACTGAAGTTTGTAACTCTTTTTTTAAATTTTTAAAAAATATTTATTTATTTTTGAGAGACAGAGAGACACACAGAGCAAGACCAAGGGAGGGGCAGAGAGAAAAAGGAGATGCAGCATCTGAAACAGGTTCCAGGCTCCAAGCTGTCATCCTGACACAAGGCTCAAACCCACGAACTGTGAGATCACGACTTGACCTTTAGTTGGACACTCAACCAATTGAGCCACCCAGATGCCCCTGAAGTTTGTAACTCTTAATTCTTTTCATGTATTTTGCCCACCCACCTACCCACCACCCCTCAGGCAACTAACAGCTTATTCTCTGTATTTAATAGTCTGTTCTTTTGTTTGTTTTGGTTTGGTTTTTAGATTCCACATTTAAGTGAAATCATATGGCATTTGTCATTGACTTCTCTCACTTAATACCCTCCAGGTCCATCCATGTTGTCACAAATGGCAAGAATTCATTCTTGTTGTTGTTTTATAGCTGAGCAATATTCTATTGTATATAGGCACTACATCTTTTTTATTCATTTATCTATTGATGGACATGACTTCCTTCCACATTTTGACTATTATAAATAACACTGCAATAAGCATAGGAGTACCTACATCTTTCTGAATTAGTGTTTCTATTTTCTTAGGGTAAATACCCAGTAGTGGCGTAACTAGGTCATATGGTATTTCTATTAAGTTCTTGAGGAAACTCCATTCTGTTTCCCACAAAGGTTGCACCAATTTATGTTCCCACCAACAGTACACGAAGGTTCCCTTTTCTCCTTATCCTCACTAACACTTGTTATTTCTTGTCTTTTTGATACTAGTCATTCTGAATGGTGTGAGGTCCAAATTTTCTTTCTTTTTTAAAATCTACTTATTATGGACCATATAGTTAATACCTACCCAAAGAATTCTTATAAAGATGATGTTTACATAAAATGATCCACTGTGGGAAAGTTTGGAATCTAGCACAGTAATATACTTATATAACACTTTAGAATAAAAGGAAAACCCAACTCTAGCACAAAGTGGTCAAGGTTTGTTTGTGTTTTGTGATGGTGGTGGTAGTAGTTAGCATAATAAACAAAACAGCAGGTAGCATTGTTAGGTTTTCAAAAGTCTTTAAATAAGACAAGAGATGGCAGAGATAGGAAAAACATAATCTAAAAAACACAAGTTACTAATTGTTGTGTAAGCAAGCACTCCAAATCTAGTGGCTTGAAACTCTACAAATTTATCTCAGAGTTTCAGTGAATTAGGTATCTGGGTAGAGTAAAACTAGGTATTTTACTCAGGGCCTCACTAATCAGTCTGTATTTTCACCTGGGGAGGCTCAACTAGAAATGAATCCATTTCCAAGCTTATTCACATTGTCAGCACAATTCATTTATTGCAGCTATATGCCTAAAGGTCCTAATTTATTACTCTCCATCAGCTGGGGGTATTTCACAGTTCCCAATCAATTAGAAAAATTACAATCCTGCTGGATTCAAAAGGAACTTTATAGAACTTCCATATTTTACCAGTGATGCTGCTTGGAAAGATCCAATGACGTTAATTATATCATTATTTACTCTACTAATCAACATTCTTAATGAAAACCAATATTTCTGTTTCAACTGTAAAACTTGTAATTTATTGACACTGTGCCCAAGATTTGATAAAACTTTCTGTCTGGGGAGCATAAACTATTTTTTAAATAAATTTGCATATTTTTCTATTATTGAGGGAATTAAGGTATCCAAATATAAATTTTGTTAACTTTTCATAGATAAAATTCTTTTGACTGGTTTATGAAAAATTAATAAGCAGTATATACACAGAATCATATAAAGGAAACAAGCTTTCTAGAAATATGTTCAACTTATGCTTTAAAATATTTAAGCATAAGCAACTCAGGGGGAGAAAGTGGCTTAGCTCTGATCATATTTATGCCCTAGGTTATTGGCTTATAAGATAAGAACTGTAAAAGCATTACTGGGAAATATTTATAAGTAAAATAAAAATTTAACATTTCAGAGTCCATTTCAGTTGAAAACAATACAACATGCCTAAAGAAGATTATCATTGGCAAAACTGAATCTGTTAAATAATAAATGTTCACTTTCTCATTTTAGCATATGGAAGTAAATTTAACATAATAGTCTATATTATGGAACTTTTTTCTTAGTTTATCTTTTTTTACTTTCTAGAAGTTTATTCATTTTTTATTCCCATGTTTATTTATTTTATTTTTTAAGTTTGTTTGTTTGTTTTGAGAGAGGCAGAAATAGTCCGAGTGGGGGAGGGGTGGAGAGAGAGGGAGAGAGAGAATCCCAAGCAGGCTACACACTGGGGGCACAGAGCCAGACATGGGGCTCGAACCCACAAAACTGTGAGACCATGATCTGAGCTGAAACCAAGAGCTGAATGCTTAACCAATAGAGCCACTCAGGCGCCCCACATATTTATTTTTTATTCACATTTCCATAAATGTATTATTTGTTTTCTGATAACACTTGATATGAGATCTATCCCCTCAACAAGTTTTCAATCACACAATACAATATTGTTAAATATAGGTCCGATGTAGAGCAGATCTCTAACTTATTCATCTTACATAACTGTAAGTATATACCCAGGGAACAGCAATTCTTTATTTGCCTCTTCCCTCAGCCCCTGACAACCACCAGTCCACTCTGTTTCAATGAGTTTGACTATTTTAGATAGCTCATGTAATTGGAATGATGTGGTAATTTATCTTCCTGTGACCAGCTTATTTAACTTAGCATAATGTCATTTGTCAATGAGCCTAACTCAGGGCTCAATCCTATGAACCATGAGATCATGTCCTGAGTCCAAACCGAGAGTTTGTGGAATAGCCCTACCCTTTGGTCTTAGAAAAGTACCTGAGCTCTCTAAAAATTTAGGTCCCTTTAAAGATGAGGTTAATTTTCAGCCTGAAACAAGCTTCTCACCAAAGATCTGCAATAAACAAGACAGACACAAATATCAGTTCTTTATTAAATGTGCACAAATAAAAAACTCTTAGTTTTACAATTTAAAATACTGTAATTGAAATTTAATCATAACTACTTGTGAAAACAAAAACAATACATTGCCAGCTGAGTGCCCTGTGTATTGATGAGGAAATTGAAAAGAAAATCAGAAAGTTAAGAAACAGTGGACAACAAAGCTTAGAAATTATTAGAATCATAAAGGTGTTGAAATAAATATTTGTTCCTGACTACATCCTCTGGGGTGAAATGTCAGGCTCTTATCCAGTTTGTAGTTTTTACCTTGCACACATTAATTCTTCAAGAGATGCTCTGATTTAGTTTCCTATAGTTTGGGCAGGTTGTTGTAGGAGTGCAGAAAGCAGGGAAAAGAATTAATCTAGTTTGGTTTGAGCCCACAGTGGTTGAATTGAAGGAATCTAGAGCCAAGCTATTGGGATAAGAGATAAAATAAAGGGACTTAACAAGTGGGAAAAAATGGAAAGAAAAGTTATTTTTGCTCAGAAATTTGAGAAGTCAGTTTTGAATAAGAAGAAGACTTGTGGTTAACTATTTAACAAGTAAGAGTTAAGACAGTGGAAAGTGGTAATAAGGGTTAGGGTGAAGGTGAGGAGTGGGATTAGGGGTTGATAATAATGTATAGGTGATAATAAGATGCAACATTTAGCCATAGATCAATCACCGAAAATAAGTTGTAAAGCTAGAATAAGCAAGTGCTCTATCAATTGTCCACATGCTCACTAAATCCAGAATATGAGTAAAATTATTGGTGGATAATGCAATGTGCAGAGGACACCCAATGCTTTCAAGTTTGTGTAGGACTAATTTGAGACTTGACATACTAATAGGAAAAAAAGACTAACTGGTGGTTTAAAGGGATGGCTAGCTACCAGGCGAGTGGTTTGGAAGTGGATTTAATAATCAAAGTGAACTGCAACCGGATGTCTGGACTGTATACTGTATGGGTATTCTGAGTATGTAAATCTTTTCTGCTGGTCTTCAAATGCTCTTCTACTGTCTACTGGCAGGTTTAGTGTAGTAGAATTAACCACAAATAAGAAGCTGCCCGTGGAGAAGTTTGATAGAGAAGTGATTGTTGTTGCTTTTTATGGAAGGCAGATTCCATAAATGACAGGGAAATAATTCCAGAGGGAAAAATGGTCAAAGAACATAAAATGAAAACTAAAACAATTAAGCAGAAATGGGTATAGGATCTAAGAGATGATAGGTGCTAAATTATGCAGTTTTTATTTTTATATTATCAACTAAGGGAAATGGATTTGATTAGTCTGTTTTAGATCTCTTATTAGTCAACTTCACTATCATGTGTTTTTTTAATCACACCAAGGGTTTTTTTTTTAATTTTTTTAAATGTTTTGTTTATTTCTGAGAGAGACAGAGTGAGCAGAGGAGGGTCAGGGAGAGAGGGAGACACAGCATCTGAAACAGGCTCCAGGCTCTGAGTTAGCTGTCAGCAAGAGACCCGATGCTGGTCTCAAACTCACAAACCATGAGATCATCACCTGAACTAAAGTCGGCAGCCCAACCGACTGAGGCACCCAGGCGCCCCTCAACCACACCAAAGGTTTTTACTTAAAGCAATCTCGCTTTAATGGTCTGATGAAGACTGTGGGTATTTCCCTTGATAAATAAAAATAAAAATTTCATATGTAAAATATTGAATTCTATTTTACAAATTGCCCCATCCAATCTGTCTAAATCTGAGCTCCATACTATTAAATGTTCATGACACATACATTCATTTATGTCTCCCAAGTGTATAGCACCGTGTCTGCACATCATGTGTTTTTATAAACACTTTATTCAAAGAAGAAAGCAACAAATAAATCACCATTGCCAGCCAGGCATTATGCTGATACCAGATTTCATTCTCACAAATATGTACTATTACATTTGTGTTATTGAGATGATTTTGTTGTTTCTATATTTCACACAAAATATGTATATTGATTTTTATTTATGAAATAAATACATTTTCCTGTCTAACCCAGGAACTGGTTACCCTACAGTCTTATAAATGCAGGCTTTGATGCCTTACCACCATAAGATAATATGACTTTCCCCAAAGTTTTCCTCCCTCCTTTTAGGATTATTGATTTCCTTGGCATTTCTGAAGGAACATTATTTTGCTTTCAGTATATGCCAATCTCCAGCTGTTATTCTTTCAGCTAGTTTGATCTCCTTCCATTTTACATGGTTAGAGGTTTTCGAAATTTTGTTCTTAAGAGCAGAATCAAAGATAAACACATTTGAGTAACGTCCATCACCAACTCAATAAACTCCCCCTTCCAATATCACCATAATATACTGATTACAGAATGAAGATACCATTAAAGTGGATACCAATATTTGTGAAAACAATTGATGCCTTGATCCTTGCAGCTTCACAGGTTTAGACAAAAATAAGAATGCAAGAAGGAGCCAGGATAATTAATAATTTGCCAAATGGAAGCTTATATTACAGATAATGATAAAAAATAATAATGTATGCGAGTAATTTTTATATCTCTTCTGAGTGATGTCACCGAATAATTCATTGAAAAAAAAGAAAGGAAGATCTATGTATTGATATATATATCTATCCATAAGTGTATATCAAGAATGCTTCATCAAAACACAATAGATGTTCACCTTTCCATTAGGATTCTTTTGTTTTATATATTTATTGTGAAAATGTTCATATTAGAAAACAGTATAATGGATCCATATGTGTCCTTCATCTAAGTTCTGTGTCAACCTCTGGCCAATCACCATTGTTTTGTACACCCAACATCACTCTGCCTTACCATTACTTAAGGGAAAACGCAATGCAGTATACTGAGTCATATCTTGAACCAAACTAATCCATTTTAACCCATACTCATACTGCTCTCTTCCTCTTCCACTTCATAACTCCCATGCTTGTCTCTGTCTTTCCTCTCATTTTTTGTCTGTTAGTGTTGTTGCTCTAATAGTGTAACTTAACAAGGAGACAGATTAAAACTCAGTACCACATCCAGCTCAGAGGGAAGCAACAGAACAGTGATGCTTCCTCAACTGCCCTCTTTTGCTCTCATCAATGGCTGAATATGGTGGTTCCATAACATCTGTGGGTGAGGTCCCAGATGTGAGGACCATTTTTCTATGTTCTGGCTGCGGGTGTGTCAGTTCCTTCCTGGATGGTTACAGGTTGGGCACTCCTATTGCCATGGTCCCTAAGAAGTGATGATTCCCTTGAACCAGGTACTGACATAAAGCAGCCAGTAGCAGCTGTTCTCCTACAGCCTGCATTTTGGAGGTCAGCAACACAGTCTCCACATGAAGATGAAGAAACTTTTTCTGTCTTGAAACCTCCCAGTATTTACCCACACAGACCAAGGTGTTCCCCTTGAGGATCAGCTTTTTGTCTCAAAGGACTGCTACTATCCCAGTTATGTGGAAGGGGACCTGGAATCCTGGGCTGCCCTTAGGACCTGTTTTGGGGGCTTTCAAGGAATGTTACAAACAACACTGCTTATGAAATCAAGCCCAAAAGACTTTCTATCACATTTGAACATCTGATGTATAGGATTAACAGTGAGGAAACACAATTCCCACTTATGAGATGTACATTAACAAATGAAGAAACAGGACAACAATGGAAGTTTCTAGAGAGGGATGCTTCCTCTTTGATGCAGAGTGGGTATAAAGATTGGTAGGACCATCAGTGTTTTCCTGCAATGGCAGCCGTGATAGACCACAATCGATATGTTTCTGAGCAAAGTAATACTTCAGATATGTAGAATACAATGTGCCTTGCTATCAGTTATGTAAATCAATTTTTAAATCACTGGATATTGATGTGATTTTCATAGGAATTGAGATATGAACCAAACAAAAACTCCTTTTGATAATAGCATTGAAGCTCTCCTAGGAGTATTTTGCAAATGGAAGAATGATGACTTTAGGACCTGCTTACCTCATGACCTTGCACTTATTTTTCTGTAGAAAGCTTATGGTGTTGATTTGGCCTTGACCTATGTGGGAACAATATGTAATATGCACCTGAATTGTGGAGTCATTGGTTTCATAGAAGAAATGTCATATCATTTTGCATTTATAGTGTCACATGAGATGGGTCATTCTCTGGGTATGCTACATGATGATAAAACTTGTACACATGGGAATCAGAGGTGCATAATGTTTTCAAGGACAGTGATAACAACTAAATTCAACAACTGCAGTTATACTGTCTGTTGGAACAATATGACAACAGAGTGCGCATGTCACCAAATGCAGACATAACCTTCCGGGATACACACTGTGGGAACAGTTTGGTTGAAGATAGAGAAGACTGTGACTGTGGCTTCTTAAATCTATGTACAAAAGATCCGTGCTGTCAGTCAAACTATACTCTGAGTCCTGGGGCTCCTTGTGCTTTTGGGCTCTGTTGCAAAGACTACAAGGTCATGCCATCAGGTGACTTGTGTAGACAACAGGGAAATGAATGTGACTTTCCAGAGTGGTGCAATGGGAAAGCCAACCAGTGTCCAGAAGACATGTATATGAAAGACAGTCAAATGCACAGGTGGGAGCTACTGCTATGGAAGTAGATGCAAAATCTGTGATGAACAGTGTGCGAAATTTTTTGACAAAGAGGCTATAAGATAATGAACATCCAAGGTGACAGTTTTGATAGCTGTAAAAAAGGTTCTACACACGTACAGTGTAACAGATGTCCTGTGTGGGAGGGTTTCGTATGAGAATGTGACAAATTCCTCTTCTGAGTGATCATTCTACTGTGCATTGGACCCACCTTCATGGTGTCACCTGCTGGGGTACAGACTACCATACAGGGACGAGAATACCTGATATTGGTGTGTCATTGATAGATGGTACAGAGTGTGGTGTGGAGCATATCTGCATTGGAAGGAAGTGTGTCCATGTGTATATGGCAGCACTTGTGTACCTAAGACCTGCTATATGAACGGGGTCTGCAACAATAGACACTCTCCTAATGGTGGAGTTGAAGGCTTTGGAGATAGTCCTGAAAATGGCCTAACCCTTCACAAGAAGACAAAGATACAAAAGAAGTTTTACATAACGCTACTTGGGCTAATTCCTTTTTTGATTCTGTCATGTCATTTGTTACTTGTACTTTTCCTAAGAAATGACAAAAGGATAAGAGAAAAAAGCAGAATGATCCACTTGCACCAGCTTCATTAGAGAATCAAACCCACAGTGTTCATACTTCATTGAAGAAAGAAGAGCAGGGTGTTTGAACTTAACCTAAGAAATACGACCAAAAGTTATTTCAAAAAAGAAACCCAAGTCCAAATGAACTTTCCTATGTATTAAGTCTCAGTCACTGGCAGAAAAAAAAAAGTGTTACAGCACGTGTCATAGTTTAAAGACAAAAACCTCATGATTTTTTATTACTGGATATCATAAAAGTTAACCATTAAAAATTAGCAAAATACATAATTCCTACTATATTTCTACTTATTTTAAGTGGTTTTAGTGGTTCATTTTTCATGGAATTAATCTCTTTGTATTCTTAGGCAAAGGCACACCTTACAGATGGTGTGTGTGTGTGTGTGTGTGTGTGTGTGTGTGTGTGTGTGTGTTTAATTTGCTGCCTCTCCCTTCCAAACATCCTTCCTTTTAGTACTTACCCTAAGAAAGATGACTTTTGTCACACAGGAAATGGGAACCTGTAAATTGCATTTCTTCTTGACAGAATTCTCCCTATCTGCCAATTGAGGGGACTGGAGGAATTCTGGAAACCTGAGATATTTTTTGATTGGTCTACGTGTAATATTGCTTCATTATAGCTTTCACCTTGGCATCAACAGTAACTTTCTTTCTGTATAATATTTCTACAGATATATAGATGATATATATGTGGAAACTAATTTGACAATAAACTATTTGTAAAAAAAAAAAGGATATATAGATGATATATAGATGGTAGGTATAGATGATAAATAGATTGATAGTAGATAGATAAAAATAATGTGTGTATATACACATATTACATATATATATTACACATACACATATTACATATATATATTCCTTTACGTATGTAATTTTCAGAACTAACTGGTAATTTTCAGCATTAGAGATACTGACACAGCAATCAAGTGTTATCCTTGGAGTTTTAGATCCCAGGTCTTTGAAGCCTTCACCAAATCCCCGAGGTTCAGCATCAGGCTGGCCAACCCTCTCTTCAGAGGTCAGAGTTTAGAGTCATGGGACCTACTCCAAGTGTGAGTTTCAATAATGACACTTCATCCCTTTAATCTACAGTCTTAGGAGCAAGAGCTGCACTTCCTGTTATCAAAACATGGCTGCCTCAGAGTAGGGCTTTTCTTGTGACTGAATTCTGACTGATAGAGTACATACCTTGACATAACAGAGACATGGGAAGGAGTCTGACATCAGAAGGTTTTGAATTTTTCACACCACTGCTCTTACTATCTTGGAGACATGGTTTCTACTTAGATAGAATTGCTTCAAAATCTCAAAAGAGAAGGAAATGATATTGCCTATCAACCCGTTGGTAACTTCACTTGTAAAATAAGATAAAGAAGATATTTACAATTCCAAGTAGGATACATAAGTCTTAGTAGACCATGTTTCCTCTGCAAAGCAAAAAAAAAACCTAGAAAACATAATTCTATTTTGAGAACCATATTTGAAGGACACCAGAGAGCTGAGGAAGCAATATAGAATAGGTGAACTAAAATTACAGATAGGGTAGAATAATTCTGAAAAGCACTGAATCTTGCCAGCCATCTTGTCTTCCGAGCATTTGCTGATGCCAGATGTGAGTTGAGCCCAGGCTTGGCCCCGTGGAGCACCCCTGCTGAGGGAAAGAGAAAGTCCCAATGTCTTACTTACTACACGGGTTAGACAGACTGCAAACACGAGACATCGAGGGCCTCTAATTCCAGTCAGATTTCGCCAAGTCACGACTGCTTGAGAGCTTTGTGGGATGCAGGTGAGCTCCTCTGAAATTTCTCGAAGGCATAGATCCCCCAATCATGTTATATCTTGAGCATGAGATATATATTTTGAACAAAAGCTCCTCTCTGAAATTTTATAGAGGTGTCAGTTCCCAAAATAATGTTATATTTTGAACACAAGACAGCGCATGTACTATCTCCCCATAACACACCTACCTGATTGGTGATGTTGCATGTGACACCATGTTGGAGAGCTGGGTTGTGAATTTCTCGATGATAGAGCACAACCCCTCATAAGCTTTCAGAGCTGCGAAAATAGAGTCACAGAACTGAAAGACCAGTGAGCCCGTGCCTGACCAACATAGAAAGAATTCCCCAAGATTTACTAAAAACCACTCACCCCTGACCTCGCACAATCTACAATTAAATAGAGGTGACCAGCTCCTCAGGCTGTCTTCCTAACAGAGGGAAGACAGAAAACTCGGGAGGAGTCATTTGGAGCGGCTCTGGTTGTTTTATACACAATTCCTGCACACATTAAACATTACCACACTTGCTAAGAATAAAAATTCGTGACTTAGTACTAAGAGAAAAATAAAAGGAAGGAAGAAAAAACGACAAACTGCAAGTATGATCCAGATAATGGAGGAAGAATACATGAAAAAAAAACTATGATTAATACATTTAAAATAGAAAAAAATATCTACCAAATATAAGAACGAATGCAGAAGGTCCTCAGTAATTTGGAATCTATATAAAAGTTTCAATAGATATTGCAGAGTTAAAAAGTATAATACATGATAGATAATTCAGTGGATGGTTTGAAAAGTAGTTTGGACATAATCAGACTACAGAATAACTTCTCTGGAAAGGTCAATGGAAAAATGCCCACACTGTTATACACAGAAAAATAAAAGATAAAGTAAAAGGAAGATGTGAATACAAATGATATTCAACAGCTATTTTTAGCAATTTTGATTTTAATTTTTAACGTATATTTATTTACTTTTTGCTAGAAAGAGAGTGTGTTTGTGCATGCACTAACGAGGAGGGGAAAGGGCAGAGAGAGGGAGAGAAAGAATACCAACCAGGCTTCACACTTGAATTACAACATGGGGCTTGAACCATGAGATCATGACCTGAGCAGAAATCAAGAATCAGAAGCTTAACTGACTGAGCCATCCAGGCGCCCCAAGTTGTTGGCAATTTTTTTAAAGGAAGACATTTTTGGGGTGCCTGTGTGTTCAGTCGGTTAAGCATCCTACTTCAGCTCAACTCGTGATCTCACGCAGCTTGTGAATTTGCACCTTGCTTGGAGCTCTGTGCTGACAGTTCAGAGCCTAGAGCCTGCTTCGGATTCTGTGTCTCCCTCTATCTCTCTGAACATCCCCTACTCATGTTCTGTTGTCTCTGTCTGTCAAAAATAAACATTGAAAATTTTTAAAAAATAAAAGAAGAAGACAGTTTTTCACTGTGGGTCACTTATTTCTCAGATGCATGGTTAATTTGTATCCTTCTTGGTTTTTTTCTTTTCTTCAGTTTATGAGATTCTTAATTACCATTCTTCAAAGTGATAATTCTTTATTCCACTTGCTGAAATCTTCTGCTGATCTGTTTCACTATTTTTTTACTATTATTTGTTTCAGCTCACTATTTTCCATTTGATTCTTCTTGTCTATTCATCCTGGCTTCTCTTCAAATATATGGCTCATGATAGAAAATATGAGATTTTGTCTCTTTTAGTCCATAGAATAGTTTTAAACATAAAGAAACAGAGATATAGAGGCAACCCGGATGTCTCAGTAGGTTGAGCATTGGACTTTGGCTCAGGTCATGATCTGGCAGATGGTGAGTTTGAGCCCCTGTATCAGACTCCCTGCTGTCAGTGAGGACCCACATGGGATCTTCTGCCCCCTCCCACTGTGCCCCTCCCCCGCTATGCATTCTCTCTCAAAAATAAATAAAAACCTATAAAAACTGAGAGATTTAAAAATCAAAATGGTGGGGACCCTGGATGGCTTAGTCATTTAGGTATCTCTCTTTGGCTCAGGTCATGATCTCACAATTCGTGAGTTTGCTCAAGAGCTCTGAGCTGTTAGCACAGAGCCTGGAGCCGGCTTTGAATTCTGTGTCTCCCTCCCCTTCTCCACTCTAATCAGTCACTCCTTCTCTCAATAAATAAATAAATAAATAAATATTAAACAAAAATCAAAATGGGAAAACTAAACAAAATGGTGAAATCAAATGGGAAAGTCATTTTACAAAATGAAAGTGAATCTATCTATAGGTGTGTAAGTGTGAGTGTACTAAGTGAGTACACAAGGAAGGAGCTGGATACTTAAAAATAAAAGTCATGTACTGGATGTCATGTGTAAGTGATGAATTACTAAATCCTACACCTAAAACTAATTTTACACTGTATGTTAACTAACTGGAATTTAAATAAAAACTTGGAGAGAGAAGGCAAGATGTTGGAGAAGTAAGGAGCTCCATACATTTAACTCGCCCCCATCTCTCACACGGAGAAGGCCTGAAGCCATAGGAACCCTTACAGAATCCAGGAGTTTGGGAGGAAAAGGAGACAGCGTCCGCTGAGAAAACCTTACAGTGTGAGTGCGACCTGGGGAAGATAAAAACGGGCCGGGACTGGAGACACGGAGGCAGGGGAGGGAGCCCCCTTTGCCAGGAAACATGGTGAGTCGAGGGGAAAAGAAAGAGTAGCTGAAACTGCTCAAGACACTGTCCCTGTCCCTGAAGAAGAGAGAAACTTCAGCTTGGGACACAGAGTGACCCGGTGTTCAGGTGTGCAGGTGACCTCAAGCTGGACGCCCCGGTCCCAGGTGACGCCAGGAGAAACTGCTCCTCTGCTGCCAGCTCGACCTGAAGGGGAAGCGGCGCGCCTGAAGCTGCACAGCCGCTAATCTAGCTGGGATCAATCCCCAGTGGGAGGTGACAGGCTTGAAACTGCTCAGAGAGACTCAGCCTGAGGGTTTATATTTCGGTCGATATCAATGGGGCGCAAGGACTAAGATCTGAAAATGAGCTGTGGCTTGGGACATAAAGCACGGCCCACCTCAGCTATACCCGGGGCACAAGGAGATTGGACCCAAAAGAGTGAGTTGCAACGCTTGGTTTGAGAGGGGACTGGGGCACCGTCATTTTTCTCTCTGCAACCACCAAAGTGGGACCTCAGGGAGCAGCCCGAGGGATGCAGTGGAGGCTAAGACCCTCCTGCACCAAACCATGCCCATTCACCCCCTAGAGAGCTGCCTTATTTTTTTTTTTTTTACCAGAGCCCGGGGCAAGACCAACATGGATTGATTCTAAATCAATTCTTTCTATTCAGATATATTCTCCCTTGTCTCATTCATATCCCTCCCCTCTGCTGGACTGGGCACTCTGGTCATTAGTTTCCTTAAACAGTCACATTTAATCCATTCTCTAGATGTATATTCTACACCTCCTTTGCTACCTTTCTCTCTCTCTCTCTCTCTCTCTCTCTATGGAGTAATCAGACTATATAGTTTCTCTGAGTAATATTATCTTCATTTCTTTCTCCTTGCCTCTTACCATATTTTACTCTTTCTCTCTCTGAATTGAGCCTCTTAGTCTCTCTGTCTGGTCATTGTCTAATTTCACTTCCTCCCTGCTCCTGTAATTTCTCTCTTAGTATATGCTCTTCCATCAGCACTGCACACACCCTGTTCTTTATTTGTAGCTGGGAATTCTGGTTTTATGATTTTAGACTGTCCTTTGCTTTTAAGTTTTTTTCTTTTTTCTTTTCTTTTCTTCTTTTTTCTTTTTTTCTTTTTCTTTTTATTATTTGCTTTTCTCCTTACTCTTTTTTCTTTTATTCCCTTCTTTTTTTTTCTTTTTCTTTTTCCCTTTCTGTTTCTGTGTTTGCCAGATTTGTCTGTGTGTTTGTGCGCCTTTGCTCCCTGTGTGTTTGTCTGTCTGTCTTCTTTTCCAGGGCTTTCTCAAGAAACAAGCCAAAGTACACATTGTGGAGAGTCCCAAATACCACTAAGAGTAGGGAAATGAAATCACCAAAGTCTTAAAAAAAAAAGAGACCAAGAGACACCATTCAAAGAACACTTCCTGAATAGACAGGCCCTGGACAGTCAAAGAACTTTCTTTAATACAGCAGTACTCACAGGTGCAGAGTACATAACAAGCTTTTAAAACTAACACGAGATAGGAAGCTAGCCAAAATGATGAAACGAAAGAACTCTCCTCTAAAGAAATTCCAGGAAGAAATGACAGCTAAAGAACTGCTCAAAACAGATATAAACAACATAACTGAAGAAGAATTTAGAACAGTAGTCATAAAATTAATCGCTGCATTTGAAAAAGGCATGGAAGACATCAGAGAAACTGTTGCTACAAAGACTATGGAGCTTAAAAATAGTTGTGATGAACTAAAAAATGCTATAAATGAGATGCATAACAAAATGGAGGCATCCAATGCACAGACTGAAGAGGCAGAGAGGAGTATAGGTGAATTAGAAGACACAATTATAGAAAAAGAGGAAGCCAAGAAAAGAGAGATAAACTGACCCAGGAACACAAAAGGAGAGTTTGAGAGCTGAGCAATACAATCAAATGGAACAATATCCGTATCATGGGAATTCCAGAAGAGGAATAAAGAGGGACAGGCACTAAAGGAGTCCTTGAACAAATAATAGCTGAGAACTTCCCCAATCTGGGGAAGGAAACAGACATTGAAATCCAAGAGGCACAGAAAACAAGCCTCAGACGTAACTTGAATCGATCTTCTGCATGATATATCATAGTGTAACTGGCAAAATATAAGGACAAAGAGAGAATTCTGAAAGCAGCTGGGGAGAAAAGGGTCCTAACATACAAAGGGAAACCTATCAGAGTGGTGACAGACCTATCTACTGAAACTTGGCAGGCCAGAAAGGAATGGCAGGAGATCTTCAATGTGATGAACAGAAAATAATATGCAGCCAGGAATCCTCTATCCAGTAAACCTGTCATTCAGAATAGAAGGATAGATAAAAGTCTTTCCACATAAACAGAAATTGAAAAAATTCATCACCACTAAACCAGCCCTACAAGAAATCCTGAGGGGGACTCTATGAGGGAAATGTTGCAAGGAATGCAAATTACCAGAGACACCACCACAAGCATGAATCCTACAAAGAACACAATGACTCTAAACCCATATTTTTCAATAATAACACTGAATGTAAATGGACTAAATGCTCCAATCAAAAGACATAGGTTAGCAGAATGGATAAAAAACCAAAATCCATCTAATTGCTGCCTACAAGAAATGAATTTTAGACTTGAGGACACCTTCAGATTGAAAGTAAGGGGATGGAGAAATATATATCATGCTACTGGAAGTCAAAAGAAAGCTTGAGTAGCCATACTTATATCAGACTAACTGGACTTTAAAGTAAAGACAGTAACAAGGGATGAAGAAGGGCATTATATAATAATTAGAGGGTCTATCCATCAGGAAGAGCTAACAATTAAAATGTCTACGCACTGCATACGGAAGCACCCAAATACATAAAACAAAAACAAACAGAAACAATCTTATGGACAAGATTGTGCTAATAGTAGGGGACTTTAATACTCCACTTACAGCAATGGATAGATCAACTAGACAAAAAAATCACTAAAGAAACAATGGACTTGAATGCCACATTAGACCAGATGGATTTGACAGATATATTTAGAATTCCACATCCTGAGGCCATGGAATTCACTTTCTTCTCAAGTGCGCATGGCACATTCTCCAAAATAGATCACATACTGGGACATAAAGCAGCCCTCAATAAATATAAAAGAACTGAGATCATACCCATGCACACTTTCAGATAAAAATGCTATAAAACTAGAAATCAATCACAGGAAGAAGTCTGGAAAACCTGCAAAAACATGGATGTTAAAGAACACCCTACTAAAGAATGAATGTCCCAATCAGGCAATTAGAGAAGAAATTTAAAAATATACGGAAACAAATGAAAATGAAAATAAAACAATCCAAACTATGGGATGTGGCAAAGGCAGTCCTAAAAGGAAAGTACATAGCACTACAGGCCCATTTCAAGAAATTAGAAAAAGTGCAAGTACAAAATCTAACAGCGCATCTACAGCAACCAGAGGGAGAGCAACAAGAGCATCCCAAACCAGGTAGGAGAAGAGAAATAATAAAAATCAAGGCAGAAATAAACAATATAGGGGAAAAAAACCCAATTGAACAGATCAATGAAACCAAAAGTGGTCTTTTGTAAAAATAAACAAAACTGACAAACCTTTAAGCAGGCTTCTCAAGAAGAAAAGAGAGAGCACTCAAATAGACAAAATCATGAATGAAAATGGACTTATTACAACCAATCCCTCAGAAATACAAGCAATTATCAGGGAATATGATGAAAAATTATTTGCCAACAAACTGGACAACTTAGAAGAAATGGACAAATTCTTAAACACACTCACTACCAAAATTCACATGGGAAGAGATAGAAATTCTGAACAGACCCATAACTAGTGAAGAAATTGAATCAGTTATCAAAAATCTCCCAACAAATAAGAGCCCAGGGCCAAATGGCATTCCTGGGGAATTCTACCAGACATTTAACACAGAGTTAATACCCATTCTTCTCAAGATATTCCAAAAAATAGAAATCGGAGGAAAACTTCTAGATTCATTCTATGAAGCCAGCATCACTTTGATTCCCAAGCCAGACAGAGACCCAGCAAAAAGGAGAACTACAGGCCAATATCCTTGATGAATACAGATGCAAAAATCCTCTACGAGATACTTCCAAATCGAATCCAACAGCACATAAAAAGAATTATCCTAAATGATCAAGTGGGATTGATTCCCGGGTTCCAGGGCTGGTTCAATATTGGCAAATCAATCAATGTGATACATCACATTAACAAAAGAAAAGATAAAAACCATATGATCCTGTCGATAGATTCAGAAAAAGCATTTGACAAGATATAGCATCTCTTCTTGATAAAGACCCTGGAGAAAGTTGGGATAGAAGGAACTTACCTAAACATTATCAAAGCCATCTATGAGAAGCGCTCAGCAAACATCATCCTCAATGCGGAAAAACTGAGAGCTTTCCCCCTGAGATCAGGAACACGACAGGGATGTCCACTCTCACCACTGCTGTTTAACATAGTGCTGGAAGTCCTATCATCAGAAATCAGACAACAAAAGGAAATAAAAGGCATCAGAATTGGCAAAGAAGTCAAACTTTCACTTTTCGCAGGCGACATGATACTCTACATAGAAAACCCAACAGACTCCACCAGAAGCCTACTAGAAGTGATGCATGAATTCAGCAAAGTTGCAGGGTACATCGTCATCATACAGATATCGGTTGTATTTTTATATGCCAATATTGATGCAACAGAAAGAGAAATCAAGAAACTGATCCCATTCACAATTGCACAAAAAACCATAAAATTCCTAGGAATAAGCCTAACCAAAGATATAGAGATCTGTATGCTGAAAACTATAGAAAACTTATGAAGGAAATTGAAGAAGACACAAAGAAATGGAAAAACATTCCATGCTCATGGATTGGAAGAATAAATATAGTTAAAATGTAATTACTACACAAAGCAATCTACAAATTCAATGCAATCCCAATCAAAATTGCACCAGCATTCTTCTCAAAGATAGAACAAACTATTCTAAAATTTGTATGGAACCACATAAGACCCCAAATAGCCAAAGTAATATTGAAAAAGAAAACCAAGCCGGGAAGTATTACCATCCCAGACTTTAGCCTCTACTACAAAGCTGTCATCATCAAGACAGTATGGTATTGGCACAAAAACAGACACATAGACCAACGGAATAGAATAGAGAACTCAGAATTGGACCCACAAATAATTGGCCAACTAATCGTTGACAAAGCAGGAAAGAATATCCAATGGAAAAAAAGACAGTCTCTTTATCAGATGGTGCTGGGAGAACTAGACAGCAACTTGTAGAAGAATGAAACTAGATCATTTTCTCACACCATACACAAAAATAAACTCAAAATGGATAAAGGACCTGAATGTGAGACAGGAAACCATCAAAACCCTAGAGGAGAAATCAGGAAACAACCTCCTTAACCTCCACCGCAGCAATTTCTTACTTGACACATCCCCAAAGGCAAGGAAATCAAGAGCAAAAATGAACTATTGGGACCTCATCAAGATAAAATGCTTCTGCACAGCAAAGGAAACAATCCATAAAACTAATAGGTAACTGATGGAATGGGAAAAGATAGTTGCAAATGACATATCAAATAAAGGGCTAGTATCCAATATCTATAAAGAACTCCCCAAACTCCACACCCAAAAAACAAACAATCTAGTGAAGAAATGGCAGAAGACATGAACAGACACTTCTCCAAAGAGGACATCCAGATGGCCAATAGACACATGAAACGATGTTCAGCGCTACCCATCATCAGGGAAATTCAAATCAAAACCAAACTGAGATACCACTTCATGGCAATCAGAGTGGCTAAAATGAACAAATCAGAAGACTATAGATGCTGGCGAGGATGTGGGTAAACGGACACCCTCCTACACTGTTGGTGGGAATGTACACTGGTGTAGCCCCTCTGGAACACAGTGTGGAGATTCCTCAAAATATTAACAATAGAACTCCCCTATGACTCAGCAATAGCACTGCTAGAAATTACCCAAGGGATACAGCAATGATGATGATACAGGCACACGTACTCCAATGTTCATAACAGCACTCTCAACAATGAAAACATGGAAAGAGCCTAAGTGTCCATCAACTGATGAATGGATCAAGAAGATGTGGTTTATCTATACAATGGAATACTATATGGCAATGAGAAAGAATGAAATCTGGCTATGTGTAGCAACATGGATGGAACTCATTATGCTGAGCAAAATAAGTCAGGCAGAGAAGGACAGATACTATATGTTTGCACATATAGGTGGATTAGGATGAACTTAATGGAGACCATGGGGGAGAAGAAGGGGGAAAATAGTTGGGGAGAGGGAGGGAAGCAAACAATGAGAGACTCTTGAATGCTGAGAACAAACTGAGGGCTGATAGGGGTGGGGGAGAGGGGAAAGAGGGTGATGGGCATGGAGGAGGGCACTTGTGGGGAAGAGCACTGGATGTAATATGAAAACCAACTTGACAATAAACTATTGAAGGAATAAATAAATAAATAAATTTGGAAGAAAGATATATACAATGAGTGAAATGTGACTAAGAATAATAATTAATAATTAATAATAATAAATCCATCCTCATTTAGCAGGAGTTCTTTATTAATTAATGGTGCTAATATTTTGAAATAAAAAAATAGGTTGACGGGTTGACTTGGGAAAGCAATTTAGTCTGAAATGTAATTTCTGTAGTGATGTTTATCATTTAAAGTTTGTTGAAGTACAGGCAATTATCACCTATTAATTCAGCAATTAACAAATCTTATTTACTCTAAATTAGTATTAATAAGTCATTCTTTGTACCACCAAACAGCAAGATTAACTTTCAGGCAACTTAGTAACATAGTTATGTAATGGAAACTTAGAAAACAATGAGAGAGAAAATGAAAGCTCGGTATTTAGAATACTTATGACGAGGCGCCTGGGTGGCTCAGTCGGTTAAGCGTCCAACTTCGGCTCAGGTCATGATCTCACAGTTTGTGGATTCGAGCCCTGCATCGGGCTCTCTGCTGACAGCTAGCTCAGAGCCTGGAGCCTGCTTTGGATTCTGTGTCTCTCTCTCTGTTTCCCCTGCTCACTCTGTCTCTCTCTCTCTATCCTTCAGAAATAAATAAAAAAACATTTTAAAAATTTAGAATAATTATGATGAATAGTATAACTGCTGGGAAAATTTATATGGAGAATTGATAACATTCACAGCATTTGACTTATGAAGATGCTTACTTCAAAACACAACTGCGTAATAAATAAGTAAAATTTAAAACAGAAATTAAAAAAAGAAATTCTGAAAAGAAAAAGAAAACACAACTGCATAACCAATATTTTGACCTAAACTTTTTCATTAGTTGTTATACTAAACGAATTATAAGAAGAACAGAGTTGTGGATTTTCATTTTCTATTTTGACACATTGAATTAATTTCTCTAAAGGTGGTCCATATATTTACTTTATGACTATGCTTCAGTATGTGGCTTAGTAACCTCTTTAATGAATGTTATTTACTTTTACAGTATCAATCTTGTGACAATTGTTTCACTATGCCTGAATTCTATACTTAAACAAACTACCTAATTTTCAAAGTAGCATATGAACACTGATTTCTTAGGACAAACTGGCACATTCATATTATGGTAAAATCCATATTTTCCAGATCATTGTAGAATTAGTTTAGCACATATGTATTAAAAATCACATAAAATTTACATCAATGGGTATGCATAATAAAATGATAGCTAAGAAATGATAGAGGTTAGCTTAGATCACTGGGTTATATTACATCTGAAAAAAGAAGTAAATATTAAAAACTTAAGTATATAACCAAGAAAATATTAAATTGATTGCTGAAGAAAAACAAACATAGAAAAGGACATGAATTAAGGTAATTTGGAGTGTTGACAGTATGGACTCTGTCTTTGGCCCTTCATCTTGTTCCTATCCTTTTTTGGGACTACGTGTTCCAGACCACTTAAAGATTAATATATGCACACCTGAGCAAATGCCTGCCAAGCCTGGGATGTGGAAAGGCTCGCTTTGGCCTTCCATAAATTTGTTAATGACAACAACGCTCCTTCCTTTCCTGACTCACAGATGGCACCCAGAGATCAAATGCAAAGTCACCTACCAGTTAGGTGCCTGTGAACCCTTCAATCTCACTACAACGCCTTTCTGCATGTCCCACTCCTCTAGAAAATCTGTAGACTAAGGTCCAGACATTGTGGAGAAGAGTTGTGTAGCTCTGTATTGCCACCCACCTGATCCTTTCTGTCAGTGAGTTATCCTGAATACAACCCTGTGTAAACCGTATAAAGTCACCTGCTTCATTTTCTGGTCTCACCATGCCTTCTCAGTAGGGAGGACCGTTTCCCCTCCCCCACCTTCAAACACATACTATTAGGAATTAATGGGGGCGCCTGGGTGGCTTAGTCGGTTGAGCGTCCGACTTTCGCTTAGGTCATGATCTCGCGGTTTGTGGGTTCGAGCCCCGCGTCGCGCTCTGTGCTGACTGCCAGCTCAGAGCCTGGCGCCTGTTTCAGTCTGTGACTCCCTCTCTCTCTGACCCTCCCCTGCTCACGCTGTCTCTCTCTCTCTCTCTCTCTCTCTCCTAGAAATAAATAAAAATATTTAAAAAAAAAAAAGAATTAATGGCTTTTTATACTATGAAAATCTTTGGAGATATTGATGAAGGAAAAAATGAAAGACAAAGATGAAACACTATAGGGGAAAACAATGAAGATCAGATAACAGATGCAAGAGAGGCTGATACAATGTTGAAAATAATGTCAAAACTTGATATGAGTAATTTAAAACCTTAAGTGGACTTTTTTTTAATGTGACAAATACAGAAATAAATTTTAAACCCTGAACAAATTATAATAAATAAAGGAACTGGATTATTAGTATAAAACCTACCCACACCCAAACCAGTAGTCCCAGTACAGTTATAATCATATCTCCATATATTCAAGGGTTTTTTAAAAATCTAAATTCAACCCAAATACTTCAAGTTGATATATATAATACATGACATCATAATACCTCATTTTACAAAACTAGCATAACAGAATGAAACAATCATGTAAAGATAGTATGAAAAAGCAAACTTAAAGAGCAAAGTAATTTCTGAACTTACATTATACTGTGAGATAAATAAAGATTACAGTTATTTTCTTCCCTAGCCAGTCATGACCACAAAATTACAAAATATAAAAAAGTAATTTGACTCCCTATGTTTATACCACCTTAATTGGGTAAATTTATATACTTATTTTTACTTATGAATTTAGATAACCTTTTTGCTTTAAAATAGTTGAGGATGTACAAACCTGTTCCTTAAATACTTCAGAGAATTTTGGTAAATCAAATCCTGCACCCAGTTCCTTCTATTGTTGAGTTTTAAATTACTGTCATACCTTTGTCACAACTAATGAGAAAATATTTAAACATTCTTATTAGGTAATGTCCATACGTGTTACAAATTTCATTCATCCGTATCCAAAGTTCTGTTGTTGTTGTTGTTGTTGTTGTTGTTGTTGTTCCAAGATTCCATCCAAAATACTATATTGTTTTTGTTGCCCTATCTCCTTAGGCTTCTCTTGGCTGGGACTCTTTCTGAGACGTTCTTTATTTTAATGGCCATGAGATTTTACAAGAGTACAGTTCAGGTGTTTTGTAAAAGGCCTCTTAATTAAGGGTCTCTTTTCGATGGTGAAACATGGGTGTGGGTTTTGGAGAGTAAGGCAACACAGAACAGTAACATTTTTGATCCATCATATCAAGGGTTTCTGCTATCAACACGGCTTATTCATGTGATGTTAGCAATCAGCCTGTGGCAAACTTCATCTTTTTCAAGTTCTTTGATGTAATGTCATACCCAGGCCCCATTTCCATACTGAATTATTTGGAAAGAAGTCACTATCCATAGCCCCAGTTAAGGGCTGGGAGTTGAGGGCAGAGTGTCGACATAAAGTATTTGGATTTCTATGTGGGAAAGTGATCTCTTCTCCCCCTTTTACTTAACTCTTTAGTCATCTATTCATATCAGCATGGGCTGATATTTATTTTACAATATGTTGAAAATGTACAATATGTTCAAGTTTGACCTCAGAGGACTTTCAGTTAGTTCCTGTATCCCTTTGACATTCCACTATGTTGTTTTTCAGGAACTTCTTCAAGTTCTAGTGTTACAAGAAGCTCTAAGCTCATATTGTATATTTAAAGCAAAAGGTCAAGCGTTATTGATTAACAGATAACATAGCTGTCTTCACAGTAAATCCCAAGGGCTACTTAAAATACACACACATAAAATAAAACGTACATTTAGTCAGTTGTAGGGCACTATGTAAATTTACAAAGTGAATTATATGTTTATACCAGTACCAGTTAGAAAATAAAATACATGCACAATCATATGCACAATATAAAAACACCATAGGTATTAACCAAATATATGCAATACCTCTCTTGGGAACAATAAAGCATTACTGAAATGTCTTTTAAAAGAACTAGATAAATGAAGATATATATCATGTTCATGGATATAAAGACTCAATATTTCTAAGATAACCATTCTTCCCAAATTGGTGTACAGAGTCAATGCAAGCCTAATCAAAATTCTACAGGGCTGTGTGTGTGTGTAGTAGGGGTGATAGACTGATTTTAGAATTTGTATGGATTTTCAAAGTATCTACAATATCCACAACAATCTTTATAAAGTACAATGTTGGCATAATAACACTACCTGTTTTCAGACCTGCTAAGGTGTTTTAATAATCGAGACAGGATAGTACTGGTGTAATGTTCAACAGCCAGGTCAATGAGCAGCATGATGACTTCAGAAATAAGACAATATTTATATGGTCATTCATTTTTTCAATAACACAAAATGGGAGAAATAAAAGTCTTTTAAAGAGATGATATTGAAATACATGTATATCTGTACAGAATAAAATGAACCTTAACTTCTACCTTACAACATACCAAAAACAACCAAGATGGGGTGTGAACCTCAATAAAAACAAAACTCATAAGTTTTGCAGAAAACATAGGAAAGTGTCTTCCTGACTGAAGCACACAAAGATTGCATAGACTACAGAAAAGCAAAAATATTAAAAACTGATAAATAAAGCTCATCAAAAGTAAAAATTTCTCATGACGCAAAGTCACCACTAAGGAAATGAAACTGATGACTAAAATTTACAAATATTAACAGAAATCCAATCACTATTAGTAGAAAAGTGAAACTGGTATAAGATTCTATAGGAAAAATTTCTGGCTATTTCTTTTTTAAAACTATCATCCAGTGACTCCTTGCCTGTGATGATTCATAGCAAAAGAATTAAATGAATTTGGAAAAAAATTATAGTTATGATTTTGTGAGAATAAAATAAGGAAAATAAATTAGTATTATAAAGTCTTTTTCAAAATTTCAGAGACATGTTTTAATTTAAAAAAAAAGGAAATGTTTGAAAGCTCTGACTATTTAGAACCCTCTCAGAGCTAAACCTACTTGTTGATATTTAATAATGAACTACTTGCAAATTCATGCAAATAAATATAGCACAGTTAAGTTTTCTGTCAAACTCATGCCCGAAGTATTCACCTAAGCAGTGCTTATAATAGCACACATACAAAGGCTGGAAAATACTCACTAAAACTTGAATTTTTCATTTTATCCTTCCCTACCTAAAATAGGCAATCTCTGAAAAGTTATAAAATTTCTTATGTCATTTCTAAATCTCTAAATCTTTATAAAAGCCAAAATAAAAATCACAGGATAACTAACTACAACTTTTCATATCTGTATCAGAAGTCCTTTTCCAAAAGTTGTCATAAGGATGTTTATTATTTGGAAGTAAATGGAGAAAGATAAGTGGCAGCAAAAGTGAAATGTTGGATTCTCAGAAGAGACTAGTTTGTTGGTGTATTTGGTTAAAATAAGGTCATAAATCCTACTGGCCTGAACAGGGCTTTTATATTTAACAAGATATTGTTCCATCTAGAGCTAACCTGAATCCCATTACTTATCTTTGTTTTTTTAATGTTTATTTATTTTTGAGAGAAAGACAGAGACAGAGCACGAGCAAGGAGGAGCAGAGAGAGAGAGACACACACAGAATCTGATTCAGGCTCTAGGCTCTGAGCTGTCAGCACAGAGCCTGATGCTGACCTCAAACTCAAAGACCACAAGATCATGACATGAGCTGAAGTCAGATGCTTAACCGACTGAGCCACCCAGGTACCCTTCCCCCTACCCCTGCCATTACTTATCTTATTACAGCTTTCTAAATCTTTGAATACGATTACTAAATAATGCCTTATTATGAACTGTACTGAAAAATATACAGTTTTTAAGAAATGATTTTTCACCCTTGCTTCAATACATTGAAATAAGGCATCCCCAAAATTTACTTTATTTTTTAAAATCTCACTCTTCAAATGTTTTATAACTCAATCAATAACAGTTGAGAGTTAATATGAGGATTTTTCTTTATCTGGACATTTCATTAAGGATTATACTTTAAGATTTCAGACTGATGTTTAAGAAAAAGAATTCCAGGCGTGCCTGGGTGGCTCGGTCAGTTAAGCACCCAAATTCAGCTCAGGCCAACATCTCGTGGTTCACTAGTTTAAGCCCCAAACCCACTCTGTGCTGACAGCTCAGAGCCTGGAGCCTGCTTCAGATTCTGTGTCTCCCTCTCTCTCTGTTTCTTCCCCACTCACACTCTGTCTCTCTCTCTCTCAAAGAAATAAACATTAAAAACATTTTTTTAAATCCCAGTGCATTAAATGATGACACATTCTGTTCCTGCATTCACTAATTACTTACTTTCTTTCCTTTTTTTTATATCTTGGACACTAGCGAAACATTTTAGGTAGTAAATTATATATATATGTATTATATTAATATTATATGTGTTATAATACTAATATTATAATATGTATTTATGTACTTCCAATAAAACCAGTAAGTTAATGAATTCAAAACACTGTATTTAAATTAGCTTTTCTGTATCCTTAAAACTGATTAATTTAGGTTGGAAATGTCAAACCTGGAAAATTAAAAATTAGTTAAATATTATTGGAAAAGAATTTTTACAAAAGTATTTTATTTTGTAACATATTCCAAGTATTCCATTTTCCTTCCTAAATTGGCAACATTAAGTTAAACAAAATCAATACTGTGAATAATTCACATTAAATTGATTCACTCAAAGCACTGAAGAGGTCATTTCAAAAGTTGATGGTTTGGGGGCGCCTTGATGGCGGGGTTGGTTAAGCGCTGACTCAGGTCATGACCCCAGGGTTGTGGGATCAAGCTTTGCATCAAGGTTCACACTGAGTGTGGAACCTGCTTGGGATTCTTTCTCTTTCCCTCTCCCTCTGCCCCACCCTAGCTCGTGCTCACTCTCTCTCTCTCTCCCTCTCTCTCTCAATAAATAAACAAATAAATAACAAAAAATATTAAAATTGAACTTTTAAATCAACTATACTGGAACAATATATAGTAAAATGATTAGACGAATGTTGAAACATTTGGAACCTACTAATCAATTCTTGAAAGTATTTCTAACAAGCAGCTTTTCTTACATTACTGCCACTTGTCACTGAAATCCACCAAGGACCTACAAAATAACAGCAGAAGAATATTCGCCATTGACAAAAGAATTTCCCTCTTGCCTCCATTAGCATTATATTGTGAACAGGTGGGATGTGCTTGACAAACAAGACAGAGTCAGAACATTAAAAAAAATTAGAAATTAAAAAGCAACTGAGAACTAGTATCCTGCATCTAAATTAGATACCCTCGTTCAGCGTTTCCTGGAAGTGTTGGAACATTTATTTTTATTAAATTTTTTTTTTAATTTTTAATGTGTATTTATTTTTGAGAGAGAGAGAACAAGCAGAGAAAGCACATAGAGAGCAACACAGAATCTGAAGTGGGCTCCAGTCTCCAAGTTGACAGCACAGAGCCTGACGTGGCACATGAACTTACAAACAGTGAGATCATGATCTAAGCTGAAGTCGGATGTTTAGCTGACTGAGCTAGGAGCCCCTGTTAAAGGTTTTTAAAATTTAACTTCTTATTGAGTCAAGTTACATATAGTAAAACTCCTTCATTGTAAATATATATATAAATATATATATTTAAGTAAATTTATGGAGTCATGCAATTTTGACTATGACCCAGTTTTAGAATATTGCCATCATCTCACAAAGCTCTCACATGCTATATGAAGTTTATTCTGTTCTGGCCTCCCTTCTGAGGCAACCACTGACTCTAAAATTACCTTTACTTGTCATTTCATACTATGGAACCCTATTATATGTAGCCATTTGTTTCTGGTTTCTTTCATTTAAAATAATGTTTTTGAGGTTTATATTGTAAAATGTATTAGTAGTTCATTTTTTAATTGGCAGATCATATTCCATTGTATGGATGTACCATAGTTTGGTAATCCATTCACTGGTTCATAAACAATACATTGCTTCGAAGCAATGAAATTCCAAGAATTTCAAGTACATGTCTTTGTGTCGACATGTTTTTATTTTTCTTAGTTTCTTAGTTCATACAGTATGGTTATGTGTAACTTTTAAGAAAACTATCTCACTAATTTCCCTAAATGTCTTGAACACATGACATTCCCACAAGCATGGGAGGTAGTTCCAGGAACTTGACATCTTTGCCCACACTAAATATTTCCTTTTTTATTATAGCATTTCTAGTAGATTTAGTACTATTTCTTTGTGGTTTTCATTTGCATTTCCCCAATGAGTAACAATGCTGAGAACCTTTCCAATTTCCTGTGAGCCATTCACATATCTTCTTGAGTACATTGTCTGTAAAAATGTTTTCTCTGAGTTTTTTGTTGGATTTTCATCTTTGAATTAACAGTTCTTAAGAATCCTTCAGATATTTTGAATACATATTTTTACAGATATATGATTAGCAAACATCTCCCAGTCTGTAGGTCTTTTCTCTCTAATGATTTCTTCTTCATTTCGATGAGCCCTAATGTTTTCCTCCTATGAGTCTTGCTCCTGCCTTCATCTAAAACTATTTGCCAAAAAATAAAAGTAACAAAGACATTCTCCCCTGTTTTCTCTGGGAAGTTAAAGTAGATTTTTTTCTTACATTTATGTCTAATGATCTCATTTTGAGCTAATTGTCAGATAGTATGAGGTAAGAGTTTAAGTTCTTTTTTCCCGTGCTCATGATGAGTCTGTAGTACAAACAAAATTTGTAGAAAAGACACATCTATGCCCCCTAGAATTAACGGGGCATATTTTTGGAAAAGTAATCGAACATTTATGTAAGAATTAATAGATTTATCCTGGGGCGCCTGGGTGGCTTAGTCAGTTAAGCATCCGACTTTTGCTTAGGTCATGATCTCGCGGTTCGTGGGTTCGAGCCCCATATCGGGCTCTATGCTGACTGCCAGCTCAGAGCCTGGAGCCTGTTTCAGAGTCTGTGACTCCCTCTCTCTCTGACCCTCCCCTGCTCACGCTGTCTCTCTCTCTCTCTCCTAGAAATAAATAAAACATTAAAAAATTAAAAAAAAAAAAAAAGAATTAACAGATTTATCCTCAAGTCTGCCCTAATGGGTCTTCATCCATCTTTTGTCTTTTATTCTGATGATTTGGCTAAAGTTTGTCACTTAATATTTATAAATTACCAACTTCTAATTTCATTGATTTTTTACTTTTTTCTGTCTTCTGTTTCATTGACTTATGCTTTCATCTTTATTATCTCATTTCTTCAGCTTGGTTTATGCTCAACTTGTTCTTATTTTGCTTTGTTTTTAATGTAAGTTATTGACACAATCTGTCTCCCACTAAGCACTGATTTAGATACATCCATAAACCTTATATGTTGGTTCGTTTAGCGTTTTTTATTCAATTTCACTCAGCTCAAAATCTTTTCTGATGCACCTTCGTGATACGTTTTTGAACCATGGGGTTGCATAGAAATGTGTGGTGTGTTTCCAAATATTGTAATAATTATCCCTACCATGAATATCTTACGCAGTTAAATAGATGAATAAAAGAGCTTGGATAGGATGTCATTATTAAGTTCCTTTTTATATCTGATTGCTAAAAAGACCTTATTCTAATATATATTTGAGTAGTTCCCTTTTCATTTGAAAATTCATGTAATTTTATGGTCATTCAATATATGACAATGGATACTTTGTACTTTTATTGCATTTATATTTATTAGACTGTGATCATGAAGCATTCTTAGAACTTAATAATATAAATTTGATATTGAAAAAACTAAAAATAAAAATGAAAGAAAACAAAGCTAGTAATATATATGTTAATGACAGATTAAAGGTATCTTTCTAAAAAGAAATGCCTAATATTATATAGACAAATTAACTTTCTTATTAAGCATCTCACTACTATATTTTGTGAACCATTAATCCAGGAAAGAGGTATGAGCAGTAAAGCATGATATTTTCTTTGAGTTACAGGTGCTATATATAGTGTTTATTCTTAGTACTAGAGTGCAATATGGTACCCAGTTATCATACAAATGAAAAAGAAATGTTTTTATTTTCTTTGATGTCTACTTGAAGAAAGACTTATGCTTGTCTATGGGGGATATCGACATGGCATTATCATCAATTTATTGCACATGTCAACAAGTAAGTATTATACTTTATGCAAATATCCTTAAGTATTTTTAATTTATTAGTAGAAATATATAAGTATAACCTAAATAAAGCTAAATGGAGAAATAAGCCAATAGTACCAGCTGCATAAAATCTCAGAACTAGGTATGAACTATATATTGTCCTGTTTATAATTACAATCATTTAAAGAACTCAGATGAATTTATTGTCCATACATTCTATGAAGAAACAAAGATCTAATGCATATATCAAGTGTGCAGTTTCAAAACTTAAAGGCCAAAATGTATTCACCATAAGTCTTTACTCATTCTTACTTTGGGATCTGTCCATACACAATGTTTTTGGAAAACACCCAAGAAGCCAGCTTTGTCACCTACATTGATTATTCTCCTATCAACATTATTGTTCATCCACTTTTCCCCGTTTTGAACCCTCTACCATAGACATTACATGTTTCTTCCCAACAGAGCTTCATTAAAGGCTTTACTCTATGGCACTTCCTATCAGAAGCATTAGGTTCTTACCTGTTTTGGTCAGGACAAAGCAAACATGCTCAGATCAGGTCCCCAAGCACATCATCATCTAGCCTTACCATGTACAGCTAAGAACTTTAAGTCATTTCCGTCACCCACAAACCTGCTCCACCCAATCTCCATTGTTATTGACATTCAATGAGTTCTCTCTCCTTCCATTTGGGCACATGCCTTCCCTTCAGGATGAAGTTCTCTGCAGCCTCATTGATTGTTGCTTCCACAACATCTCACATATCGCATTTAGTAATCTGTTTCATCTTGTTAGTGCAATTTTACTTCTGCTTTTTATTGAATATTGTTCAGAAATATTTGTTCTATATCTCTAAAGAGATATTTTCTTTCTTGTGGCAGATAGTCCCCAACTAGGAAACTGTGCCACAGATGAATCTCTCTGAAAACATATTTTGAAAAATGGGAGTGAAGTGGGTATGTGAACTTGAGTTAGGACTGTAGAATCAGTGCATTTACAGTACCATGTCTTCGTGTACAGCGTCCTTAATGCTTTACATAGAGTGGTTGTGGCAGTAATATTGGAAGGAATGACAGTAGCAAACAGTTATGCTGTACTCACTGCTGTACTGCGTCTTACCTCTCATACATCTCTGTGAAGCGGATGAAAACACTGCTGCGTACACATCTTAGGTCATTAGCTCAGGAAATCTGGCACCAGATTACATTTTTATCACAATATCAATCCTCCACAAAAAGTAGATTTGCTTGAGTTAAATACTTAGTTGACTTTTATATGAAAGTTCTTTAACAAATAAAAATTGCTTACATTTATTATCCCATATCTGTAACCAAATGTGTTGCAAATCAGCAATGCCAAATATGGGAGACTGATCTGTCTTTCTTATTGGGTAATTTATTTCTCCTTTCCTCATACTCTCCCCAAACACACACAATGTTTAGGCTTTTTTACTCTTTACATCAATTACAATAGCTTCATATATAATCATTGATTTTGTATTAATGTGAAAATTAATTGCACTATCAGGACAGGGAAGACCATCTGTCTCAAACGTCTTCAATAATTCAACAGAAAGTACTTATGTCACAGTTTTGTTTCATTGTGCTGTGAATATCCTTAACAGATACGTTTACTAATGAATATTTATTGAGTATCCCCTCTGCAGTGAACGTACGGCTAAGGAATATTTCAAAACAGGGAATAGACTATTACTTCACAGCTTCCTGTTACTGTTAGCTGGGTATCTCTGAGTATTATTTACACCTATTCAGCTACTGTATTGCATCCAGTTGGATATAATACCCCACAGATTTTCATGCCCACTGTGAGTCCTACTTCTGCTTTCAGATATTTGGTGTCCAGAGACTGTAACGCTTGATGCTTTATTTATTTACTTTTAAATATTTATTTAGTTTTGAGAGAGAGAGAGAGAGGAGGAGGAGCAAAGAGATAGAGACAGGGAAACAGAGAATCCAAAGGAGGCTCGTAGCTGTCAGTGCAGAGCCCAGCACAGGGCTCGCACTCATGAAATGTGAGATCATGACCTGAGCAGAAGTCTGACACTTAACCAACTGTGCTGCCAAGGTGCCCTTAAAGCTTAACACTCTAGAGACTCCCAGCTATAAATGATTAACTGTTGCAACAGTTTCTGTCTATCTAGCAGCAAAAAACAAAGCATCAGTCATCAGACATTTCTCTTTGTTCCCTGATCTATCTAAAGGAAAAGGACAAATGCTTGGCTGGCTCAGTCTGTAGAGCATATGAGACTTGATCTCAGGGTTGTGAGTTCAATCCCCACGCTGGGCATAGAAATTACTTAAAAATAAAATCTTAAAAAGAAAGAAAAGGAAGTGACTATAATCCAGATTCAGGCAATCTGTTATTATTTATCAGTTAGAAGACTGTTTTGAGTGTCCACAAGATGTCTTTATTCACAATTTTTAAGGATTGTTTTTGAGATTTTCCCAATCACTTTGTGTTGTATTTTACAGGCTTTGCGTGAAATGCAAGTATAGTGAGGTCAACATGAGTTTCAAATGACATGATATAAGATGCAAGCTGTTTGGGCCTGACAATGGCTTCTGGAACTGAATTTATGAACTCTTGACTCTAATTGTTTGTTGCTTAAGATCACGGCTCTTCCTCCTTGGATTACCTCTTAATTGGTATGGAAGCTTATAATCACAGCAGCCCTTGGGAATCCTTTCATCAAAGGTACTCAAGCAGAAACTTAAAATACGTCCCAAACCATCTATCTGAAAATCTGCATACAGATTGTTTTCTGCCTCAATTAAAGTCCAGCTCAGATGCTAATGTCCTTTGTGACATCTGTAAAAGGATTAGCCCTCTACCATCCACACAAAATGACAAGGCATCCTTTCAAAGTTCTAAGCCTGCTTAGCTGGACACCTACATCTCATATGCAGTAATTTGCACTCTGAAGTGTTGCTTTCTTTTTCTTTAACTAGAGAATTTGTGTGTGAGTTTCTGGCGATTAATAGTTCTTGTTTCTTTTTAACTATTGTTTTCTAATTGGCACATTTTATTTATTTTTAGCTAGATAACAGGGATTTAATTGGTGGATCCCTTAGCATTCTTCTTCAAAACATGTTAGCCGATCTGCCAGCTTTGGGCAATGTCTGATTTAGGGTGAGAGTCTCAGTATATGTAACTAGAAAGCTCAGGAGAAGGGCAAGTCCTTCAGAGGGTAACAGACACTGAAATTACAGTTTTCATGGACACCTCATCAAGCTGTTTACTGCAAATCCTAATCGATTTTTTAAGTTTTACGGGTTGTTTTTTTTTTACTATTTTTAAAATTTATTTTTGAGAGATAGACACAGAGCATGAGCAGGGAGGGGCAGAGAGAGAGAAAGAGACAGACAGACAGACAGACAGACAGAATCTGAAGCAGGCTCCAGGCCCTGAGCTGTCAGCACAGGGGCTCAAACCCACATACTGTGGGATCATGACCTGAGCCAAAGGCAGACACTCAACCAACTGAAATACCCAGGTGCCCCTACCAATCCTAAACTTCTAAACTTCCGATTCTAACTGGAAGATAATAGGTCCCAGTGGGATAATAGAAACTTCTGGACTATGCAGGTTATCACTTACTTCTCAAAATAGGACAGGAATATTATAAGAAATACTTCTGATGTCACATTTCTACACTCCTAGTACCTTATCAGATTCTGTAGAATCAAATTCTGTGATGGAGAACCACCTTCAAGGACTTTAGAAAGATGACGCTCTGACAGAAAAGTGGTAGGAAAGAGAGGAAACAGGATAGGGAAGGGGACAGCTCTGAGGAAGAACATGTTTTTGCTAGAATGCAGTGTGAGCTCACCCACACAGGTACCTCTGGAACATGAATCTTATCATTGAGTAAATTCCATGCTGAGGCAGGAGGAATGGACTTTTGTTCACTCAGCTCAGTACTCCAGCATCCATCGGGCATGAGCTGCAGGCTGCTTGGGTGAGCAAGTGCTGGAGAGAAAGGGAGGAAAGATTATAAAACCATCCAGCCTCAAATGCCTAGTCAAGCTGATTCAAGGGCAATTCTCAAGAGAAGAGTACAGCTGTGAGCCAGTAGCAGCCTACCATCATGGCAGTTTAGGTGAAGATGGGGAGCTGGCTGGAGGGGAAGGGGTGTGCCAGCCCACTAAAGGGATCTTAGGTGGACCATCAAGTGTGTTTCCTGTGCTAGATAAATATGGAATGTATTACTGGGATGCCTGGGCATTTTTAAAAGGAAACAAAAGGACTAAAGGAAGGGAAGTACCATATGAGTCCCCAAAATGTGATAATATTCCAATTAAACATAATGTTCCAATTAAACATTCTAATTTACTAATTAGACTCATTTTCTCCGGATTTTTTTTTTAATTTTTAAACTTTATTTATTTTTGAGAGAGAGAGAGAGAGCAAGTAGGGTAGGAACAGAGAGAGAGACAGAGTCCAAAGCAGGCTCCAGGCTCTGAGCTATCAGCACAGAGTCCGACTCACGGCTTGAACTCAGGAACAGTGAGTTCATGACCTGAGCCGAAGATGGATGCTCAACAACTGAGCCACCCAAGTGACCCTCTTAAGATTATTTTAAATTACCTCACCTTTCAGTAGGACTTTTGAAGGAGTTTATCAACCAATTCACCACTTCGCTCCATGTCTGGCTAGATTTCTAATAAAATATCTGAGATGTTATGTTTCGTTTGACTTTATGACAGATTTCTCTATTCAACCAATTGAATGTATATCAAAGTGTTAAATGTGAAAAATGTATAAAGGGGTACTGAGAAATTATCATAGGCTTTCACATTTTCAAGCACTTTATTGCGTTGAAATGATAGGAAACTATGACATGGTTATTGAACCATTGACTCAAGTTCTAAAATTACACTTTATTTCACTATTTCAGTCACCGGTACAAGTTGTCTCCTTTGCCAGGTGGCTTCCTGCCAACAGGGGGACGCTCCAGAACTCCTGACAGGAGATGGTGGGAGAAGGTGCCTATGGCTTCCTGTGCTTTCTGTTTCTGCTTCATGCTAGCAATTTCCCTTGGTCCTGAGAGAGGTAATGGGTTCTAGCTGCACTTACCCCATCTTCCCTTTCTATGTCTTCCCAGAAGAATGTATTATACATCTTCTCTAAAGTACCAGCCTTTGGAGTCAGAAAACAGTCATCATTTCTTTGTTAAATCTGTAGTACCTTTCAGCATAAAAATGTACTAAGCCAAAATTATATTTTATTTTGTGTGAAGAGAGAAGGAGGAGAGGAATTAAGGAAGGGAGAGAGAGAGGGAAGGAAGGAAAAGGGAAAGAAAGAAGGAAAGAAGACAGGTGAGAGGGAAGGAAGGGAGGGAGGAAGGAAGAAAAAAGAAGAATGAAAGTATAATGTAATTTGGTTTGGTTTTGCTTTGGTTTTGTCTTTCCAGCTGGAAATGGGAACCAGTTGAATATTCACAGAATTAATCCTTTAAATAAACTGACCTATTTCATTTCCTTTATGTTATAATATATGTAATTTTTAAAGGATATTAAATCATTCAAGAGAATAAGCTTGTTGTTAGATTTCTGGAAGCTTTAACTAAACATGGACCTTCCCCATGGGGTTGCATAATAATAAATTACTCATAAGTTAAAAATATCATAAGTTGAAATGTAATTAACACACCAAACCTATAGAACACCATACTTAGCCTAGCCTAACTTAAATGTTCTCAGAACAATTAGATTCGACTGCAGCTGGGCAAAATCATCTATCACAGAACCTGTTTGATAATAAAGTGTGGAATATTTAGTGAATACTGCACTGCAAGTGAAAAACAGAATAGTTATATGGGTGCAGAATGGTTCTAACTGTTATCAGTTGTTTACCTTTGAAATCGCATGGTCTAGGGGAAATGCAGCTTGCTACCAAAAGTCGGCATCACTGGAAAATGTCATCTCACATGTTCCTAGCCCAGGAAAAGGCCAAAAATCAAAGTAAAGTTTCTTGGGTGCCTGAGTGGCTCAGTCGTTCAGCATCTGACTTTGGCTCAAGTCAAGATTTCATGGTTTGTGAGTTTGAGTCTCACATCTAGTGAGCTTGAGCCCCGCTTTGGGTAAGCATGAGCCCCGGGTCAGGTGAGCCCCAATTCTCTCTCTTTTTTTCTCTCTCCCCCCACTCTCTCTGACCCTTGTGGGATTCTCTCTCTCTCTCTTCTTTCTCTGCCCCTCACTCACTTGTGCCCTGTCTCTCAAAAAAGAAAAAGAAAATTTCTATTGAATGGGTATTGTTTTTGCACAATAGAAGAGTCAAAAAATTGTAAGTTGACCCACCGTAAGTCAGGGACCATCTGTATAACACAATAAGTAATAAATTTGAGATTTAGTTTTTTAAAAATACTCGTTAGTGTTTAGTTTCTAAAGGACTGTAAAATATTTCGAGAAATATTAATTTTCTACTGATACCAAAGTTAGGAATTATTGTATTTGTGGAACTCTACCCCCAAATAAACATAAAGTGTTATAAAACACTTTTTTAAAAAATATTCTGTGGCCTTCACTAATAATATAAAGAATATTTACTCTTATAAATTTATGCCTCTGTAAATTAACAAAGTTTACAAAGAAAAAAATGTAGCCAATGAAAAATAAATATAAATATTCTAATTGAGTTTCATTTTAGACTCAGGTATTATTTGTTGCTAGACTAATATTAAATACGGAAGGACATAGACAATATTAAAAACAGGGGCGCCTGGTTGGCTCAGTCAGTTAAGCGTTCAGCTTCGGCTCAGGTCATGATCTTGCGGTTTGTGTGTTGGAGACCTTGTAGGGCTCTGTGCTGAAGCTCGGAGCCTGGAACCTACTTTGGATTCTGTGTCTTCCTCTCTCTCTCTCTGCACCTCCTCCTCTTGCTCTCTCTCAAAAATAAATAAACATTTTTAAAAATCTTTAAAATCAGTCATAGCGAACACTAGGATTTTTTGGTATTTATAATAAATCAGTATCCTAGATACTTTGCTTACAGAGACTTTGGTCTCAAAGAGTTATTCAAGGTATTACTTTTATTCCCATTTTGCAGATGAGGAAACTAAAGCACAGAGCTATTTCATTGCTTACTTATGGTTCATATATTACTCTGTTTAAATGAGTTGTTCTGTTTTCAGATAAAGATACAAAAGTTCTCTCCTAATTAACAACTCTGCCTTGAATTGTTAATGTATAAATTACCTGCATTCTCTTCTTAAACCAGACAACTTCTAGTAGAAAGAGAGCTCATTTAGATACTATTATATGTGCAATGTACAGTTATAAAACATTTATGGATATATGAAGGAACTTGGAAACTCTTTGGATTTCATATACATGTAAATTTATACAAAATTAACAACTTTAAATTGCATACTTTGCAAGAAAATCCATAGTGCTTGGCTTTCAATAGTTAAGATGATATTTATGCAATATACTTATAATAGTTTTCTACTGCTGCGTAACAAATTTTGCAAAAGTAGTAGCTTAAAACAACACACTTTTTAAAGAAATTTTACCGAAGTCTGAAATGGGTTCAACCTGGGGGGTTGAACTCAAGAGCCCTGCTTCCTCTGTAACTCTAAGGGAGAGTCCGTTCTTTTGTCTCTTCCAGCTTCTAGACATCATCAGCATTTCCAGGCTTTTTGACCCATCCCTCCATCTTCAACACCAGCAATGAAGTTCTTCCAGTCTCTCTCTTCCTCTGACTCCGTATTCTGTGGTCACATCTCCTCTCTGATTCTGACACCCTTGGTTTCCTCCTATGGAGATTACACTGAATTTCCTGGCTAATGCAGAATCATCTACCCATTGAAGACCCTTAACTTAATCACATCTGCAAAATCCTTATGTGGTATGAAGTAGCACATGCACAAGTGTGGGGATTAGGACATGGACATCTTTAAGGGTGAATTTTTATGTCTAAGAGCAGCTAATGTTAAGTCACTGATTTAGCAAGTATTTATTGAGCCCTGAACATGTTCCAGGCATTTTTATTCTGGGTATGGGAATAGCATTAAATGAAAGGTCAAATTCTGTCCCCTCTTGGGGTTTCCAGCCTAGTGAGGAAGACAGACACTAAGCAAAACTAAATACCAAATGCATAATACATCAGATGGTGATAGTGTTCTGTTGAAAAATTACATAGCGGAGTACAGAGAGTTAAAAGGATTCCATTGTAAATTTAGATAGATATAGCTATATCTATATAATTATAGATATGGATATAGATAGAGACCACGCTCACAAGCAATAATCCCAAGATACCAAAGGCTTCAGGCAGGGGCATATCAGGTGTGTCTGAGTGGTCGCATAGTGAGAACAGGTGAGAGTAATAGGATATGAGGCGTGTGGGGCATAAATAGGGACTGTTTATGTAATAAATAGGCTGGACTTTGCAGGGACTGACAGCACACCTCTGTGAGTTTGGCTAGTTAGTGGTGATTCTCGGTGAGATGACATCTTGGTAATATGCAGTATTGTAATGAAGATGGACTTCTTTTTAGCAGGTCCATTATGGCTGTTATTATGAAAATAGAGGAAGGAAGAGGATAAATAGAAAAGATTAATTATAGACTAGAAAAGTAATCCAAGATAGGGACACCATAAATTGAAAATGAGAAGAGAGGAGGGTCAGAAGTGGATTGTGTGTGTGTGTGTGTGTGTGTGTGTGTGTATGTGTGTGTGTGTGTGTGTGGTGACAGAGGCTCAGGTGCTAGAGTCTGGATCAAGAGCTCAGCTGGCACATGCTAATATGAGACATCTGTTGGCTGTATAAGCAGTGGTTTCTACAGCAGATGGGTCTAGGGAGCTGGGATTCAGGGTTGGAGTCCACCTATGAGATGATGAATGAAGCCATGAGACAGAATGAGATCACCAAGGACACATGTGCACATGAAAATGAGAAGGGATTCAAACACTGCCCAGGTGCACTCTGGATTCAGGTGTCTGAATCAGAACATCCACACTTTGCTAAACTTGGGGTAACAATATTAGGATTTATATAATGATCAAATACCATCTGTAATTGTTATATATATATTAAACATATATATGTTACATATATATACATATATAACATATATGTAATCTGTATATATATACACATTATTTTTAAAAACAACTAAATCATGTGAATTGTTTTTTGAAATGGCATATTATTTCAATAAATTAAATTTTTCCTCCTACAGAGCTTAACATTTTTTGCCAAGTATTAAAATTTAACAAATTAAAAGGCTTTCACTCTATTTTTCACATCATGTTTCAAATTACTAGGCCATTTAATAATTTTTCTACTTGTGTCTATCTTACAATATGTTTTATCTCAAACAGTATATCACTTCAATTTCTATAAAATAGTCTGCATTTTTTGTCAATTTCATTTATTTAGTTTATTGGCTCTCTCATTTTTATGGTTTGTCAGATTTTCAGTTTTAATAATTAAATATTGTTTTATTTGTAAAACTAAAAAAAGCATTGACAACTCTGGTAAAATAGCACTTATTAAAGTCAAATTTCTTATTAAAAATACTTTATTTGGGGAGCATCTGGGTATCCCACTTGGTTAAGCACCCAACTCTTGATTTTGGCTCAGGTCACAATCCCAAGGGTCGTGGTATCAAGGGTCATGGAGCCTGCTTAGGATCCTCTCTCTCTCTCTCTCTCCCTCCCTCCCTATCTCTCCCACTCATGCTTTCTCTCTCTCTAAAAAATAAATAAAATAAATTTTAAAAAATTAAAAAAGAGGAAAGATAAATGATCAATAGATAGATAGATAGATAGGTAAGAAGGTGATACAGTTTCTACCTGGCTTATCTCCCTGAGCATATGGACCATGAGAGCCCAGTGCTGATAGATAAAAAGTTCAACATCCCTGACACTGTCATGCTGAAAAAAATCATGTTTAAGACCACATAGACATGAGGATTCCTAAAGATCTGGAGATGTCGCAGCCATCAGCTTTTTGATTCCTGCAGTTTGGAAAGCAGACACAGAAGTTAGCAACCTTGGCCTATTCACTCCATACTGTGGAAACTGTCACCTCATGGAAGAGAGATACGTCATGCTCACTGAGCAATACAGATTCAGAAAGAAACTTAACTTTGATGTTTGCAGTCACCCCATTCCAAGATTTGTTTCTTTGTTTGTTTTCAACTGTATTAAACTCTTCTTATTCTTTTGGTGATCTTTTCCAGAGTTAACTACTTCCACTTGCAAGTATAGAAATGTTAGGAATCTACTTCAAATGTTGGCACAGCTAAGAGCATGGTCTTTCCTTTACTTCAACTCAGAGTTAAGGCTTTGGGTTCTTGTTTTTTATAGTCCAGTCCCTGTAATGACTTCCACTCTAAAAGTTATATACAGGCCACCCTATGCTTTCTAGAAGTTTCCTATAACCAGGCTCTAGCTTCTCCAGGACGCTACACGGGATGGTTTAATTATGTATTAAACTAAGAGGCATTCTCTCAAATGAGTTGAAATGCATTTTATTTTTAGACAACCTAGAGTGCATGTTTTTCTTTTCTTAAAAACAGTGTCTTGGCTCCAAATAAATCAAGGTCAAAATCGCTGAAGATCTCAAGATGACATCAGTCCCATTTGTGTAAGCCCTGGTATTGTGTGAAGAGAAGCAGCCAGTTATGACAACAGGTGATACATACAAATTAATGACCAAATTCATGAACATGTTTCCATTTCTAAACCATCTTTAAAGAAAATCATATATGGGGTCGCATGTCCTCACCGTAGTCCAGAAGACCCCATCATGCTCTCTGGATTCATGTTTTCACCAGTAAAAAAAATAAATAAATAAAATAAAGGTCGTTTTTTTGAAATTTGCAAAGATATACTTGATTTGTTCCATAGCCCCTTCTCATAAAAGGTTTTCCTCTGTCTGGCCTCTGTTCTTCAAGTTTGCCTTTGATAGATTTCATGTAATCTTTGATGTACTTCTTGCAGGCTTCTATTGTAGAGCTGGTTTCCTGCAAGTGATGGTTCATGACAATATCAACACCAGTGATTACCTTCCTTTCGTACCTTTGCTCTTCGGGACTTCAGCCGGGCCATTTCCACCAATGAGCAGGTCATTAATGTTACCCTCTGTCCTACTGAGCATCCTCCCTCTGCCTCCAGACAGCTCTCCGCGATCTCCCGGATCTTACAGAAGTCAGAGAACGACTCATTATGGCTGATGAGGTCCCAGGAGATGATGATCGTGATGGCAGATGGAGAGACAAGATCGTGGCGTGGGCTTACCAGGAGCCAAGAGCCTCAAGCCAGAGCTGCACTTGGTGAGGAAGTGGAGCGGCCAGAAAACGAGTTTTTGGTTTTGTTTGTGCTCTGTTTTTAACACAGCAAAGGTAACTGAAGATGTGACCAAAAAAAAAAATAATTGAAACACGCAATGATCTATAAAAAGTCATCAAACACGGTAAATTTTTTTTAAATATTTATTTTTGAAAGAGAGAGACAGAGCACATGTGCGAGAGGAGCAGAGAGAAGACTCCAGGAAGACACAGGATCCCAAGCAGGCTCCAGGCTCCAGGCTCTGAACTGTCAGCACAGAGCCCAACGTGGGGCTTGAACTCACAAGCTGGGAGATCATGACCTGGGCTTGAACTCACAAGCTGGGAGATCATGACCTGAGCCAAGCTGAAGTTGGGTGCTTAACCAACTGAGTCACCCAGGTACCGCAAACATGGTAAATTTTTTACGTTATCAAAGGGGAATGCTATGAGATGACATATTGTTTTAAAAACATTAAAAAACTAGAATTGTTCAAAACAATGTTTATCCCATAGGATCAAACCCCAGTATGCTCTTATTTGAAAGAGCAGGTGTCTGGAGTACAAGGTGTCTAAGGCACAACCGTGCCGAACATCAGAGCTGAAGAAAAAATAAAACTGCATATATATTTTTGACAGACATAGGCGTTTTGTGTGGGAAAAAAAAAAAAACAGATGCTGGTTCAAGCCTTTAGGCACTAGCTGTAAATAGCTGAATATAAATAAGTCACCAGATGCAGAAACCTTTTGTGGTTTTCTTGCTAGGAGACTGACATCCTCCTGAACAGGAGTAAGGAGATGGACTCAAGTTGGTTGACGAGAAAGTAACAAAAGAAGAGTGACAAGATCACAGCTGCTTGGTGTCCTGGCTCTCCTCTCTGCCCCCTTCCTTATGGAATTCTTTATTTTTTTAAGTTTATTTTGAGAGAGAGAGTGAGAACGAGTTGGGGAGGGGCAGAGAGAGGGAGGGTGAGTGACAGGCTCTGCACTCACAGCCCAGAGACTGATGTGGGGCTTGAACTCAGAAACTGTGAGATCATGACCTGAGCAGAACTCAAGAGCTGGCTACTTAACAGACAGTCACCCAGGCGCCTCTTCCTTATGGAAATCTTCAGCAAAAGCTTAAGCAGTTACTATTCCCAGAAATTATGTATCTTATTCACATCTAGAATGATAAGGAACTGTATGTTTTGAACAAAGAGAACGTTTGACAAGATGCTTTCGGTGATATGACGCAAATCTAAGATAATATAGGTTTTCTACAAGATGATGATAAAAAGCTCACAAATACAGAAGAGATAAGAAAAATTAGGAGATATAGCACTGAAAGGAAAAGAAAAAATCCATCGTGAATAGCAACTCTGTAAAAAGACAACATGTCATGTGAAAACCTGGAGATCTAAAGGATGGGTTTGGGAAAACCATTTCAAATTAATTTGAGGGAGCCAATACATAGAGAGATTAGAGGCAGAATGAGCACTGTGGATCAGAATACAGACTGCATATATATGTAGTACCAACCCTAGTTAAAAATGGCTCCCAGATTAGTCATGGCTATGCCTGTGTCTAGAAAAAGCCACAATCATTTAGAGTTGAGTTCCATCAAATGCATCACTAAGATTAGTATGGCAATCCATGCCATCTTGCAAATACATGACATATCAGAACCCATTCATGCTTTGCTCTTCTGTAAGATACTGCACACACTTTTTTCTCTCCCTTAATCTTGAAACTAGGGTATTAGTTAGCAATACATTACTTGAATTAAAAAATATAACAATGAAGAATCAGAAAAAAATAGATCATTAAAATGAGCCAGTAGAATTAGGCAAAAAGGATCAAGGAGAGTTGAATTTATATACATATCACAGATTATCTCTGAGGTTGATATAGAAAATAAAATTAAAAGTCTTCTAATGAAGTCTAACCACTGTCAATACATTTAATAGAATAGCTGTAGCTTAGGTAGCTGATCACAGTCCAGAGTTTAGCTGTGAGATTTTCAGGAAAAAGAACACAACTTTGTGAGGTTGCTAATGGATTATTTGGTACAGAGTATTAGAAACCAACAGGAATGCTGGTTAATTTACAGTTCCACCCATTTGCCTTTTATGTACTGTTTCTTACAACAAGTTGACATGCAGAGAAAGATTTACCTCTCTATTATAGTGTAAAGGATAATAAAATATAATTCTGTGATCTCCCAGAGTTTATATTGGCTCTAAATTATTTAAAATGTGTGAAATTTAAGAGATAATAGAATGCATTTAATTTAGAAAATAGCATGTAAGATACATGTAAGAATTATATTAGTAAAAGAGAAGTAGAAAAACTAGTATGAACTTATTCTGTCATTCAGCCAAAATACTGAGTTCCTAATCAAGATCTAAACACAAATTAGGGATTCGATATCCAAAGATTAAAAAGTCATTACTTATTTCACAATTATCAAATACTTTTGATAGTCCATATATGACATCACTACTGTTCTTGATACTGTGAGTATTGCAATGACTAAAGCAGACAAAATTTCTGGTTTGTGGAGCTCAAATTCTAGCAAGAGGAACAAAGGTCTGCAACACGAGCAGACAGTTGGCCTACAGATTGTGGGTTTCAAATGTGGTTAGCTCTGCTCCAGATGGGGACAATTTACAGAGTGAGAAACAAAGGAGTTGAATAAACATGCGAGGAAAAAGAAAAGCAAAATTGGACCATGTCATTTAAATTGCAGTGGGTAGATAGGGAATGGATGACATATACAGGCAAAGGTTGTTTAAATGTTAATAGGATCCATGGATTATAAATTTTGATGGAGTTGAGTAGTTTATGGATTTGAGGTTCTAAAGAGAAAATTCTGCCATTCGGAAGAAGTGTGCAGTAAAACCACACACACACACACATTCACACTCACACATACACACACACATTCACACTCACATTCACCCACACACTCACAGGCACACAAAGCCTAAATACAGCAATTCAGGGTGGTACTCTGAAAACTTTCCTTAACTCAGTTGGAATGTCGGTAAATAACACGAGAATGATTTAAAACAGCACTATTTGTGCTTTTGGCATCTTGTTTAAAAATTAATTGCTAAGATGAATATCAACGAGCTTCTACCTATGTTTTCTTCTAGAAGTTTTATGGTATCAGGTCTTATGTTTCAGTCTCTGATTTATTTCAAGTTAATTTCTTTTTTGAATGGTGTAGTTTGAGTCTAATTCCATCGTCCTGCATGTGATTCTTCAGTATGCTTAGCACCATTTGTTGAGCACACTATCCTTTCCTCATTGGGTATTCTTGGCTCCTTTGTTGGATATTAGTTATCCGTATGTATACGACCATTTAATTCTCGGCTCTCTACTCTGTTCTAATGGTTGATGTGTCTTATTTTTCTGCAAGAACCATACTCCTTTAATACAATGGCTTTGCAGTGTAATTTGAAATCTGAATGTATGATATCTTTGTTCTTTTTGCTCAGGATTGCTTTAGCTATTCATAGTCTTTTGTGATTCCACATGAATTTTAGAATTGTCCCTTCTATTTCTGTGAAGAATGCCTTCAGTATTTGGTTGGAGACTGTGTTTAATCTATCGATGGTTTTGGGTAGTGTGGCCATTTTAACAATATTAATTCTTCTGATCCATGAAAACAGAATGTCTTTTATTTGTGTCTTCTTCAATTCCTTTCAGCAAAATTTTGTATTTCTGTTGTACAGAACTTTCACACTCTTGGTTAAATTTATTCCTAAGTATTTTATCATTTTTAATGCATGTTGTATTTTGATGCATGTAGGATAGTTTTATTAATTTTTCAGATATTCCATCATCTGAAATTTTAAAGTTTTAAAGCAATATGGAACTAATTGCTGTATGTTGATTTTGCATCCTGTCTCTTTAACAAAATAATTAATTAATTCCAATAGTTTTTTGACTGACTCTTTGGGATTATCTATATATAATATCATATCATCAGCAAATAGCAACAATGCTACTTTTTCCTTTCTGATTTGGATGCTTTTTATTCCTGTTTTGCCTAAATACTCCAGCTAGGACTTCTGATACTGTATTAAATAGGAATGGTGAGAGTGGACATCCTTGCCTTGTTCTTGATCTTAGAGGGAAAGCTTTCAGTATTTCTTTCATTGAGTATAGTGCTATCAGCCGATTCAATAATTATGGCCTTTATTATATTGAAGCATATTCCTTCTATACGCAATCTGTGATGGATTTTTATCATGAAAAGAAGTTGTATTTTGTCAAATGTTGTTCTGTATCTATTGAGATGATCGTGTGATTTTTATATTTCATGTTATTGATGTGATATATTTCATTTATTGATTTTTTTTGTATATTGAATCATCATTGTATCCCATGGATAATTCCCACTTGGTCATGATGTACAATCCTTTTGATGTGTTCTTGAACTCAATTTGCTAAAATATTATTGACAATTTTTGTGTCTGTATTCATCATGGATATTTGTCTATAGTTTTCTTTCCTTGTGGTGTCCTTATTGGGTTTTGGTACCAGATAATTCCGGCCTCATAAATGAGTTTGCACTTCCATATTCCCTCCTCCTCGGGATTATGGAAGAGTTTGAGGGGGCTTGAAACTAATTTTTCTTTAAGGTTTTATTCCTCTTTAAGTGTTGATTCTTCTCCATTGAAGCCTCTAGTTCCAGAGATTTTTGTGTTGGGAACTTTTGATTACTGAGTCAATATTCTTATTCATTATTGATCTGTTTAGATTTGCTATTTTTTTTCTGCTTCAGTCTTAGTAGATCGTGCACTCCTAGAATGTATCTGCTTCTTCTAGCTTATGTAATTTCTCAGCATGTAATTGTTCATAGTAGTCTTTTGTGATTCCATGCACATCTGAAGTATCAGGTCATTTCTAATTTCTTTGGAATCTCATTTTTTCTTGTTAGTCTAGTTAAAGCTCTGTCAATTTTGATTATCTTTTTGAAGAATCTGTTCTTAACTTAGTTGATCCCTTGTATTTTTTTTTCTTGTCTCTATTTCATTTATTGCCACTCTGATATCTATTATTTCCTTCCTTCAGCAAGTAGGATTAATTGGTTCTTCTTTTTCTACTTACCTGGGTACAAATTTAGATTGTTTACTTGTGATCTTTGTAATATCTTAATATATTTATTTATTTCTATTAGCTTTGCCCTCAAAACTGCTTTTGCTGCTTCCCACTATAATAGATATGTTGTCTTTCCATTTTAATTTGTTTTGAGATAATTTTTGAATTCCCTTCTCATTTCTTCTTTTATTCAATGGTTGTTTAGAAGTGTTTTGTTTAGTTTCATCATAGTGTTAAATCTTCTCACTTTCCTTTTTTGCTGATTTTTAATTTCACACTATTGTGACCAATCAATAGGAGTTCAATCTTTTTAAGTTTGCTAAAATTTGTTTTGTGGTCTACCATCTGACCTATCCTGGAGGATGTTCCATTTGCATGTGAGATGAATGTGTAATCTACTGCTGTTGGATAGAATTTTCTTTATATGTCTTTAAAATAATTTTTTTCTCCTAATGTGTGATTCAATTCCAATGTTTTATTCTTGATTTTCTGTCTGGATAATCTGTCCATTGCTGATAGTGGAGTCCTCTAATATTGTTATATTGTTATCTATTTCTTCCCTAAAGTCTGTTATTTGCTTAATATATTTCAATGCTATGGTGTCAGGATGTATATATTTACAATTGTTGTATCTTTTCGAGGTACTCTTTGTCATTATATAATTACCTCTGTCTCCGATTACCCTTTTTGACTTGTCTGATATAAATATGACTTTGCCTACCTCCTTTTAGTTTCCATATGCTTGAAATATCATCTTCCATCCTTTCACTTTGAGCTTTTTGTGTCTTCTGAGCGGAAATGAGTCTTTGTAGGCACATATAGTTTGGTCTTACATTTGCATCCATCCATTGATTCTGTGCATTTTGATTGGTGAGTTTAATCCATTTACATTATGGTGATTATTGATACTTAAGGATTTACTACTAAATCTTACAGTATTGAATTACAGTGATTTTGCACAGTTTTTTTTTATGAAAAACTGCATCTGTTGCCACATTACAAGAAGCGAAAAATCTTTCTTGTTTAAGTAAGCTTTTGTTTACTTTTGATTTTAACAATTGAATCAGATGGTAATTAGGAGCCTTCCTTTCACCTTCCAGAAGGTGGCGATATAGCACAAGTTTTTCGTTTCTCTTAGGCGTGCACACAGCCTCTAAGATGGGGAGCATCTACATTTAAAAATAAAAATGGAAGAGAAAGAAAAAAAAAATCAGGAGGGTGGCCACAGAGTGGGAGGTGGTGTGTGTTTGGCACGTGGGGCTTTGGGTGTGCTTTTGGCCCGGTAGGGGGATCCTTGAGTGGGGTGACCCAGAGGCCTGTGAGCTGTCTGTCCTCTTTCCAGGAATTGAGTCAGTTCACATATTTCCTTCAGTTCTGTTTGCCTGCCTTCTTCCTTTCCCTTTCCTTCACCTGAAGTCACTGAGGTCTCTCCTCAGAGACAGCAAATGGGTTCCTCTATCTGCAGCACTCAGAGCCAGGCCCCCACCCTCTGTTTTCACCTTCTACTTCAACCAGGAAGGTCTGATTGGCATGTTACCTCAACTGCCACTGTCACATCTGCCAACACTCCTCTTACTCTGCAGTTTCCTTCAAGATTCAGGCCGCTCAGTTTTGTGGACGCAGATGGATGGAACCGTTGGCTGCCCTGGTGTGCTGTGCACAGGTGCTGTTTGTTTATTTGTCTGTTTATGATTTAGTGATTAGTTGTATATCAAAAAAAGATGGCGAAAAAGAACAACTCATGGCATCATGATACTGATGTCACCCTGTCCGGTTTTGACTCTCTTCCAGTCTCTATTTATCTCTTTTGTTCCCTTCCGCACTTCCTCCTTCCCTTTGTGATCTCATGCCTATTAATGACATCAAAGTGTTGGCCACCTATACTTCCCAGTCCATATCTCACATCAATCCAAATCTGCATAGAACTGCATGTTGGATACTCCACAGTTAACCCGTCTAAAACTGAACCTCCTTATATTTCTTCCCAAATCTGTACCACTCACTTCAGATTTAGGCCACGTTATCTTCTCAGGTGTATCAGACTAAAATTCTGAAATTTTTCTTGACTTCACCTTTATTTTACCTCTCAACCACTTTCAACCAACAAGCAAATACTGTGCAACACCAAGAAGTCATGTTTGTAAAAAATCAATCTGCCCGAGAGTGAGGTATTTTTGACATGAAAAAGGAATAGCAGTATAACTAAAGCCAGGAAAATCAATAACCTATTGCATATATTCAGGCAAAAATGACAGTAGTTCTGCAACTTGATAAAAATATCTACCAAAAAAATACCTGTAAGTAACAACATACTTAATGGTGAGAAGGTAGGAGCTTTTCCTAGTAAGACACAGAAAAGGCTAGGACCTTCCTACCTACATTTCTTTTCAACATCGTACTGGAAATCTTACCTAATGCAATGCAAGAATAGTCAGGCAAATAAATGGTGTGTGGGTTTGAAAGGAAGAAATTAAAATTTTGTTTACAGAGGACATGATGACACGTAGAAAATCTAAACAAATTGACTCTAAAAAATCCTAGAATTAACGATATGTGATTCTCTTATATCAATGTAGCAGGATACAGGCTAACATATAAAATCAATTGCTTGCCTCCATGCTAGAAATGAACAATTGCAGTTGTAATTAAAAACAATATTATTTACATTAGCAACTCAAAAATCTAAGTACAAAGGTATCAATCAAAATATAAAAGATATATATGAGGAAAACTGAGTAAATAAATCAAAGAACAACTGGTAAGTAAAGAAATGTTTCATGTTTATAAATAGGAAGCCTCCATAGTGTTCTCATGATGTTAGTTCATCCCAACCTGATCTATACATTCAAAACATACCAATCAAAATCTTACCAAATTATTTTGTTGATACTGACAAAGTGATCCTAAAGTTTATGTGGGGTAAAAGATCAGAATATAGTCAATAATATTGTTATAATTTTGTATGGTTACAGATTATAACCTGACTTACTATAGACATAGTTTTGTAATGTACAAAATATATAAAAATATCAAATCACTGTAACATACATCTAAAATTAATAGGATATTGTATGTCTATTGTTACTTCAATGTTTATTCTATACTTCAATAGAAAATACTAGTTGTGTTGATTAGAATCTTACTGAAAGATGTTTTCACTCATATATTTTTTCAAAAAATATTCTTTATATTATCCTTTATTGAAAAGTATTGTTTCCTCTCATAGGAATTTATTTTTTAATATAATTTATTGTCAATTTGGTTTCCATATAACACACAATGCTCATCCCAACAAGTGCCCTCCTCCGTCCTTTGATAACAATTTAAGCTTTTCCTCTTATTTCTCACTTGAATTACTCCATTACCCTTTAACAGACATTTCTGCTCCAGATCTCAGTTGTCCCCAACTCATCCTTCACAATGGCTAGAGTTGTACATGGTAAAAGTGTAAAGCTATTACCCTCAATTTTTTCTTATCACTTTTAATATAAATGTAAACTAACAAATACAAGGCACATGCCACCTTTATATACTTTTCCAAATTCTTACATACAACAGTAAAGCAAATACTGAAGGTAGAAAGCTTAAATATAGAGGACTCTCTCATACCTCTCTGACTTCCGACACCATGGTGTCATGCATGGAGCAATCTTCCTTTTATCTCTTCCTCTCAAACCTATCCAATCAATGTGTAGTGGTGGCCCTCTATGTATTATTCTGCAATACAAATATTAACTTGTATTAAAAATTATTTCACCCTAAGTATTAAGTATTACTCTGTATTTTGAATAACCATGGTTCTCCTCATGATTCACTGTACTCCTCCTTCAAGACTCAAGTCACCTGTATATCCTCTGAAGTCTTCCCTAAACCCTTTTCTGACCAAGCTTATGTTAGTGATGACACATTTCCTTGTCAATGCTAAATTATGTCTTGTCGATGGAGGGGCGGGCAGTGAACATTAATAAATTCCCTCAGCATCCTGAAATATTCCAAAGGAAAGACAGTGTAAGTAAAATAAGCAAAGCACCAGGGGAAATGCAGTTTAAGGCAAGTCTTCTCACTCCCCACAACCACCCCTTTCCACCCTAAGCTTCTCCTATATGCAAACTCTGGAGCCATCACAACACTGCCCACACTCTATAGTGATTATTAGAGTCCTTTTGTTTTTCACCAAAACCATTCAAGCGTTTCAATTATAAAACGTTCTTCTCTGTATTCAGAATCTCGTTCAATATCTGACGTACAGCTGGTATGAAATAAGCATTCGTATATATTGCATTTAGTAGATTCCTTAGGCAAAAAGAAAGCCTATTCAGCAGAGATGCTTTTTTTTAGATAAGAGTTAAATATGTAGAAGTGTGTGAAATTTGAGAAGCATCTAGTCCAACACTCGATCTAAATAATAAAGAAGGCCTTCATCCTGCCCAAGAACACAAGCTTTTGTGGATGACAAAATTCTAGAAACTTTGATGTACACAACTATTTTTCGGTAAAGGGTGTTCTAAGCTGCAGAGGACACACATTAGTGTTAAATGTCTTTCTTCTAAAAGTGACCATATGCAAAATCGATGCCATATCTTAAAATATTGGTACATTAAAATTGATATAGAACTGAGTAAATCGTTAAGGTATAGTTTTCAAAAGAAAAATATATATTATGAAAAAGCATTTTGTGATTATGGTATGTAGAAAAAATGACATTAAAAGTAAAAACAAGATTATACCAAAAAAATAGTTTTAAAACTATATTTATGCCTACATTTCATTTTCTCAGAATGGTCAGTACATAACTGCACCCTCCACTCATTTAGTTTCCTCGTACATATGTCCTTCCAAATATACATAGACTTATTTTTTTCCTACTCCCAGTTATGATTATGATTTGGACTCTGGGTAAAACTAGAGTACTTAATAAATGCGATCACTGAAATTTTTACAGAAACCATTGGTTTTATTTTAAGTTTCACTTACTGGTGACCACGTAAAAGCCTTGTATAAAATCAGTAGTTAGTACCTGGTGGAGTGGGCTCTTCCTCATTGCTTCTTTATTTCTTTGGGTCTGCTTGCCCTGCCCTACACTTATGAACACATGCATATAGAATATTGTGCATACAAGGAGAATTTCATAAGTCCCTGTTTTATGGGATATCTATAAACTACTAGTAAAACACTTTTATATAATAGGTTAAACGATTTATTTTCTAATGTTTACATTCAGTCTCTATGTTTCTTAGTTTATATGGACCTTTAAATTATTTTCTTTTAGATTATTTTTCCTGATTTAAGGTTCACAATAAAATTGAGCCGGACATATAAGTATCATGATTTTCCCTTTGCAACCACACATGCACAGCCTTCCCCACCAGATGGCACATTTCTTGCATTTGATAAACCTATACTGACACATCAATATCACTCAAAGTCCATATTTTTATTAGTGTTTACTCTTGGTGTTATATAGTCTGCAGGTTTTGATAAGTGTATAATGACAGGTATCCATCATTACAGGACCCTGTGTCCTAAAAATCCTTTATGCTCCACCTAATCATCACTCCCTCCCTCCGAATCCCTAGCAACCACTGGTCTTTTTCCTGTGTTCCGAGTTTTGTTTTCTCAGAATGTCATGTGGTAGGAATAATACAGTGTGTAGCCTTTTCAGATGTCTTCTTTCATTTAGTAACTTGCATTTAAGCTTCTTCCATTCTACTATGTCTTGATGGTTCATTTCCTTTCAGTGCTAAATAATATACCTTTGTCTAATTCTGTATTCCTCTATTTACCTACTGAAGGACTATTTGGTTGTTTCCAAGTTTTGACAATTAGAAATGAAGCTTCTATAAACATCTCTGTGAAGGTTTTTGTGATGATCTAAATTTCCACTTAGGTACATATCAGTGTGGTCAGATTTGATGTTTGATATGATTTCAATATTCTCAAATTTCTTGAGAATTATTTTGTGGCCTAACATGATCTATCCTGAAAAATATTTCTTGTGCGCACTTAAAAAGAATATGTGTTCTGCTGTTTGGGGATGAAATGCTTTGTATACACCTGTAAGTTCCATTCGGTCTAATGTACTGCTCAAAACCACTGTTGTCTTGGAATACCTGTGTGAGTCAGTGGGTTAAGTGTCCGACTTCAGCTCAGGTCATGATCTCATGGCTCATGAGAGATCACATCAGCTGTGCTGACAGCTCAGAGCCTGGAGCCTGCTTCGGATTCTGTGTCTCCCTCTCTCTTTGCCCTACCCCATCCACGCTCTGTCCTCTCTCTCTCTCAAAAATAGGTAAACATTAAAAAAAAATTTTAAACCACTGTTGTCTTGTTGATTTTCTATTTGAATGATCTATCCATTGGTATAAGTAGGGTGTTAAGGTCCCCTCCATTGCTTTAGGTGTGCTGGGTGCATAGACATTTACAATTATTACATTTTCTTCCTGGATTTTTTTTTTATCACTACACAATGTCCTTCTTTGTCTTTTGTTGAAGGCTTTGTTTTAAAATCTTTTTTGTCTAAGTATCACTATCCCGTTTTTCTCACTTTCATTTGCAGAGTATATATTTTTTCATCCCTTTTCAAGCTCAGTTCGAATGTGTCTCTAGGTCTGAAATGAGTCTTTTGTAGGCAGCATGTAAACGAGTCTTGCACTTTATCCATTGGTTGGGTTACCAGGAGGCTTATATATATAACATTATGGTAATAGCAATCTATATTAAGTTGATAGTCACTTAAGTTTGAATCATCCTAAAAGCACTGGCTTTTTTTTTTTTTTACTTCTTTCTACACATTTTTTGCAGGTGATTTCATACTCTACATCCTTTTTTGTGTATCTTCTGACTTATTTTTGTAAATATAATCGATTTTACTACTTTTATATTTTAACTTGCATACTTGTTTTATAAGCAATTAATCTACTACTTTTACTATATGTTTGCATTTACTTGTCAAATTTTTCCCTTTCATAATGTTCTTACTTCTAGTTATGGCCTTTTCCTTTCACTTAAAGAATTCTCTTTAATGTTTTTTATAAGACTGGCTTAGTGGTAATGAATTTCCCAACTTTAATTATATGGGAAACTTTTTATCTCTTCTTCTATTCTGAATGATATTCTTGTCAACTAGAGTATTCTTGGTTGCAGGCTTTTTCCTTTTAGCACTTTGAATATATTGTGCTATTCCTTCTGGGCTGCAAAGTTTCTGCTGAAAAATTAACTGATAGCCTTTGGGATTTCCCCAAAAGGCTATGTTTTTCGTTTTTTTTTTCTCTTCCTGCTTTTTAATATTCTCTTTTTATCACTACTTCTTGTCATTTTAATGATTATATGTCTTGATGTGGACCTCCTTGAGCTAATCTTGTTAGGGATTCTGTGTCTTCAGGTATTATTTCTTCCAATAAGTTTTCTTCCTCCTTCTCCCTCTCTTTTCCTTTTCTGGAATCCTTGTAATGCAAATATTACTACACTTGATCATGTCACTGAGTAACCTATTCTCATTTTTTAAAAAATTCTTTTATTCTTTTTGCTATTCAACTTGGTTTCTTTCCATAAGCCTTTTGTCCAAATTACTGATACATTATTTTACATCCTCCAATTTGCTCTTTATTCCCTCCAATATTACTCTTTATTTTTTTTCCAGTATTGAGTTCTTCATCTCTGACTGGTTCTTTTTTATTTTTCTATAAATTTGTTGAAGATCTTACTGAGATCCTTCAGTTTTTTCTCAAGTCCAGTGAGTATCTTTATGACCATCACTTTGAATTCTCTATCAGGCATGTTATTTATCTCTGTTCCAGTTAGGACTTTTGCTGTGATTTTGTCATTTTCTTTCATTGGGACTTATTCTTCTGTCTCCTCGTTTTGTCTAATGCTCTGTGTTTGTTTCTGTGTATTAGAAATGTCAGCTACATGTCCTGGTCTTGAAAGCAGTGGGCTTGCATAGAAGAGCTCCTGTGGTCCCCTGTAGCCCCACGCCACCTGGTCACCAGAACCAGACACTCCACGAGTGTGTCCTCCATGTACTAGGTGTGTCTTACTGTCGTGGCTGAACCATGTTTGTCTTCCATTCCATCAGCTACAATGACCTGCTGTGTGGGCACGTTGGGCAGGGTTTGGTCTCTGTACTGTTGAGGGGCCTGTCTGAGCCCAGTGGGGACTTGTAGGTGGACAGTGTTAGCAGTCAGGTGAGTTCCCTGCACTTTGTCCGCTGCAGGTGCATCATATCAAATAGCAGGACTTTCTGCACTACCAACTAAAATGTTCTTCTGCTGAAACTTGTGGCGCTCTAGTGAGTGTGTGCAGTTATCTCCTGCTCCCCAAGACAGGAGTCACTTCGGAGTGGCACTGCTCCGTGCTAGGGCTGCTTACCAGGTGTGGCTGGGCAGGAGCCACTTTGGAGTACACCTGCCTGAAGCTAGCAGGTTGGATGGGGTGTTTGTTTGCAGGGGAACATGGGAACAGGGCACACAGTGCTAGCAAGGTAGGTGTGACAGTGTGTGTGCTGGTTCCCACGATCTGTCAATGTGGGCTATGGCAAGGAAAGAGAGACGATACCCACCAGCACTTTTGTTCTTGAGGAAGGATCCTGAAGGTTCCTGCCCCTCCAGGACATGTCCTGAGACTAATAAATGCATCTTCTTCAAGTATACCCTAGGCAATATTTGTTATGTTGGCTCTTTTAAGGGTGGTGATTCAGTTCCTTAATGCCTTCTGGCTCCCCTGGGGAGTTAAGCCCCACAGATATAAAAAGCATGTGAAATTAAACCTCACTGGTTTTCATGGCCAAACATTATGGGAATTAGTCTTTCCAGTATGGGTTCCCCATACTTGGGGAGACTGACGTGGGGTCTGATCTTCTCACTCTCTGCTTTGGTGTTCCTTCAATTTGTGGTTAGTTTTCTGGGAGTTTGGTTTCCAACCTTTCTTCATCCCTCATACCCTTTTCAGTGTGGCCTCCTCTCTGTGATTAACTGAAATGTCTGTTCTACCAGTCTTTGGGTCATTTTCAGAGTTAGCTGTCAGATGTAGCTGTTATTTCAGTGTGTCTGGAGGTGAGCTCAGGATACTTTTACTCTGGTATTTTTTCAGAATTTTATTATATGGTTTTTTAATTATTTTTTTATGATCATCATGCTACCCATTAGATCGTCAGACTTAATCATCTTACAGCTGAAAGGTTAGCCTTTGATGAACATGGCCCCAATTCCTTCAGCACCCAGGTCCTGAGAACCACTGTTTTATTCTTTCTATGAGGTTGACTTTTTTAGATTTCACATAGAATGATATCATACAGTGCTTCTCTCTCACTGTCTAACTTATTTCACTCAGTCTACTACCCTTAAGTTTCATTCATGTGGTCTAGAAAAAAAAACAAGATTACCTCTTTTTTGTCTGAATATTATTCTATTTTATATATGCACCACATCTTCTTTATTCATTCAGACAAAGCTGGATACTTGTTACTTAGGTTGTTTCCACATCTTGATTATTGTGAATAATACCATGATGAACATGAGGGCACAAATATCTCTTTGAGATATTGAGTGAATTCCCTTCAGTGAATTCCACTTCAGAAGTGGAGTTGCTGGAACATGTGGTAATTCTATTTTTAATACTTAAAAAACTTTATATCCTTCTCCATAGTGACTGTACCAATTTATATTCTCATCAAGAGTGCACAGGGGCTCCCTTTTCTCCATATCCTTGCCAACACTTGTTACCTCTTACTTTTTTGATAACAGTCATTCTAAGAGGCATTGGATGGTATTTCACTGTGAGTTTGATTTGCATTTTTCTGATGCGTGGTGATGTTGAGCCTCTTTTCATGTACCAGTTGGCCATTTGTATATCTTTTTTACAAAAATGTCTGTTAGGTTTTCTGTACATGTTTTAATCAGATTTTGGGGGGAATTAATATGTATGAGCTTCTTCTATAATATGTTATAATATAATTAACATATTGGATATTAATCCCTCATTAGATAGATAGTTTGCAAGTATTTTTACCTATTGTGTAGGTAAGTTTTTCATATTGTTGACTATTTTTTTTTTCTTGTGCAGAAGCTTTGTAGTTTGATGTAGTCACATTTGTTAATTTTGGCTTTTGTTGCTTGTCCTTTCGTGTCATATTAAAAAAAAAAAAACATTACCAAGACGAAAGGGCAAGAATTTTTTCCCTATATGTACTTCCAGGCATTTATACTTTCTGTCTTTCATTTATGGACTTAATCAATTTTGACTACATTTATGTTATGTGTTATGTTATAGAGTTCCACATTCCTTTCTTTTGCATGTGAATATCCAGTTTTTTCAACACCATTTATAATAGAGATTACCCTTTATCTAGTGAGTATTCTTGACTCCTTTTTTAAACATTAGTTGATATATAAGCATGAGTTTACTTCTAGTCTCTCAATTCTGTTCCAATCATCTATGTTTCTGTTTTATGCAGTTCCATACTATTTGGATTACTGCAACTTTATAATAAAATTTGAAATCAATAATTGCTCAAAAAGTCACAATTTACTTTAAAAATTGTTCCTTGACATCTGGACATTTCACTTATCTATTGATACCAAAATGTACTGCCTGAACACGTATCTATACCACTTAAGCACTTGGGTCACTTTTCTTAATTCTTCACATTAGTGTCAAATGTTTCTTATCTAAGATTTAGGCTCTGGCTTGGGGTTAAACATTGACAATTATTTGTTTTCACTACTGACATTCATGTGGATTCTGATTTTTAATAAGTGGTACATTTCTTCAGAGATTTCTTTTGGGTAGTAGGTGATCTTATCTTTTTCAAGTGGCAGATGAGTATGAATTCGGATTTTTCATGTTGTTTCCTTATTATATGTTACTTTAGGACTTAGATATTAACTGATATTTGAGTCTACATGCCATAGAAGTCATTAGTGTCTTGGTATTTTAATCACAGATTAAAATATGTGTGTGTTGTCTTGCAGGAATGTGTGATTTTTATTTTTTAAACCAAATCACTGTCTTTTCACGCCAACAAAATCTTTATCCTTTTCTATCTCTATTCATATGGAACTATAGCTAACAACATCTGCAAAAAGGAACCTCCATAAGAGATGATGTTTATATAAAATGGCTTACAGTGAACTTTTGAATCTAGTTTAGTGACATACTTAAGTAACATTTTAGAGTAAAAAGAAAACCAAATCTCTGGCAGAGGGATCAGGTTTTTTTTTTCTTTTCTTTTGGTTAGCATGTAAAGTAAATAGAACATAACATTATTACCTTTTCAAGAGCCTTCAAATAAAACTAAAGATGTCAGAAAAAGGAAAAACATTTCCTCAAAGTACAATTATTGATTGTTATATAAGATATTACTCCAAATCTAGTAGTTTAAAACAACACAAATTTGAGACCTTATTATCTTAGAGTATTAGTAAATCAGACAACTGGGTACAGTGTAACTAGGTCTTCTACTCAGGGTCATACAAGGTGTAATCAAGGTGTTGGTCAGACTGTGTTTTCATCTGGCAGTCAGCTGAGAATAAACCCACTTCCAAGCTCATTCACATTGCCAGCATGATTTGTATACTGCAGCTATGCCTAAAGGTCCTGGCTTATTACTCTATGTTGGCTGGGTGTCTCTCCACTTCCCCCAAAATAACATCCTACTAGATTCACATGAAAATTCACAGAACTTTCATATTTTACCAGCGATGCTCCTCTGAAAGATCCAGTGATGTTAATTATATTGTTATTTAATTCACTCATTAATCAACATTCTTAATAAAAAAATAGTTCTGTTTCAACTTTAAACCTCATAGCTTATGACAATATGCTCAAGAATTGATAAAAATGGTCTGTTTGGGGAATACAAACTGGTTTTTTTTTTTTAGTGTTTATTTATTTTTGGGAGACAAAGAATGTGAGAGGTGGAGGGGCAGAGAGAGAAAGCTAAGAAAAAACACTTTCTATTTTCTAACTTGCTGTTAGGTTTCTAGTCACTACTTTTGACTAAAGTCTATTTTGTCTGATATAAGTAAATCTACCTTTTGTTTCTTGTGGTTTGCACTTGTGTAAAATATCTTCTTCCATCTCCTTACTTTGAACCTATGTGTGTCTTGAAAATAAAATCAATGTCTCATAGGCTGCATATAGTTGGGTCCTCCTCCTCCTCCTTCTTCTTACTCTTCTTCCCACCCTCCTCCTTTCCCTTTACATTCCTCTTTCTCCCCTCTTACCCCCACATCTTCCTGTTCCCCTCCTCCTTCCCCACTTCCTTCTCCTTCTCCTCCTTCCCCAACCAGCCAAACTGTGCCTTTTGATTAGTGAATTCAGTCCATTTAAATTTAGGATTATTGATATGTAAAGACTTACTAAATAGCCATTTTAGTTGTTGCTTTTTGTCTGTTTTCTATTTCAACTGTTTCTTTTCCCCTTTGTTTCTTCCTATATTTGCAAATTAATGACTTACTATGCTGGCATCCCCATGGCCCCTTTTTTAATAATTTTTTTTAATTTACTCATTTATTTTGAGATAGAGAGAGAGCAGGAGAAAGGAGGGGCAGAAAAAGAGGGAGAGAGAATCTGAAATAGACTCTGCTCTGTCAGCACAGAGTCCCATGCAGGGCTCAAATTTGCAAACCAGAAAGTCATGACTTGAGCTGAAATCAAGAGTCGGATAGATACTTAACCAACTGCACCACCCAGGTGCCCTATCCCTCCACCCCCATTTTTTTAATGTTTCATGAATCTACTCTAGGTTTTGCTTTGAGGTTACCATGAGGCTTACAAAAAAAAAAAAACATATATAAAACAGTACATTTTATGCTGATAGCAAGTTACCTTCAATTGTCTATAAAGACACCACAATTTTATTCCTCCCTTTTTATATTTTTGATGTCACAATTTATCCATTTTTTAGAGAGAGAGAGAATAAGGGAGAAGTTAGGGGCAGAGAGAGAGGGAGATAATCTTAAGCAGGCTTCATATCCAGTGCAGAGCCCCACACAGGGTTCAATCTCACAACCATGAGATCACGAGCTGAGCTGAAATCAAGAATCAGACACGTAACCAATTGAGCCACCCAGGCAACCCTAACATTTTTTATGTTGTCTATCATAACAAATTATAGTGGCTATTCTTATTTTCAATGCTTGCTTCTCTTATTGTTATAGTATTAAATGGTTAACACACCATCCTACTTATATAATTGGAGTTTTCTAAAGCTTCCTATATATGTTTCAGCTTTACCATTGTGTTATATACTTATGTATGCTTTTGTCTCACTTATTAGAGCTTTTTCATTTCACTTTAGAGAACTCTTTTTGAAATACTTCTTGCAAGGTAGACCCAGTGATGATTAGCTCCCTTAGCTTTTGTTTGTCTGGAAAAGTCTTTTTTTTTTTTAATGTTTTTATTTATTTCTGGGAGAGAGAGAGACACTGTGAGCAGGAGAGGGTCAGAGAGAGAGGGAGATACAGAATCCGAAACAGCTTCTAGGCTCTGAGCTAGCTGTCAGCACAGAGCCTGATGTGGGGCTCGAACCCACCAACTGTGAGATTATGACCTGAGCCAAAGTCGGACGCTTAACTGACTGAGCCACCCAGGCACCCCTGGAAAAGTCTTTATTTCTCTCACAAATCTGAAGAAAAACTGTGATTGATATAGTATTCCTGACTAGCAATTTTTATCATTTCACATTTTAATATGACATTTCACTCTCTCCTGGCCTGTAAGGCTTCTGCTGAGAAATCCATTGATAGCTTAATAGGGTTTCTCTCTTAGTTGCACTGCTTTTTCCCTGTCTGCCTTAGAACTTTTTAACTTTGATTTTGATAGTTTCATTATGATGTGTCTTTGAAAATGTCTTTTGTGACTGAGGCAATAGAGTAATCTATTGGCTTCCTGAACTTTGATTTCAAGTGTCCCCAGGCATGGGAAGATTTTAGCTACTATTATTTTAACTAAAATTTCTACCCCTTCTCCCTCTGTTCTCCCTTTGGAACCACAATAATTTGGATGTTTGCCCTTTTGATTGAATCTCATAAGTAATGTAATCTTTCTTTGCTCATTTTTATTTTTTTCTCCTTGTTCTCTTGCTACTGTGTTATTTCAAAATTCTTATACGTTAAGTCATTTATTCTGTCTTCCATCTGCTCTACTCTACTACAGATGCTCTCTATTGTATTCTTCATCCCATTCATGGAATTCTTCAGTTCAAGATTATTTTTGGTAGTTTTTCATGATTTCTCTCTTTTTTTCCTAAAGAACTCATTTATTCATTTGCCTTTTTCTTAATCTCATTGATTAGGTTTTCTGATTTTTTTCTTATAGTTTGTAGTTTCTTCAATATAGCTATTTTCAGTTCCTTATGAGCTATATCACTGTATACCATGTCTTTAAGATCAGTTGTTGGAGATTAATTGATATCTTTTGTAATGGCATATTTCCTTTCTTTATGAAGTTCCTTGATCTCACTGCCATAGCAGGAGCACACACAACAGATGCTGCACAATGAGGTGAAGTGGGAGTTTAGCAATCAGAGTTTTGTGTGTGCCTGAAGGCTGATAATATCCCCCAGCAGGTTAATCCCAGAAGCTTTGTGGGGCAGACTTCATGCTGAAGTCCTGAATTCACAGAAGAAACTGTTCCTTCCATGACCTTTGAAATTATTGTCTGTGGTGGTTGTTTTATTTTTTCTTTTCTTTGTCTGCCCTCAGACTTTCTGAGAAGTACCTTCTCAGAAATCAGGGTCTGCTGGAAAAAAAAGAAACAGGTTTCTTCAGTTTCGACTCCTACCACTAGATTAATCTGAAGATCACCACTGCCTTCCAAATCCTCCTTGGGGAAGTCATCTCTTTCCACTATTGCTGTGAGAAACACCTGTGCCACCACTAACAGAGGGTTTAGTTCTATGCAGTGTCACCTGGGGAGGGAGGAAGCTCTAGTAGAGTTCCTCTCTGTCCACTGCATCCAAACTCATTTCTATTCTGCTCCAATGGCATGTTGAAATCTCCACTGTGGCAGGCTGTACTTCTATACATTTTATCTCAGCTGTGTGTTTCTGTGCAGGACAGCATTTTCTGGGTTTTTTCCGTGACCAAAGCAAGTGGAGGTGGAACAGGTTCGCTAACACCCTTGGATCCATTCTTACTAAGGTCTCATTCATTTATTTTCTGATGCACAGCTGGGCAAAAGTTCTCTAGGATTCCTCCCAGGTGCTACAGCAGTCTTGTTTATGTATGGATGTCTAATCCACCGTTCTAAAAAAAATGGGGAGAGGTAAATGCGGAATATCTCTTGCTACCATGATGCTGACATCACCACCCACACTATATTTAAGTAATCCCTCTCTTTTTTTAAAATTTTGTTTTGCCCTTTTTTTGACCACGAATACTCCCTAACAGATGAAGCATTTATTTGTAGATATGAAACATCTCTCAGGTGTTCATGAATCTCATAAAGAAAGTTGTAGATGATTACTGATGTTTGGATCCTTGTAAAATGATTTAAATAGGGTCAAACTTCTTTATGGAACCTGAAGAAATTCAAATATTCCATAATATGGTTCAATGTTGAGAAGATAATCTTGGACCAGGGCAATAGTATGAACAAAAATACTGAAAGTAAAGTATCTCTACCGTGTTCAGGGAGCACATAGGGTCGGCATAAAAAATACAGTCATATTTACTCATAGTGAAGAGTAATTAAAGATAAAGCTTGATAGAGATGATTCTCCCAAACTGGGAGAACCTTTGTCCAGTTGCCATAGTCTTTAGAACTGAGAAAGTCTTGTTGCTAAGCAGTTAAATCTAGAACACAATCAAATGAGAGATGAAAGGGAGGGGATTGTTACTTCTCTTTGTTATGTAAGGCTTTAGATGAAAGTCTTTATGCATAAAGAGAGGTAGTACAAACTATGATAGGGTTCTAGCTGGCAAAGATAATGGGTACCATTAATTCCACTGCTGGTAAGTCTTTCAAGAACTTGGCTGTGCAGGAGAGAAGCACTCGTATTAATGCATACATGCAAATATACACACAACATAAATCTTTGCCAGTTTTTTACTCTTGAGGATTTGTTACCTGGATTATCTCTTATTCTGGTCCATTTTACTTGGTTGAGTAAACAAAATTGTGTTTTTAATGGGTTGTAACTCATATTTTGGAAAACACAAGCAATAAATGAGAGTGAGAAGGGAAGTGGTAATTAGGGTAGACAGATTGATGAGTTTGTTGACGCTCCAAGGAGAAGAAAAAACAACTTATAAAAGATGATGTATGACCATCTACCTAGAAGTTTCTGTTCCATTATGGCATTATACCACATTATTAATGAAAATGTGATATTCTCTTAGGAAGTGTGTCTCGAATCATTGCACAAAATACTATTATGAGGACAAATGCAATCTGGCTCACATACTCCTGGAGTTAGGAATCAATTCTGACCAATTTTTATTGATTATTTTCACTCTCAATAGCACTATGTTATTCTTAAATAATTATTTTCCATCACCACAACTGAAACTCCATTACAATTACCAAATATATATCAAGAGACATAAAAGTCAAACCAGTAGATTAAGATTTTACTCACAATTTAGAGGTATTGCCCTCAAAGGATAATAGAGATCTTCATTTCTTTTTGTGGTTTCTTGGCATTTTGTGAAATATTCTTTCTCATTATTCCTAGAGAAGTACCAGACTATTCAAAGAATTCAGATCTTATTAATGATGAAGATACTATTGAGCCTGAAATAAGTTTCCTGACTGCTATCTGCAACAAGAAAGCAAAGACAAAGAAAAATATCAAATCTTATATTAGACATGCAAGAAATGTTGAATTCCTGGTTTTACTGCTTAAACTACTGTCACTTTACTCAATAATAACTGCTTGTATAAACAAAGACAAGGGATTTTCAGGTGAATGTGAAGATACTCTGTGATTTCTTTTCCCAGATGTTTCTTTGAGAGTGGCAAAATCAGGGAAAAAGGATTAATCTAGTTAGGGTTGAAGATTTTAGCCCACAGTGGTTGTATTAATGGAGTCTAGAGCCAGGCTATAGATATACAAGGTAAAACGGAGGGAATTTAAAAAGTTCAGGAGAATGAAGGGAAAAAATGTTATTTTTCTGCATAAATTTGAGAATCAAGTTTTGAATGAGAAAAAATTTGAATAAGAATAAAAGTTAACTATTTAACATGTAAGAGTCAGGACAATGCAGGGTTATTAAAAAGGGTTAGGATTAGGGTTATAGTTAGGATTACAGATAGAGTTTGATAATAAGATACAGATGATACTAAGAAATAATATTTGGCTATAGGCCAATGGCTAAATATTGTTGAAAATAAGTAGTAAAACTAAAATAAACTAGGTATTATGTAGGTTGCCCACATGCTCACTAAACCCCAAATGTGAGCAAAATTATTGGTTGGATAATACATTAATAAATCAGACACCCAATTGCTTAAAGTTTGTGTAGCATTAATTTGGGTGTTGGTGTTTGAGTAAGAAAAAAAGCTAAACAGTGGTTCAATGAGATGGCTACTAGTTTAGTCATTCATACGTGGTTTTGGTAATAAGTGCAAATTTGACCCAGTCATCTCTTCTGCATGCCATACAGGCATTCTAAGAATGGAAACCTTCCTCTCTGCCTGGCTTTGAACTGTCGACTGGTACATTTAGTAAATGGGGTAGACATAAGGAGCTTTCCAAGACAAGGTGAAAGTAGAGAGATTTTTGCTTTTCATGAAAGGAAGATTCCATAATGACACAACGACTCTACAGAAAAGAGGTCAAGGAATGTAGTAGCATCAAGATTAAAAAAAAAAAAAGATTAAGCAGAAATATGTACAGGGACTAGCAGATGATAGATCCTTAATCATGCATCTTTTATTTTAATTTTTAAATGCTTATTTATTTTTGAGAGAGAGACAGAGCACAGGTGGGAGAAGAGCAGAGAGAGAGGGAGACACAGAATTCAAAACAGGCCCCAGGCTCTGAGGTGTCAGCACAGAGCCCAGCACTGGGCTCGAACTCATGAACCATGAGATCAAGACCTTAGCCAAAGTCAGACGCTTAACTGAGCCACCCAACAACCCCTTATTTTTATATTACCTACTATGGAGGTAATATTTGATCCCTCATAGCCAACTTCACTTTCCTAGTTTTTCAACTAGACCAAGACTTCTTGGTGTCAATACTTTAAACATTCTTATTACTTTAATGATTTCATAAAGACAGTGGATATTCTCACTGGATAATAAAAGATAAGCAATGAATATACAAAATATTGAAACTTTACAAATTTCTAATGTGTAGTTTTGTCCCAAGCACTCTTTCCAAATTTGATACCATTAATATCTCCAGACCATTACTATCTCAACATGTATGTTCATGTATATTTCCTGAATATGTCACACCATTAATTTATTTTGTTTCTACTTTTCATGCAAAATATGCGTATGTATTATTATTTATGAAATAAATACACTTCACTGTCAAACCCAAGAAATGGTTACCTTGAAGTCTTATAAATTCAGGCTTTGATGCCAATGCTGATGCCTTGACCCTTGCAGTTTCACAGGCTTATATGAAAAGAGGAATGCAAGAAGGAGCTAGGATAATTAATAATTTCTTTCATGGTAGCATATATTACAGACCATGAGAAAAAATAATAATATACATGAGTAATTTTTAAATTTCTCCTGAGTACTGTGACTAAATAATTTACCATTTGAAAGTGGAAGACAGACCTATATCATGATATCCATACCCACTCCATATGTATAAATTGAAACTGCTACATTTAAATATGATAGGTGTTCACATTTCCATTAATACCCTTTTGTAAAATATATTTATTGTGGAAATGTTGATACATATTCATATATTTACAGAACACTATAATAAATCCATATGTGTCTTTCATCTAGGTTCTTTAAGGGTCCACCTATGGCAAATCACCATTGTTTTGTACACACAGTCTCATTCTGCCTTACCATTATTTAAGAGAAAATCCAATGCAATATACTGAGTCATGAGGCAAACACTGACTGACTGTAACCCATGCCCTTCACCTTGTCTTGCTCATATATCCCACTCTTGTCTCTGCTCTTCTTTTTCTTTTAGTGCTGCTGCTCTGATGGTGTGACTGTGAGAAGGCAGATCTTTAAATATCAGCACTTCATCTATCAGCATACCTCCAGCTCCCAAGGAGGAGACAGAATAGTGATGCTTCCTGATCTGCTCTGTTTTGGTCTCACCTATGGCTGAATATGGTACCTCCATAATAGCTATGGATGAGGTCATGGTACATGTGAGGATCACTGTCCCCATTTTCTGGCTGAGAGTGTTTCTGCTCCCTTCTGGATGGTCCCATGTTGGGCACTCCTATAGCCATGGTTCCCCAGAAGTGGTGATTCCTTTGAGGGTAACAGACCCCACCAAAGTCAAGAAGCCCCCAGGCTGGCCCTAATTTTGGAGGCCAGCGACATGTTTTCCATATAAAGGTCAAGAAGCTTTTAGTCTCCAAAAACTTCCTAGTGTTTACTTACGCAGACCAGGGTGCTCTCCTTGAAGACCAGCCATTTATCCAGAAAGACGGCTATTATCATGGTTATGTGGAGGGGGATCCAGATTCCTTGGTGTCTCTGAGTGCCTGTTTTGGGGGCTTTCAAGGAATATTGCAGATAAATCACATTGTTCATGAAATCTTACCCAAAAAGCTTTCTACCACATTTGAATGCCTGGTATATAAGATGTACAGTGAGGAGGAAAAATTCCTACCCATAAAGTGTGGATTAACAGAGGAAAAAATAGCACAGCAACTGAAACCATAAGAGAGCAATAATCCCACTTTGCTGCAAGGTGGGTATGAAGGTCTGGGGACCCACAAGGGATTTGTTGAAATGACAGTGATGGTAGACTACAATTAATATGCTTATCGTGGATATAGTGTCACAACTGTGGAGTTGGAAGTAATTACTACCATGAATAATGTAAATACCTTCTATCAACCACTAAACATTGATGTGAGTTTAGTTGGAGTGGAGGTCTGGAATGAAGGAAACCCTGTTGAAATAAAGAACATGGATGCCAGTGGATTTATTTTGTGCCTGGAAGAAAACAGGCTTTCATGCCTATGTCCCCCATGATGCTGCGCATGTTTTTGTAAAAGAACAATATGGTGCTCTTGGCACATCTTATGTTGGATCAGTATGTAACTACAACACTAATTGTGCAGTGGATACTTTCACAAGTGATGATTTGGGTGTTTTTGCATTTGTTGTGTCACATGAGCTCGGCCATTCCCTGGGTATGGGGCATGATGAGAAAACATGTAAATGTGCAGACAATGTGTGTATCATGTATGCAACACAGTCTTGGGCAACTAAATTCAGCAACTGCAGTTATGCTGAATATTGGCACACCTCTGTGGGATCAGGATGTATCTTCTGCTGGGAGCCTCACCGGCCTCACTGGATGACAGTCACAGTGAGGAAATGGCAGCGTTTGCACAGCTCCTGGCATGAGAAACAAAAACTGGTATCTCCTTGTGCTACTACTGGCTCATGTTGGAAATGAGCCTGCGGGTATTGACCGGGCCTCACAATATTCCAGATCAGACTGATATTCCCCACACATTTTCCTCATAAGGAAGAGCATATTCTTGCCTTTTCAAAAGAGATTTTAGATGAAAGTATTGTGGATGATTGTCAAAAGGCTCTTCCTCTGGGCCTTGTAGATCCAAGACTTAGATAATAAAGGGGGTTAAGAACACAAGAGTTACAATTGAGCCTGGCCCTGAGACAAAGAGCCTAATTTAGAGTTAAGGACAGATATCCACCCCCACCCAATTGTTTCTGCTTGGAGCACTGACCCCCAAGGCATCTTGATACTCTGATTAGTATTCCAGTGACTTATTCTGGCCTTGAATATGCTGATTGCACCCTGTGAAAGAACCTATTGTAGGAATTTCTTTTTTGTGATTATGGGAGCAAACAATGTGTTTCCTGAAAGACCTGTTTTTCTTAATACTTCTCCTTAAACAAACAAGCTATTGACCCCTGCTCACAAAGAACTAACCTCACCCTTTTTATGCTAAAGACATTGTCTTGTATGCTAAAAATACCTTCTTTCCCAAAGGATAAGCATCTAAGTCACCTACGTCAATCATTATTGTAAACGTCATGCATGAGTCTTCTACAAATCTATGTTTTGGGAAATTCTTATATATCAAAGAAGTCTGTCATGAGAAATCATTGTCTAAGGCAAATGCCACTTCTGTGCCATCCCCCAAACACTTAATTATAAAATAAAGTTGAGCCCCAGTCAGAGCAGAAATGCCTGCCTGGTGACCAGAAAGATTCTCATGACTCTCTCATCTCTCCCTCGCAGACACCGTTCATCCTTCAGGGACCCCTGGACCTGGAACAGAGCCGGCCTCCAGCAATCTTCCATCCACGAACACTGTAGAGAATCTTCCGAGATACACGCTGTAGGAACAGTGTGGTTGAAGATGGAGAAGACTGCAACTGTGGCTCCTTAAATCTCTGTATGAAAGATCCGTGTTGTCAGTTAGACTGTACTCTGAGCCCTGGTGCTACTTGGGCTTTAGGGCTCTGTTGCAAAGACTTCAAGATCATGCCATCAGGCGACGTGTGTAGAGAACAGGAAAATGAATGTGACCTTCCTGAGTGGTGCAATGGGACATCCTGTCAGTGTCCAGAAGACGTGTATATGCAAGACAGAGTCGAATACACAGGTGGTGACTACTGCTATGAAAAGAGATGCCATATTCGTGATGAACTGTGTAGCAAACTTTTTGGCCTAAATGCCAAGAGTGCGAGTCAGATCTTCTACAGTACAGTGAATATCCGAGGTGAGGCAACTGTGGCCTCAAGAACAATCAATTTATAAAATGTAATACCTCAAATACCCTGTGTGGGAGGATTCATGTAAGGATGTGGCAGAAATTCCCACTCTGGGAAACCATTCTACTCTGCATTGTCTTCAAGTCAATGATAGCATCTGCTAGGGCACTGACTTCCATTTTGGAATGCCCTTACCTGATCTGGGTGAAATAAAAGATGGCACAGAGTGTGGTAAAAAATATATCTGTGTCCAAAGGAAATGTATCCCTTTGACATATTTGAAAACTGATTGCTCACTTGAGACCTGCAGTATGAATGGAGTCTGTCACAATAGACATCAATGCTGTTGCACTGATGAGTGGAACCCTCCCGACTGCTGGATGAAAGGCAGAGGAGGCAGTGTAGACAGTGGCCCACCCCCAATAAGAAAAGAGACCGAAAGGGCACAGAAGGAACAGCAGAAGATTAAGCCACTATTATATTGGTTGATAACTTCTTTGGTTTTATTACGTTCTTTGTTAATTCTTTTATGAGAAGAGGAAAAAAGATTAAGAAAGAAGAGCAAAATGTTACACCTGCACCCAGTAAACAGCAGAAAGATCCACCTCAACCTAAGGTGAAGTGAATGATCTACCTGCAATGAGAATGAAAACTAAAAAGCTATGATTTCCAAAAAGAAACGCAGTCCCAAATGAACTTCCCCATTTGTTAGGTTTTAGTTCCCTGGCAGGAGAAATGTTACAGGTTGTATCATAGATCACTGACAGAAACCCCCTGAGATTTCTTTATCATTTGGGATCATAAACATTAGCCATGAACAATAAGCAAAATATATTATCAGCACATTTCTACTTTCAACTATTTTAGGCAATTTTATCAGTTAATATTTTATGGAACCATTCTGTGTTTACAGAGCAAAGGCACTGTCCACAGACAGTGTGTGTGTTTTCTTCTTTCTCACATAGGGAATAGGAAACTGCAAATCACATTTCTCCTTTGTGAGTCCTCTGTTATTAGATACTATCAATAGGGGAAACTAGAGGGACACTGGACATGGGAAATGTCCTGAATGTTGTTCATGTCATGGTTGCCTCATTCACTCACACCTTGGCAAAACCAGTGCCTCTCAATCTTTACATCACTTCATATGGATATAAATATAGATTTAAACATAGGTAGATAGATATATGTATTATATGCACACATATACATATATCTACTATATATATACATTTCTTTTAGTTAATCCCCAGAACTAACAGTATTGTCAGTTTCAGAGAAACTGACACAACTATCATGTGGCTTACCCTTGGAGTTCTAGGTCCCAGGTCTTTGTGGCCTCCATCAAATCCCTGAGGTTCAGTGCCAGGTTGGCCAGCCCTCTCCTCAGAGCTCAGAGTCCTAGAGCCATGGGAACTTCTCCAAAGGTGTGGGTTCCAATAATGGCATCTCATCCCTCTGATGTCCAGTCTTAGGTACAAGAGCTGCACTTCCTGTTAGTATAGCATGGCTGCCTCAGAGGTGGGCTCTTCTTGTGAATTCTGACTGATAGAGTACCTACCTTGGCATTACAGAGAACATGGGAAGGAGCCTGACATCAGGTTTTGAATTTTTCACACCACTGCCTTAACTATCTTGGAGACATGGTTTCTACTTAGAATTACTTCAAAATCTCAAAAGAGGAAAATGATATTGCCTATCAACCTGTTGGTAACTTCACTTGTAAAATAAGATAAAGAAGATATTTACAATTCCAAGTAGGATCCATAAGTCTTAGCAGACCATGTTTCCTCTGCAAAGAAAAAAAAAAAACCTAGAAAACATAATTCTATTTTGAGAACCATATTTGAAGGACATCAGAGAGCTGAGGAAGCAATATGGAATAGATGAACTAAAATTACAGACAGAGTAGAATAATTCTGAAAATTCCCTGCTGAGGGAAAGAGAAAGTCCCAATGTCTTACTTACTACACGGGTTAGACAGACTGTAAATATAAGGCATCGAGGGCCTCTAATTCCACAATCAGATTTCCCCAAGTCACGACCGCTTGAGAGCTTTGTGGGATGCAGGTGAGCGCCTCTGAAATTTCTCGAAGGCATAGATCCCCCAATCATGTTATATTTTGAGCATGAGATATATATTTTGAACAAAAGCTCCTCTCTGAAATTTCATAAAGGTGTCAGTTCCCAAAATCATGTTATATTTTGAACACAAGACAGTGCACGTACTGTCTCTCCATAATACACCTACCCAATTTGTGATGTTGCATGTGGCATGATGTTGGAGAGCTGGGTTGTGAACCTCTTGATGATTGAGCACAGCCACTCATAAGCTTTCAGAGCTGCGAAAATAGTCACAGAATTGAAAATCCAGCGAGCCTGTGCCTGACCAACATAAGGAAAGGAGAATGCCCCAAGATTTACTAAAAACCACTCACCGTTGACCTCACACAACCCACAATTAAATAGAGGTGACCAGCTCCTCAGGCTGTCTTCCTAACAAAGGGAAGGAAATGACTCGGGAGGAGTCATTTGGAGTGGCTCTGGTTGTTTTATACACAATTCCTGCACACATTAAACATTACTGTACATGCAAAGAATCAAAATTCATGGCTTATTACTAAGAGAAGAACAAAAGGAAGTAAGAATAAAAGAAAAAAGACAAACTGTAAGTATGATCCAGATAGTGGAGCAAGAATACATGAAAAAAAAAAACCTGTGATTATATACTTAAAGTAGAAAAAAAATCTACCAAATATAAGAATTAATGTGGAATGTCCTCAGTAATTTGGAATCTATACAAAAGTTTCAAATGGATATTGTAGAGCTAAAAAGTATAATACATGATAGATAATTCAGTGGATGGTTGGACAGTAGTTTGGACATAGCAGATTACAGAATGACTCATCTAGAAAAGGTCAATGGAAAAATCCCCACACTGCTGTACACAGAAAAATAAAAATAAAATACAAGAGCATAAGAAGTGGATTTGATTTAAGGAATTTTATAACTTTTTAGAGATTGTGTAATTTTAGGTAGGGAAGAATGAGGAAAAAGTCAAGTTTTAGTAAGTTCTTTTGGGCCTTTGTATCTGTGCTACTATAAGTATTGCTTATTTGTTTATTAATAAAACTGTAGGCATGAGTTTGATAGGAAAATTAATTGTGTCTTCTTTATCTGCATGAATTTGCATATACTTTTTTATTAAATATAAATATGTAGATTCATCTCTAAGATAGTTTTAAGTAGTCAAGAGCTTTCAAACATTTGGGATTTTTTTCTTTCTTTTATTTTTGAGAGAGAGAGAAAGAACACAGGGGAGAGTAGCAGAGAGAAAGAGAGAGACTCTTAAGCACCCTCCATGCTGAGCATAGAGCCCGATGTGGGGCTCACTCCCATGACGCTGGGATCATGACCTAGGCAAAATCAAGAGTTGAATGCTCAACCAACTACATCAGACAGGAGCCCCAGGGTTGTTTTTTTTTTTCTTAATTAAAGCTCATCTCTAAAATTTTGAAAAGGGCTTTATAATACTAATTTATTTTCTATGTTTTATTCTCACATCATAATTATGTATTTTCTTTTGTTTTTATTCCTGTATGGTTAACATACAGCATTATGTTAGTTTCAGGCATACATTATAGTGATTCAACTATTTCATACATCACCAGGTGCTCACCAGGTGCACTTCTTAATCCCCATCATCCATTCACCCATCCTCCCATCCATCTCTTATCTCATCATGAGTTCATTCTCAGTAGTTAAAAGTCTACATAACTATACATTTTTTAAACTTCTTTACCTCAATTGCTATAAATCATCACATGAAAGGAGTCACTGGATTATAGTTTTTAAAAGAAATAGCCAGAAATGTTCCTATAATACTTATACCATTTTCACTTCCCTACTAATAATAGTTGAAAGTTCTGATGGTTCTACATTTTTGTTAATATTTGTAAATCGTAGCCATTCTCTTTCATTATCTTACCAGTTGACTTTGTTTAGTGAGAAATTTTTATTTTTGATGAACCTTATTTATCAATTTTTAATATTTTTTCTATTCTATAGTCCATGAAATTGTTATGTGCTTCAATCATGAAGACAGTTTTGTATGCTTTTTGAAAAACTTTTGTTTCTTGCTCAAGTTCACACCCTATCTGAATTCCTTTTGGTATGTTGTAAGGTAGAAGTTAAGGTTAATTTTATTCTCTACAGATATACATGTATTTCAATATCATCTCTTTAAAAGACTTTTATTTCTCCCATTTTGTCATTGACAATTGAATGACCATATAAATATTATCCTATATCCAGAGTCATCATGCTGTTCATTGATCTAGCTGTTGAACTTTACACCAGTACTATAGTGTCTTGATTACTGAAGCACTGTAACAGGTTTGAAAACAGGCATAGTGTTACTATGCAAACATTGTACTTTACAAAGGTTGTTGTGGATATTGTAGATACTTTGAAATTCCATACAAATTTTAAGATCAGCCTATCATCTTTCCCCACCCCCACAACACACACACACACAGCCTGATATAATTGTGGTTAGAATTTTGATTGAATCTGTACATCAATTTGGGAACAACGGTTATTTCAGAAATATTGAGTCTTTATATCCATGAACATGATATATATCTTCATTTATCCAGTTCTTTTTAAAGATATTTCAGTAATGTTTATTGTTCCCAAGAGAGAGGTATTGTATATATTTGGTTAATATCTACGATGTTTTCATATTGTGCATATGATTGCATCTAATTTATTTTCAAACTGGTTTTAGTATAGAAATATAATTCACTTTGTAAATTTACATAGTGCCCTACTGCTGACTATACGTTTTACTTTCAGTGTATGTATTTTAAGGAGCCCTTGGAATTTCCTGTGAATACAACCAGGTTATCTGTTAATCAATAATATTTGACCTTTTGCTTTAAATATACAATATAAGCTTGGAGTTTCTTTGTAATGCTGGAACATGAAGAAGTTCCTAAAAAACAACATGGTAGAATGTCAAAGGGATACAGGAACTAACTGAAAGTCCTCTCAAAGGTCAAATCTGAACATATTGTACATTTTCAACATATTGTAAAATAAATATCAGCCCATGCTGATATGAATAGATGATTGAAAGGTTAAGTAAACAAGGAAGAAGAGACCATTTTCCCAAGCAGAACCATTCCAAATACTTTATGTCAACACTCTGCCCTCAACTCCCAGCCCTTAAATGGGGCTATGGATAGTGACTTCTTTCCAAATCAGTATGGAAATGGGGGCAGTGGATGACATTACATCGAGGAACCCCCAAAAAACTAAGTTTGCCACAAGATGTTTGCTAACATCACATGGATAGGTCATATTGATAACATGAACCCTTGATATGATGAGTAAAAAATTGTTACTTTACCTGTGTTACCTTCCCCTCCAAAACCTATAACCACCCTTTCACCATCAAAAAGAGATCTATGAATTAAGAGTCCTTTTATAAAACATCTTAAAAAATGTTTTGAAAAATGTCAAGACCATCGTAATAAGAAAAGTCTAAGAAAGTCCCAGCCAAGAGGAGCTTAAGGAGACATGGCAACTAAAAACAATATGATATCCTGGATGGAATCCTGGAACAAGAAAACAAAGAACACTGGATACAAGTGAAAGAAATTTATAACAAGAATGGACATTAGTTAATAATGATGTGTAAATATTTTCTCACTTGTTATGACAAAGGTATGATAGCAATGTAAGATTTAACAGTAGTAGAGGGGCGCCTGGGTGGCTTAGTCGGTTAAGCGTCCGACTTTCGCTTAGGTCATGATCTCGCGGTTCGTGGGTTCGAGCTGCGCGTCGGGCTGTGTGCTGACTGCCAGCTCAGAGCCTGGAGCCTGTTTCAGTCTGTGACTCCCTCTCTCTCTGACCCTCCCCTGCTCATGCTGTCTCTCTCTCTCTCTCCTAGAAATAAATAAAACATTAAAAAAAAATAAAATAAAAATAAAAAGATTTAACAGTAGTAGAAACTGGATGTAGAATTTGATTTACCAAAACACTCTGAAGTATTTATGGAACAGTTTTGTACATCTGAAGGTAATTTTAAAACAAAAAGGCTGCCTATATTCCTAACTAAATAAATATATAAACAAAATTTACCTGATTAAGCTAGCATAACCATAGGGAGTCAAAACACTATTTCGTATTTTATAATTTTGTGCTCATGACTGCCTTGGGGAGATAATAACCATTTGCCTTTATTTATCTTGTAGTACAGTAAAGCCTTGGATTGCTATGTAGGTTCATAAATTACTTTTCCCTTTAAGTTCGTTTTTTCATACTATCCTTATATAGTTGTTTTATTCTGTTATGGTTGTTTGGTAAAATGAGGTATATGATGTCATGTATTATATATATATATATATTTTTATATTTTTAATGTTTTATTTATTTTTGAGAGACAAAGAGAGAGACAGTATGAGCAGGGGAGGGTCAGAGAGAGAGGGAGACACAGAATCCGAAACAGGCTCCAGGCTCTGAGCTAGCGGTCAGCACAGAGCCCAACGTGGGGCTCAAACCCACGAACCGTGAGATCATGACCTGAGCTGAAGTGGGACGCTCAACCGGCTGAGCCACCCAGGCGCCCCGTCATGTATTGTATATTAACTAGAACTATTTGGGTTGAATTTGGATTTTTTTAATCCTTGAATATTTAGAGACAAACATAAGTTTTCATTTTTATGAGCCCTAATTTTTTTCTTCTATGAGTCACCCTTCTGCCTTCCTCTAAAACTATTTGCCAAAACAAAGGTTACACAGACTTTCTCTCTGTTTTCTCTTGGAAGTTAAAGTAGACTTTTTTCTTACATTTATGTCTAAAGTCTCATTTTGAGTTAATTGTCAGATAGTATGAGATAAGATTTTAAGTTATTTTCCCCCCATGCACATGGCTAGACAGACACATCTATGCCCTGTAGAATTAGCTGGATGTATTTTTGGAAAAGTAAATGGACATTTGTAAGGATTAATGAATTTGTCTTCAATCTGTCCCAATTAGTTTATATCCATCTTTTATCTTTATTCATTTGACTGAAGTTTTATTCATTTGGCTAACATTTATCATTTTTCTTAATCTTTTTAAATTACCAACTTCTAATATCATTGCTCTTGTCTATTTTTTCTGGCTTCAATTTCATTGATTTATGTTTCCATCCTTAGTATCTCCTTTCTTCAGCTTGGTTTATGTTAGCTTCTTTCTTTTGTTTTTAATATAGGTTATTGATATAAGCTGTTTTCCACTGAGCCCTGAGTTAGGTGCATCCATAATCTTTACATGTTTAGGTTTTTTTATTCAATTTTACTCAGTTCAAAATCTTTTCTGATGTCCTTTTGTGATATGTTTTTGAACCATGGGGTAGCTTAGAAGTGTGTGGTTTGTTTCCCAATATTTTGGTGATCATCTACCATGAATAGGTTACACAATTAAATATATGAATGATTTATCTTGGATAGGATGTCATTATTAAGTTCTATTTTACATCTGTTCAAAAGCTATATTCCTAAAATATATTTGAGTAATTCCCTTTTAATTTGAAAACTTACGTAACTTTATAATTATTCAATAATGACAGTGGATACTTTGTATCATTTATTGCATATACATATATATATTAGACTGTCATCATGAAGCATTCTTAGAACTTATTAATATAAATTTGCTACTGAAAAAACTAAAAAAATGAAGCAGAATGAAGCTAAAATATATGTTAATGACAGGTTAAAGATATCTTTCTCAAAATATGATATCTGAAATGTCTAATATTATATAGACAAATTATATTTCTTATAAAGTATATCACTACTATACTTTGTGAACCACAAATCCAAGAAAAAGGTATGAAATGGTACAACATGATATTTTCTTTGAGTTAGATGAGCCAAATATCTGACTCTTAAACCATGGGCTGTTTTATCAAGATAGGACAAAAAAAAATGCCACTCTGACCAGAAATAACTCATATTCTGTGTTGTAGGAGATGAGGAAAGAAGAAGGCATACATATTTAAAAAAAAAAAAAGGTAGAGTACTATTTACTGTCTTAGTACTGGAGGGAGATACGGCATACAGTTATTATACAAATGAAAACTGATTTTATTTTCCTTGATGTCTACTTGAAGAAAGACTTATGCTTGTCTATAGGGGAAATCAACATGAAAGTCATCATCAGTTTATTGCACATGTCAAGAAGCAAGTATTATACTTTATGCAAAACACTTCTATATTTTTAATTTTTTAGTAGAAATATATAAGCATAAGCCAAATAAAGCCAAATGGAGAAATAAACCAATAGTATCAGCTGCCTGAAATCTCAAAACTAGGTATGAACTATATATTGTCCTGTTTATAATTACAATCACTTAATCAACTCAGATGAATTTATTGTCCATACATTCTATGAAGAGAGCAAAGATGCAATGCATATATCAAGTGCACAGTTTAAAAACTTAAAGGCCAAAATGCGTTCACCATAAACCTTTACTAATTCTTACTTTTGGATATCTGTCCATACACAATGATTTTGGAAAACACCCAAGAAGCCAGCTTTGTCACCTTCACTGATTATTCTACTATCAACATTATTATTCATTCATTTCTCTCCATTTTGAACACTCTGCTATAGACATTACATGCTTCTTCCCAACAGAGCTTCAGTAAAGGCTTTACTATATGGCACTTCCTGTTAGAAACATTAAGTTTTTACCTATTTTGGTCAGGACAAATTAAAAATGCTCAGATCAGGTCCTAAAACACATCACCCTCTAGCCTCATGATGTACAGCTAAGAACTTTAAGTCATTCCTGTCACCCAGAAGCTTCCCCCAATCTCCACTGATGTTCAGTGAGTACTCATTCTTCAAAGACCCTTCTCTTCTTCCATGTAGGCAGACACCTTCCCTTCACGATGAAGTTCTCTACAGCCACATTGACTGTTGCTTCCACAACATCTCTACATATTACGTTTAGTAATCCATTTTATCTCATTAATATAATTTTACTGCTGCTTTTTATTGAATGTTGTTCAGGAATATTTGTTCTAAATCTCTAAAGAGGTATTCTTTTTTCTTGCGGCATATAGTCCCCAACTAGGAAAATGTGCCCACAGATAAATCTCTCTGAATCCATATTTTGAAAAACGGGAGTGAAGTGTGTATGTGAACGTGAGTTAGGACTGTAGAATCAGTCCACTTACAATACCATGTCTTTATGAACTATACTCAGTGCTTTGCATATGGTATGTGGCAGTATCATCAGTAGGAATGAGAATAGCAAATGGTTATTGGTGCTAACCATTGTAATGAGCATGAGTCTTACATCTCATAAAATCTCTATGAAGCTGATGAAAACATTGCTGCATACACATCTTAAGTCAATAGCTCAGGAAATCTGGCACCAAATTACATTTTTATTACATTACCAATTTTCCATAAAAAGTAGATATGGGTCAATGAATTCCTTAATTGACTTCTATATAAAAGTTTTTTAAAAAATTTAAGAAAACTGCTAAAATTTATTTTTCCATATCTATAACAAAACAATGTCAAAAATGGAAGACTGATCTATCTTTCCTTGTTGGGTAAATATATTTCTCCTTTCTTGTTTCACACACATGCATCTCCCTTCCCCAACACACACACAATGTTTAAGCTGTTTGCTCTTTAGATCAATTACAAGGGCTTCAAATCTAGTCATTATTTTTGTACCAATATGAAAATTAATTGCACTATCAGAACAAGGAAGACCATCTTTCTCAAATCTTCTAAACAGATCATCAGAAACTACTTTCTTCACAATTTTATTTCATTTGTGTTGTGGCTATCCTTAAAAGATACATTACTAATGAACATTTATTGAGTATCCACTTTGTAGTGAACATAAGGTTAAGCAATATTTTAATACAGGTAATGGTCTATTATTTCACAGCTTCCTGTTACTGTTATCTGGGTATAAATATTCCACCCCTTAGTTAACAACTGTCAGTGAAAGATAGAGACCCAAATCCTGAGTGCAGCTCTCCCTTGAACTTGCCCACTCTCACAGCTTGAGAATGTACTCTCATTTTAACAAACTTTCCTACTCGCCCCTCCCCACCATTGTGTCTGGTTTGTCCTTGAATTCTTTCTTGCAATAAGACTAAGAGCCTCCAGCAGCATCTCAGAGATTTGCTGGACAGAAGCCTCTGGGCCCCAGGATCTCCCCAAGGTACCCACCAACAATCAAATCTGCAAAGTCCTTTTGTTAGGCAAAAATAGCACAGGTACAGGTTTGGGGATGAGAACATGAACATCTTTCTGGGTGCATTTTTCTATCTATCAAGGCAACTAATGTTCATTCACTGATTTAGCAAATAATATTCAGCCCTAAACATGTGTGTAAGGCATTATTGTAGACATGGAGATAGAACGAAACAAAAGGGTCAATTTCTGGGGCGCCTGGGTGGCTCAGTCTGTTGAGCTTCTGACTTCGGCTCAGGTCATGATCTCACGGTTCGTGGGTTTGAGCCCTGCATCCGGCTCTGTGCTGACAGCTCAGAGCCTGGAGCCTGCTTCAGATTCTGTGTCTCCCTCTCTCTGTGACCCTCCCCTGCTCACGCCATGTCTCTCTCTCACTCTCTCAGAAATAAAACATTTAAAAAAATGTTTTTAAAGGGTCAATTTTTGTACCCTTTTTGAGTTTTTGGTCTAGTAGAAAAGAGATTTTTAGTAAAACTAAGTAAAGAATACAGAATACATCAGGTGTGATAAGTCTCAAAAGAAAAATTATGCAGGAAAGTGGAGTATGGAGAATTGAGGGTATTCCATTGTAAACACTGTGGGTAGAGAAGACTACTCTCAGAAGCAAAAATCCCAAAGTACCCAGGGTTTCAGGTAGGAGCATATCAGGTGCGTTTGAGTGGCCACATAGAGAACACAGGTGAGAGTAACACTATATAAGATTTGTGGGGAATGAATAGGGAGACAGACTTTGCAGGGCCTGAGAGCACACCTCTATGACCTTGGCCAGTTAGTGGGGATTCTCAGTGAGATGATATTTTGGTAATAAGCACCATTATAATGAAGTTGGCTTGGATTTTAACGGATCCATCATGGTTGTTATGAAAATGGAGGAAGATGACAAATGGAAGAGATTAATTAGGAAATAATTAAAATAATCTAAATAACAGACACCCTGAATTAAAAATGAGAAGAAAGGAAGAGGGTATTAAAAAACAAAATTCAATGAAGTAAATTTGAAGATCTAACTGGTTTTATTAAGTCATTCAGGAATCATGCAGAATCCCATCCAACAAGTAGAGGAGCTCTCTGAGGAGCAGTACCAAATGGAAGACTTTTGTAGGAAGGATCCTGGGATGAGAAAGTTATTAGCAAAAGCAAAGGATTATTCCTGGCAAGGTGGATTTTCCTTAGAGGGAAGATCAGGGGTCTTATCAGATAGATTAGCTCACGTTCTTTGGGGGACGGTGAGGGCAATGTGGCAGATTACTTCTTTGGCACTAATCAAAAATTTCTGACTGACCAGTGAACACACCACATTTCTGGAGGAAGTTGAAACTGCAGTTAGATGAAGTATTAAGATCCATTTTGGAGATTTGGCCTAAATGATGCTATCTTGGGTCTAGGGTGTTTTCTTGTTGGTTTTGTTTGGTTTTGTTTTTTATAAAGGGGAAGATTGTGTGTGTGTGTGTGTGTGTGTGTGTGTGTGTGTGTGTGTGTGTGTGTGTTCAGTAGTGGAGGCTCAGGTACAAGAATTTGGATCAAGAGCTCAGTTGGATTTTTTTTTCTTTAAGAACAAATTATTGTTTACATATTTCTTTTTTCTCTCTATTTTTTAAAAGGTTTCCCACTTAATTTTAAATTTTTTTAAATTTCAGGAGTAGAATTTAGTGATTCATCACTTACATATAACACCCAGTGCTCATCCTAACAAGTGCCCTCCATAATGCCCATCACCCATTTAGCCCATATGAGACATCTGTTGGCTGTATAAGCAGTGGTTTCTACTGCAGATAGGTCTAGGGAGCTGGAATTCAGGGTGGGAGTCTGGAACAAGCTGCAAATTATCAACCTATGAGATGATCAATGAAGCCATGAGACAGAATGATATCACCAAGGACACGTATGCAGACGAAAATGAGAAGGGATTCAAACCCTGTGCCCAGGCGCACTCTGGATTCAAGTGACTGAATCAGAACATCTACACTCTGCTGAACTTAGGGCAACAATATTAAGATTTTAATAATGATCAAATATCATATGTAATTGTTATGCATACATATCCATTATTTTTACAAGCAACTAAATCATAGGAATGATTTATTGAAATGGTATATAATGTTATTTTTATATGGTAAAAATTTTATATTTTTTGCCATTTTTTTACCATTTTAATGGTAAAAATATTATATTTTTTCATCCAATAAAGCATAACATTTTCACCAAGTGTTAAAAGTTTATAAAGTAAAATGCTTTTCACCCTATTTTCACATCATATTTTCAAATTATTAGGCATTTAGTAGTTCTATAGTCTATATTAAGCATGCTTTGTGTCATGCATTATATTATCACAGTTTTTATAAAATATCCCACATCTTTTTGGAAATTTCATTTGTTTAGTGTATTGGCTCTCACATTTTTTTATGATTTGTCAAATTTTATGGTTTTAGGATTTTTCCATTGTCAGTATTAATAACTAAAATATTGTTTTCCATGTAAGATTAAAGAGAGTATTAACAACACTGTAAAAATATCGATCATTTAAGTAAAATTTTTTATAAAAATTATTTTATTTTGTCCTAACTTTAAATGGCATTAGAGATGTTCTAGGGTGTTCTGAATTTATGTCACAAAAGGTTGAATGTATTGGTAAAGGTTTAATGTACTGTTAATTCTGTTTCTTTGTATTTCTGCAAATTCAGAGATTCATGATTATTATGTTTAAAAGAAATGAAAAAATACTTATATTTGCATTATTCTTTCTTAAACCTGGGTATTTGTTTTTAATATTTCATTATAAGCCTTCCCCAAATTATTATAACCTAATAAGACAATACCAAGTCTCAGGACATTTATGTTCTGAGAGTCTATTATTTTATTCTTCAATTGCCCTATGCCTTACAACACCACCCAGGAATCATTTTTAACCATTGAATCCTTAATATCAATTTTTTAAATTTCAGTTTTATTCTCTTCTTCCCAAGATTTGGCCTATCTCACTTTTGTATTCACAGGTCCCATAATTATTTCATTTTGCTGTTATTAGCAAATTTAGATAAAGAAAGGGTCTTATGATTAGGAAGAGTAAAGGACCTACTTGGAGCAGAGAATAAAATAAATGGATCTTCAAAGAAAGCCAAAAATGTCATGATTGTACTCTACAAAGATGGCCACAGCAATATACCTCTTGAGTCTCCTATCGATGGTGTGTCACCACTCCTCCATAGAGACACATGCCTTTGAATATTAGCTGGACTTAGTAACTGGCTTCTAATGAAGACAGTCGGGCTGAAGTGACCCTGAATAACTTCCTAGTCTATCTGGCTTATCTCCCTGTGCATATGGACCATGAGAGCCCAGAGCTGACAGGTAAGAAGTTCAACATCCATGACACTATCAAACTGAAAAAAAAAAACATGTGTAAGACCATGTAGACATGATGAAACTTAAAGATTCAGAGTGATCCAGCGATCAGCTTTTTGAGTCTCTCAGTTCAAATACCAGAAATATAATATAGCACCTTCAGATTATTCTCTTCTTTCTTACTTTGGAAGTTGTAATCTGCTGAAAGAGAGAAAAGCTATCCTTACCAGTGGTACTGAGATACAGATTCATGAGCAAGGTAAATGCTGATATTTTAAGTCACTTAGTCCCAAGATTTTTTTCTTTTTTTTAATGTTTTTTTTTAATGTAGCAAATAATAACTGAAAAACTTTTAAAAAGAGAAAAAAGGAAACAACTAATGATCTAGGGCAATAGTCATTAGACACTGTAAAACATTTTCTTAATTAAGGGAAAATGAAGTGATCATTTTTTAAAACGCAAAATTGTATCCGAATTGTAGCTATATCCTATGGGACAAAACCAACATTCTATTGTTGAAATAAGGGCGAAGTGGAGAGCTTTGCTTTAAGTTGTTTGAAACTAGAAATAACACAAATTTGTCTCAGTAGTAGAATGGATAAATAAAATAGAACATATGCACAATGGAATTCTGTGCAACAACCACTAAGTAAAATAATAACAGAAAGAATTAACCACATAGTAACAGGAATCTCACAGACACATGAGGAGTAAAAGAAGTCAGATAAAAGACTACATACTGTTTAATTCCATCTGTGTGGAGTCCAGTTAGGTAGAAAATATCTACTGTTAGAAGTATTTAAATTGGGGCGCCTGGGTGGCTTAGTCGGTTGAGCGTCCGACTTTCGCTTGGGTCATGATCTCACGGTTCGTGGGTTCGAGCCCCGCGTCGGGCTCTGTGCTGACTGCCAGCTCAGAGCCTGGAGCCTCTTTCGGTCTGTGACTCCCTCTCTCTCTGACCCTCCCCTGCTCACGCTGTCTCTCTCTCCTAGAAATAAATAAAACATAAAAAAAAAAAAAAAGAAGTATTTAAATTATGATTACCTTGAAGGTAATGGTAAGGAGAACGAGGAAGCCTACTGAGATGATGAAAACAGATTATATCTTGATCTGGATATTGGATAGATCTATCTATCTATCCAAATGTTTGTATATTTATACATGGATATATTGTAATATATAAGTAATATCTAAAAATATATGTTTATACACATATGTACTTTATACAAATATAATATATAAATATACGTAACTATATATAGATATTTATCTGCTCACATAGGCCAAATTTAGCTGGGAAAAATCAAAACACAGAGACTCTCAACACTATCTATTGATGCCTGTACTAAATAACTCTATTTTTCCTCCTGTCATTACACAGGTTTTTATGCTCATAAAAGCCAATTCATCCAACCTTGTAGCAGATTTCATTCCCTCTGGTTTATTCACTAACACCATGCCAGCAATTCTTTAATCTCTGTCTTTACCTTGGTCATAGATATTAAATCAAAACAAAACATAATTTACTCAATGATTTGGTTGCTGAGAGATGAATATAGTGGAAACTGTAAAAAGTGGGAAAGTTTGAGTTTCAGTTTGTAGGTTTGAGCAGTTAGGTTTTAAATAATTGATTGAATTGACCCAAGAGAGTAGTGTTGCTTTAGAAAATAATTTCATAATAATGTAATGTGTGCAGTTACTTTTGAAGTTAATGAGAACAAAATGCATGATGTTACACCGCCCTAATGCCATATGACCTTTACATTTTCATATACTTACTAATGCACCTCAAAATTTGCCCATGAAAAATGAAAGTCTATTCCAACAAATACAACTATTTTATAGTAAAATAGGTTTTTATAAAAGATGAGTTATGGCCTCCTAATTTCTTTCATGTTTCCTTTCTTCCAAGTTATGCCTTTGGTTTCCTGTTTTTAAGATTTTGTGAATTCTAGAATGCATAAGATGCTGCCATTCTTAAAAACTCAAATAATTTAAAGAAATAAAAAATATTTACTTGTTTAGTCTATACTAATATTCAACTAATAAATTTCAAATAATTTAAAATTGTATTCAAAAATGTAACAAATAAAATATTACATCCTTTTTTAAATTCAAAGAAACTTTATTCATTTAAGATTATAGAGAATATTTTTCAAAATAATTTCAGTCACATTAATCTACCCAAATTAAGCCATATCTTAATTTCCAGTGAATTTATTTACGGGGCGCCTGGGTGGCTCAGTCGGTTAAGTGTCCAACTTCGGCTGAGGTCATGATCTCACGGTTCCTGGTTTTGAGCCCCACATCAGGTTCTGTGCTGTCAGCTCAAAGCCTGGAGCCTGTTTCAGATTCTGTGTCTCCTTCTCTCTCTGCCCCTCCCTTGTTCTCGTTCTGTCTCTCTCTGTCTCAAAAATAAAAAACATTAAAAAATTTTAATTTCCAGCAAGTTAAAAACCTATATATTTTTTGGATATATGTATTTATTTATTTATCAAATCCAAGTTAGTTAACATATAGTATGATAATGGTTTCAGGAGTAGAATTTAGTGACTCATCACTTACGTATAACATCCAGTGCTAATCCCAACAAGTGCCCTCCTTAATGCCAATCACCCATTATTAGCCTTCCCATCTCCTCTCCAGCAACCCTCAGTTTGTTCTCTTTATTTAAGAGTCTTTTATGGTTTGCTTCCCTCTCTGTTTTTATCTTATATTTTCTTCCCTTCCCCTATGTTCATCTGCTATGTTTCTTGAATTCCACATATGAGTGAAATCATATGATACTTGTTTTTTTCTGGCTGACTTATATCTCTTAGCATAATACCCTCTAGTTCTATCCACATTGTTGCAAATGAAAAGATTTCATTTTTTTGATCACGAAGTAATATTCCATGGTGTATATATATACACCATATTTTCTTTATCCATTCATCAGTAGATGGACATTTGGGCTCATACAGTAATTTGGCTATTGTTGATAGTGCTGTTGTAAACATCGGGGTGCATGTGCCCCTTCGAATAAGCATTTTTGTATCCTTTGGATAAATAGCTAGTGCAATTGCTGAGTTGTAGGGTAGTTCTATTTTAATTTTTTTTTTTTAGGAACCTTCATACTGTTTTCCAGAGCTATCCTGTTAATTGAGTATAACAGTTAATTGTAGAGACAGACTAAATATGTCCAGATCTTATCTAAGTTAAAATGTGTTGTCTGTTTCTCTAGGTAATTTGTGTCAGTGAATTCATCATATTTAAACATATTTTAAATATATTGTAGGTATGAAATAGCTATAATGAAATGTTTAATACCCAAATTGTCAAGATTTTGCCACATGTGATTGATGTGATCGTTTTTCTCCTCCTCTTCCTCTGCTAAAGCATCTAAAGCAAACCACATATTTTACCCCTGAAACTCTTAAAAAAAGGCACCATTAAACCATTATCATATTAATCAAACTTAAGTGTTTTCTTTGTATTAGTTAATAATCAATAATCAATGTTTCTAATGTCATAAAAAATTTCTCCCCATGTTTATGTAAATGAGGATCCATGTCAGGTTCACACTACATTGCACTTGATTGTGGGGTTTGTTTTTTGTTTTTTGTTTTTTTGGTTTTTTTTTTGAGAGAGAGTCATAGAGAGCGAGTGTGAGAGGGGCAGAGAGAGTGGGAGATAAAGGATCCCAAGCAGGCTCTGCCCCATCATTGCAGAACCTAATACACAGCTCAAACTCACGAACTCTGAGATCATGACCTGAGTCAAAACAAAGAGTCAGATGCTTAATGACTGAGCCACCCAGGTGCCCCTCAGTTGTGTTTCTTAAGTTTCTTTTATTCCAGATAAATTCCCCTCTACCTACCTATTTTCATTAATTTTGATTTATTGTGAAAGCCAAATTAGTTGTCTTGAAGAAAACAATATTTCTTAGATGTGTCTGTTATTTTTTGAGGTGTACAACTAAACTGTTCTTCTATCATTTGTTTTTGTATGTAAATGTTATTAGACTCTCAAATTTTGATTATATGCTGATCGGGTCTTTCACCTAGGAGACAGATTGGCCTAATTGCTTGGAAAGTATACTAAGACTGGTTGTCCCATCTTTGGGATGTCAAAGTTTATGAATAGAGTTAGACTGTGGGGCACCTGCATGGCTCAGTCAGTGAAGACCTACTCTTGGTTTCAGCTCGGGTCATAATCTCACAGTTCATGAGTTCAAGTCCCACATCGGTCTCCCCATGCCTGTCTGGGATTCTCTCTCTCTCCCTCCTTCTGCCCCTCCGCAGCTTGTGCTCGCTCACTATAAACAAATAAGCAAACAAAAAAAGAATAGACTTCAATGGTGACAGCTTAAATTTTGTATTTGTGAAGTATTCCAATAATTTTTTCATGTCAGTTTTCCACTGACATCAATTGTCATCAATTGATTCCACTGAATCAATTATTAAAATGAAATTTTTTTCTGCACTGACTTTGACAATCTTGATTAACACAACCCAATATTGAAAGAAAGGATTCAATGTTTTTCTATTTCTTAACATCATACTTTGATATAGCAGGAATTGATCATTTCAAATGAAAATTTACATATAAAATTACATAACTTTACCAAAAAACGTTTATACATTGACCTTAATTATTAATTATGTAATTCTAAAGCTAATCTTCCCACTGCTTTCCAAGTCACACACACATGGTGACTATGAATACTTCTCTAAAAAATAATGATACCGCATAAAATGTAATCATTAACTTGTACAGAGGAAACAATACAAAATACAACATAAGTCTTAAGTGGCTAGTTTTACGATGATTTTTACTAGGAGAGAGACTCTGTATAAAAGCTGTGGAAACCAGTAAAGTCTTATGGAGTGAGAGAATTCACATACAGTATATGATTTGACTAGAGAGTTTGTATCATGATACATTAAAAATAAATTATTTATAATAAATAAAACAAGATATAATGGCTTTTAGCATAAAATTGATTTGAGATCTAGTGATAATAAGTGTTTCGCTAATTCTCATTTTATTTTCTATTCTGAATTGGCCTAACACATTTTTCTATGGTATGCCCATTTAAATCTGTAAGATGTAAAATGGAATGATAACAAGATAAATTATTTTTTGTATTACTTTGAAATTCAAAATTTATTTCATTCCAATTTATTGAGATATTATTACAATATAATATATGTAAATTTAATGTGTATACTGTGATTATTTGATACACATATATATACCTAAATGATTACCACAATAAGGTTACTATACACCTCCATCCCCTGATATAACGTGTGTGTGTGTGTGTGTGTGTGTGTGTGTGTGTGTGTGGTGATTTAACATTTAAGATGTATTCTTCTAACAACTTCCAAGTATATACTATGGCACTGTTAATTACAGTCACCATGCTACCCCCTAGATCTCCAGAACTTATTCATTATAGCCTGGAAGTTTATACCCTTTGGCCAACATGTCCCAGTTTCCTCCATCCCCCATACTTTAGCAACCACTATTCTATTCTCTCTGTGAGATTGCTACTTTAGATTTGACATATAAGTGATGTCGTATAGTATTTGTTTGTCTCTATTTGACTTATTTCACATAGCATAACACCTTCAAGATTCATCCACGTAATAAAATTTGAAATTAGAAATTGTGTTGCTTCCAATTTTGTTATTTGTTCTTAGGTTATCTAGGATCTTTTCTATTTCCATTAGCTTTTCAAAATTTGTGTTTCTATAAAAAATGTCATTGAAATTTTGATAGGGATTGAAATGAATCTATAGATAGCTTTGGGAAAATATGGACATTTTAACAATCTTACTTCTTTGGACCCATGATCATGAAATACCTTTCATTTATTTGGGTCTTTTCATTTCTTTTATCAAAGTCTAATAGTTTTCAGCGTATGACCTTTCACTTCTTTGTTAAATTTAAGAATTTATTGTCTTAATGACATTGTGAGATTTTCGTTATCTTTCAGATAGTTCATTGTTAGTGTATAGAAATACAACTGCATTTTGCATTTTTATTTTGAATTTACAACTTCACTGAGTACATTTATTAGTTCTCAGAGGTATTTTGGAGGCATCTTAGGAAAAGGAATCCATCATGGGCAAACAGAGACAATTTTACTTCTACCATTCTGATTTGGATGCCTTTTATTTATTTTTTACACCTGATTGCTCTGGCTAGGTCTTCCACTACTATGTGGAATAGGAGGAATGACACTCAGTACTTTTGTCTTGTTCCTAATCTCAGCAGAAAGTTTTCCACCTCTGACTGTTGACTACGATGTTAGCTGTGGGCTTATGATGTTAGCTGTGGGTTTTTATTATGTGGAGTTCATTCCTTCTATGTCCATATTGTTGAGAGTTGTTGTCATGAAGGGATATTGATTATTGTCAAATGCTTTCACTTCATCAAGTAGATGATAAGTAAGATGATCACAGAGTGTTTGTTTTTAAGTATAATAATGTGGCATATCACATTTATTGATTTGCATGTCTTGAACCATCTTTGTATCCCAAGGATAAATATCACATGATCATGGTGCTTGATTTTTTTAATGCATTGTTAAATTTGGTTTGCTAGTATTTTGTTGAAAATTTTTGTATCTGTATTCATTAGGACTCTTGATCTATATTTTTCAGTATTTCTATTTTATTGGCTTTGGCACCATGGTAATTCTGATGTAAAGTGAGTTTGGCAGTGTTCTGTATAATTTTTTGGAAGAGTTTGAAAAGGAGTGGTCTTATTTTTTATTTAAGTGTTTTTTGTTTGTTTGTTTGTTTGTTTGTTTGTTTTGAAAGAGAGAGAGACAGCGTAAGTAGAGGAGGGGCAGAGAGAGTGGGAGACAGAGAATCTCAAACAGTTTCCGCTCTGTCAGCACAGAGCCAGATGCAGGGCTTGAACCCATGAGACCGTGAGATCATGACCTGAGCTGAAACCAAGAGTTGGGGACTTAGCTGACTGAGCCACCAAGGAACCCCTCTTCTTTAAATGTTTGGTAGAATTAGGAGTGCCTTGGTGGCTCAGTTAGCTAAGTGTCTGACTTAAGCTTATGTCATGACCTCAAGATTCATGGGTTCGAGGTCATATTGGGCTCCGTGCTGACAGCTCAGAGCCTGAAGCCTGCTTTAGATTCTGTGTATCCTTGTCTCTGCACCTCCCATGCTTACAATCTAACTCTGTCTCTCTCTCTCAAAAATGAATAAACATTAAAAAAAAATTTTTTAATACTTGATAGAATTCACCAAGGAAACCATGTAGTCCTTGGTTCTTATTTACTGGGAGGTTTTTGATTCCAGATTCAATCTCCTTACCTCTGATTTTTCTGTCCAAATTTTCTATTTCTCTCTGATTCAGTCTTGCTAGGTTGTATGTTTCCAGAAATTTGTCCATTTCTTCTAGGTTACCCAAATTGTTGGCATATTATTGTTCATAGTAGCATTTCATAAATTTTTGTATTTCCCTGGTTTCATTTGCATGTGTTCTCTTGCATTGCTGATATTATTTATTTGAGTCTTCTTTCCTTATTCTTTCTTAGTCTAACTAAAAGTGCGTCCATTTTATTTATCCTTTCAAAGAACTAGCTCTTAGTTTGTTGATCTTTCCAGTTGCTTTTTTGATCTCTATTTTATTTGTTTCTGCTCTGATCTTTGTTATTCCTTTCCTTTGTCTAATGTTAGATTAGATTGTGTTTTGTTGTTGTTGTTCCGTGAGGTATAAAATTAACTTGCCTTTGTTATGATATTTCTTTCTTCTTAGTGTAGGCACTTATCACTACAGACTTAGAACTGCTTTTGCTTCATCCCATGTTTGGTATGTTACATTTGCCTTTTCATTTGTTTCCAGATGTTTTTAAATTTCCCTTTTGATTTCTTCTTTGATCCATTGGTTATTCAAGAATGTGTCGTGTAATTTCCAAATATTTATAAACTTTCCAAGGTCTTTTGCTACTGATTTCTGGTTTCACTACACTGTAATCAGAAAAGATCTTTGATTTGATTTCAGTCTCTTACGTTTGCTAAGGCACCTGTTTGTGACCTAACATGGTACGTCTTGGAGAATGTTCCCTGTGAACTTAAGAAAAATGTGTATTTTGCTGCTGTTTGGTAGAATGCTTACTTATTGCTGATGGTAATAAGAAAATGGTACAGACTTTGGAAGACAGTTTGTGGTTTATTGCAAAACTACTCTAATTCATTATAAAATCTGCAATCATGTTGGATAATAGAAATAATTCTTTAATGAATATTTTTCTACAAGTGTGTATATATCTTTTGGATATATTTTCAATTTATTTGTATTTATACCTACAGAAAAAGTTGCTAGGCCATATGGAAAATTTATGTTTAAATTAAAAAAATAATCCATTTTCCACAGTGGATTAGTCATTTTACGTCTTTAATAATAGGGTATGAGATTCCAGTTTTTCCATATCTTCTATGTCTTTAGCTTTTTAAAATCTCTCTTCTTTATTATAGCCATTAGAATGATGTGAAGTAGTTTAATATGGATTTCCCTAATGACTGAAAATATTGAGTGTAATTTCATGTGCCTATTTGTTATTTTCATATTTAGGTGGAGAGAGGTTATTCAAATTTTTTCCCTTTTTCGTTGTGTTACTACTATAGGTATTATTGACTTTTGGGAGTTCTTTAAATATTTTCTGTATTATCAAATTGAATATAAGATTGAAGGATTTCTTTCTCAGAGTCCAGTATTTCTATTTTCACTTTCTAAGTCATGTTTTTTGAAGCATAAAGTTTTGGAATTTTATTGAAGTCCAAGTTATAATTTCTTTTGGTATTGTATCCAAAAAATGTTTACTTAGCCCAGGGTTATGAATATTTACTACCATATTTTCTTAAAAGCCATTGACAATTTTAGGTGTAACATTTTTTAATGCTTATTTTTATTTTTTAATTTTTATTCATTTTTTAATAGTTCATTGTCAAGTTGGTTTCCATATAACACCCAGTGTCATCCCCACAAGTGCCCTCCTCCATGCCCATAACCCCCTTCCCCTCCCCCGCCATCAGCCGTCAGTTTGTTTTCAGCATTCAAGAGTCTCTCATGGTTTGCCTCCCTCCCTCTCTCCCACTATTTTTCCCCTTCTTCTCCCCCTCGGTCCTCCGTTAAGTTCCTCCTAATCCTCCTATACATGCAAACATATGGTAGCTGTCCTTCTCTGCCTGACTTATTTCGCTCAGCATAACACCCTCAAGGTCCATCCATGTTGCTACACATGGCCAGATTTCCTTGTTTCTCATTGCCATGTAGTATTACGGTATAGATAAACCACATCTTCTTGATCCATTCATCCGTTGATGGACACTTAGGCTCTTTCCATGTTTTAGCTATTGTGGAGAGTGCTGCTATGAACATTGAGGTACATGTGCTCCTATGCATCAGCATTTCTGTATCCCTTGGGTAAATTCCTAGCAGTGCTATTGCTGGGTCATAGGGGAGTTCTATTGTTAGTTTCCTGAAGAACCTCCACACTGTTTTCCAGAGGGGCTGTAACAGTTTACATTCCAACCAACAGTGTAGGAGCGTGCCTGTTTCTTCACATCCTCGCCAGCATCTAGTGTTCTCTGATTGCTCATTTTAGCCACTCTGACTGGCGTGAGATGGTATCTCAGTGTGGTTTTGATTTGTATTTCCCTGATGAGGAGGGATGCTGAGCATCGTTTCATGTGTCTGGTGGCCTGGTCTGGATGTCCTCTTTGGAGAAGTGTCTGTTCATATCTTCTGCCCATTTCTTCACTGGGTTGTTTGTTTTTTGGGTGTGGAGTTTGGTGAGTTCCTTATAGATTTTGGATACTAGTCCTTTATCTGATATGTCATTTGCAACTATCTTTTCCCTGGACGCCTCCATTTTATTATGTATCTCATTTATAGTATTTTTTAATTCATCATAACTATTTTTCAGCTCCATAGTGTTTGTAGCCTTAGTCTCTGTGATGTCTCCCATGCTTTTTTCAAGCCCAGCTATTAATTTTATGTCTATTGTTCTGAATTCTTGTTCAGTTATGTTGCTTATATCTGTTTTGGGCAGTTCTTTAGCTATCAGTTCTTCCTGTAATTTCTTTGGAGGAGAGTTCCTCTGTTTCATCATTTTGGTTAGTTTTCTATCTCTTGTTAATTTTAAAAGCTTGTTGTACACTCTGCCGCTGCGAGTTCTGCTGTATTAAAGAGGGCTCTTTGTCTGTTCAGGGCCTGTCCATTTAGGAAGTGTTCTTTTAATGGTGTCTCTTGGTTTCTCTTGTTGAGAGTTTGGTTATTTTTTTTCCCTACTTGTAGCGGTATTTGGGACTCTCCACCATGTGTACTTTGGCTTGTTTCTTGAAGTAGCCCTGGAAAAAGAAAACAAACAACCACAGAGGGAACAAAGTTACACAAACACACAGACAAAACTAATAAACATGCAAACAACAACAACAACAACAAAACAGCTCTCTGGTGGGGATGGGCATGGTTTGGTGTAGGCAGGTCTCAACTCCACTGTGTCCGCTGGCCACTCCCTTAGCCCCGCCTTGGTGGTTATGGGGAGAAAAATGGCGTCGCCCCAGTCCCTTCTGTACCAAGCGTTACAAATCACTCCTTTGGGTCTGATCTCCCTGTGCTGAGGACACAGCCAAGGTTGGCTGAGTTCTGTGCCCCACACCCCGCATTGTTTCCAGGTCCCAGTCTGTGGGCTTTGTTTATACGGCCCTAAACAGTACAGTAGGTTGCTGCTTCCCTGCTGCTGGGCAAGGGAGAGGGGGTTGAGTGGGGTGCGGGAAGTGTCACAGCCTCAGATATGCTGGGGTCAAGCAGAGATACAATCTGGGATCCAAGGCCTCCGCGCCCTGTGTGCAGGGAACTTAGCAGATTCAGGCCCACCACCGCTTGCACCGCCTAGGTGTAACATTTTGATCTATGACCCATTCAAGGCAACTTTTGTGTATGTGAGGGGTTTGGGTTGAAATTTTTCATTTTACAAGTGGGTATCCAATTGTCTCAGAACTATTTCTTGGAAAGATTTTCTTTTTCCCAATAAATTACCTTGGTGCTATTGTTTAAAATCAAATAACCACAAATGGGAGCCTTCATTTTTTTTTATTTACTCTCACTTGCATTTCATTGATTTATATGTCCATCTTATGCCAGTACCACAATGTCTTGATTATTGTAACTTTGTAGTAAGCTTTGAGACTCCAGTGTTTAATCCTTCACACACCATTCTATATTATCAAGGTCTTTTGCTTATTCACAGTACTTTACATTTTCTTAGAAATTTTCATAAGAAGTTGGTCAATTTCTGGAAAAAAGAAAAGAACGAAAGAAACCGTGTTGAGATATTGATAGATATTGCTTTGAATTTATACATAACTTTGGGGAGACTATCCATCAAGCTAAGACTCAAAAGTCTTTCAGTCCATGAACATAGATTGTCTTCTTTTATCTAGACCTCCTTTCATTTGTTTCAGCTTTTTTTTTAAAGCTTTAAATGCATAAGCTGTGTGCTTTTCTTTTTTTTTTTTTTTTATAAAAATCACACTTAAACATTTAATTCTCTTTGATGCTATTGTGAATGGAATGGTCTTAATTTCATTTTTGGATTCTTTATAATATAGAGAGATTTTTTTCCACATTTGTCTCAGGTCCAGTAAAGTTGCTGAACTGCTTTATTAGGTTCTTGTTCCGTTGTTGGTGATTTCATGTGTGGATCTCATGATTTTTATATTTGAAATTATTCTGTAAGTGAATAAAGGCAATTTTACTTCCTCCCTTACACTCTCAACAATTGTCTTTCTTTTTCTTGCCTGATTGTACCATCAAAATCTCTAATGCAATGTGGAATGCATAGTGAGAATATATATCCTTGCCTTGTCCTTGATCTTAAAGGGAAGCATTCAGTCTTTCATCAAGTATGAACTCAGTTGTAGTTTTGTGAATGCTGTTTATCAGACTGAAGAAATTCTCTTCTACCCCAAGTGTATTGAGCTTTTATTTTTTAAGATAACAAATGGGTGTTGAATTTTGTCAAATGATTTTTCTTATTCTATGGAAATGATCATCTGTTTTTCCATCTTTAGTCTATTCTTATGGTGTATTACATTAACTCATTTTTGGATGTTAAATCAACCTGGCATATATAGGATAAATACATTTAGTCATAGACAGTGTTTTTACACTTTAATTTTTTTAGAAAAGTTTTGGTATTGTGTAAAAATGGTAGTATTATCATTTTTTTAAATTTTCAGAGAACTATAATCCTAGATTTTCTTTGTGGAAGACTTTTAATTACTCATTTACTCTCTTTTATAGGCACGTTCATATTTTCTACATTTTTGTAAGTCAGTTTTAGTAACATGTATCCTTCTACAATATGTCCGTTTCATCGAAATTCTTTTATTTGTTGACATAAAGTTTCTCTACATCATCTTATCAACTTGGAATTATATTGACATTTTAGAAGAACCAACTTTTGGTTTTATTGACTTTTTCTGTTTCATATCTTATTGATTCTCCGCTATTCATAATAACTTTCTTCTGTTTGCTTTGGGTTTAGTTTGCTGTTCTTTTTCTGGTTTATTCAGGTGGCAGCTTAGGTTAGTGATATGAGATATTTCTTCTTTCCTAATGTAATCAGTTTATTTTAAATATCTTTAATGTTATATCAATTTGCATATAGATTAGGTCAAGAACAGTGTACAAAATAGTCCTCTCCTTAAGGTTAAAGTTGTGTCTTCTAATTCTTACAAAGTTCAAAGGGAATCAGTTGCACGTTAATGGCTCCCTCTCTTATTTATGTTACCTCTTTTACTTTTCATTGTGCCTTTCCCTCCTGGCCCAAATGACTTCAGGGCTTTCATCGCAGCTTTACACGGCTGTGATGATCAGTACATTCAAATAACTGTTATTTGGTTTTTCTGTATTGGAATTAATACATCCGAATTCACCCTTTTCCCCCCTTCTCATACAACTACAAATCTATTTCAGTGATTTATCTCCATACTCCTACAGTCTGGATGCATAGAAGTGAGAAACTTGCATGTAGAACATTTATAAGAAAATGAGACCAATTACACTGAAAAATCACCTGCTCTTGACAAGTTTCTTTTTAGCTTTGTGATAAAAATGTCTGTCTCTTTGATTACTTAAAACTGCATTTCCTAATGTTTCCTCTCCTTTAGTATTCCCGGCTGATAACTTTCAAAGAGAAGAAACAGTATTCGTATTTTCCAAGCTTTAGGAAGAGAAACATTGCAGGTAAAAAACTAAAAATGAAACAAAACCAAAAACGTCTTTTTTTTAATACTTAGCACTACTATTATTTGTTATTTGAAATTCATATTAAAAATGTATGTTAGAATTTGTGTGTATGAAGACTACTTGTAATCAGTTCAAATGTCAGATTAACTTTTTCAATTAAATGTTACCATAGCCTGTTAAGTGCTAGCTATTTTTCTTGACATGGAAAAGTCAAGCTAGAATTCTAATTAAGGAAGAAAAGAGCCGAAAATATGTTTGATATTCATATCAAAGTTTGATTCAACTTCATTGAAATCATTGTAAAATAATATTTGTTTTTTCTTTTGCCATGCATCTGAAATGTAATGCTTATGTATCAAAAGTGGTTAAAATTGAGTACAAATATTTTCAATTATTAAACTTTTCCTAATATTAAGGGATTTTGTTCTTGAACATCAGAGGTAGATGGATGTGCTTGGCTCTGACACGGACATGTAAGATTTTTATATGCAAAATACCTATTGCCAGATGTGCTTTATCTATATTAGATGGAAGAAGAATATAAATGAGGTCAAGTACTCAACGTGCATAGCATGACATTTCAAAATGTTTCTATTCATACATCTTATTTTCAGCAACATCTTAAATCTGTCAGTTGGTAAAACTAAATGACATTCTCTAAGACATCATTATTTTAGAACCTGGGAAAAGAGAAGACTCATTTAGTATCTTCTTTTAAATTAGTAATATCAAAGAGAGGATTCCATCATTGCTTAAAATTCAGGGGAGAAAATAAAGGAAATTAATTGGCAGGACCCTGAAGTATAACTTTAATGTTATGAATCTAGATGTTTGCAGTAACTGTAAATCTATGATGTAAATGAGATATGTTTACACGGACTGGTTCATCCTCCAAAGAAAAATTAAAAGCATAGATCTCTAACCAAGGAAAGCACAAAGTTTGTTTTAAATACTGATACCCTTGTGATAGATGCATGTCAGTCCAGAAGATATAAAGCCATTGCCATCAATGAAGCATCATAAAAAATAATTGTTATAAAAAGAATCTTAAAACAAAATCATTATAAAATTACTACATCTTTTATCATTAGCCAAGTTTTTGAAATGTTAAATTATAATAATCTAGGAAATGACAGCCTCATCAATAATTGAGAAACTTCATAAATTGCATGTAAATGGTGTGTGAAGAACAGAAAAAAATAACATCGGACTTCAAAAAATACAGTAAAAGTAAAAATTTTACTGATTGCTGTCTATGTAGTACCGATAATGTGCCAGGCACTATGATACATAATATATGTAGATTATTTCTAATAATTTAAAGATTGCTGAAGATGTGTGTCCTCTTTTAAGAATGAAAACTCCTATTATCACTTATTGGCAGTTGGAAAAAGGAAGGCTTGAATTGAGTGTACCAAACATAAACTTCATGGCAGCGTTTTTCAGGTCTTAGGTGTTTATCTGATTATTTATCTGATGATTTCATTATGGACTTGAAAAATATTATTCATTCAATAAAGGTTTTACTGTCTTCTTTGTGCTAATATTAAGCAAGGTTTTGGCAGAAAAGAGTGGATAAACATACACAAACCTATACCATAATGGAGTTTATATTCTAGTAGGGTAGGCATACACACACAAAAATAAGCAAAAAAAAAAAAAATAGAATATATAAAATGTCAAACGGTGAAACCTCACAGAAAAAAATAAGGCAGCGAAAGTTGGAATCTGGCTGCGGGGTGGTCAATTTTAATTAGACCACCACTAAGGGAAAAACTCACTAAGACAGTGGTTTTGCACAAAATGTGAAAGAGGTAAGAAGATTTATAAGAATTTTACATGAGAAACTAGAACTCTAGCATGTGAAAATATTAAGTAAAAATACTTTGAGATGGTAGTCTGTTTACATTTTTGAGTACATATTAACTTGTATAACTACTTTGCCATAAAAGTTCCATCAACTTTTCATCTCATTCATAATAAGGATCAAAAAACTTATACCAACTGTATTTCTCCTGTATCTATCTCCTCCTGCCCACAAGTTGCCTTCTTCCACATTTCTCTGTAACTACAATGATCTCTTTCTGTCTCAAGGATCACTTGAACTTCTCTGTTGAGTGTAAACCATAGATAACATGGGAAAGAGACAGAAAGAACACTTAATAGACAGTAAGGCACTCAGAGATGATAGTTGCTTGGACCAACATGGTAAAAGGATAAGTGGTAAAAGAAGTGGTTGGAGCCTGAATATATTTGGAAAGAATTGCCCACAAAACGTTATGACTGACTCATGGTGGAGAGTATAACAGATTCAAAAACAACTGTAGGGTATTTGGCCTACAAAACCGAAAGGAAGGAGTTGCCACTTACTGAGTCAGAGAAGAAAAGGAATAGAACAAATTTGGGGAAATATCAGGAGTTTGATTTTGGATATCTTTACTAAGCATATTAAACATTGGGAGTTTTAAATCAGCATATATGAATCTGGAGTTTGGATAAGAGTCTCAGATGGTTGATTTAAACTTAGGAATCTGCTTCAGTAGACTTTATTATTATTTAGGCAAGGGGGGACAACATTATTAGGTATGGTCGATAAGGAGGCGATTGCCACTTTAATGATACACTGACGCAAGGTAGTTTATGATACAAATCTCAAAAAAGAGGGAATACATGTCATGCCATGGGGGATGGGCTACATGAGGAAACACCAGGATCAGTCATGAGGCAGAGGGAAATAGAGGAGCCATGGGCAAGAGACTTTATTGTGGTTTCTGTGGGGGGGGAACAGGTATGATAAGGCAAGAAAACTTAATGCTGACTAATTTGACTAATTTCAGCAGTCTCTGGAGCATAGGTGCTCTCCCTAGTTGTCTGATGTCTAGTACCAGGGCTATCAGGGCAAGTGTATAGTGTCTTAGGGTGTGAGAGTTTGAAAAAGGAGGTAGGTGAGAGTGTAGACTCTGTATTTGTTGGTCTTGGGAGACGGACTCCTCTCAAAGAAAGGAGTAATGAGGGATGCAGGAAACCAAGGCAATGTGACTCAGAACAAGGTGTGTCTAGCATTTGTATGCAGGGCAGATGTTAAAGCATCAAATTTACCTAAGTTAGAAACATGTTGAATACAGAGTTGTCACTGGTAGGTAGTGTTCATGATTATGAATATCTTTAAAGTAGAAATGAAAAGTGAAGTACTTGAAATGATTGGTAAACATGTGGAAGTTGGTGCAGTAAGAGATTCCTCAGGGTCACAGCATAATTATAGCATCCTCAATGGGGAAAAACTGAGGGCTTTTGCCCTGAGATCAGGAACATGACACGGGTGTCCATTCTCACCACTGTTATTCCACGTAGTGTTAGAAGTCCTAGCCTCAACAATCAGACAACACAAAGGAATAAAACGTATGCCAATCAGCAAATAGTAAGTCAAACTTTCACTCTTCACAGATGACATGAGACTCTACATGAAAAATCCAAACGACTCCACCAAGAAACTGGTAGAACTGATACATGAATTCAGCAAAGTCACCGGGTATAAATTCAATGTACAGAAATCAGTTGGATTTCTATACACCAGTAATGAAGCAGCAGAAAGAGAAATCAAGGAATCCATCCCATTTACAACTGCACCAAAAACCATACAATACATATGAATAAACCTAACCAAAGAGATGAAAAATCTATACACTGAAAACTATAGAAAGCTTATGAAAGAAGTTGAAGAGGACACAATGAAATGGAACAACATTCCATGCTCATGGATTGGAAGAACAAATATTCTTAAAATGTTGATACTACCCAAAGCAAAATACGTATTAAATGCAATCCCCATCAAAATAATACAAGCATTCTTCACCAAGCTAAAACAAACAACTCTAAAAATTTGTATGGAGCCACAAAATACTCCAAATAGCCAAAGTAATATCGAAGAAAAAAACCAAAATGGGAGGCAATACAATCTGATGTTAGCCTCTAATACAAAGCTGTAATCATCAAGACAGTATGATACTGGCACAAAAACAGGCACAAGGATCAATGGAACAGAAGAGAGAAACCAGATATGGACCCACAAGTATATGGACCCACAAGTATATGGCCAACTAATCTTTGACAAAGCAGGAAAGAATATCCAATGGAAAAAAGACTCTCTTCAGCAAATGGTGTAGAGTACAACAGAGTCAAAAACAATTGCAGGGTGTTTGGTCTACAAAACCAGAAGGAAAGAGTTGCTACTCACTGAGTTAGAGAAGAAAAGGAATACAACAAATCTGGGGAAAATATCGAGAGTTTGATTTTAGATGTCTTTACTAAGCATATTAAACACTGGAGGTATTAAACTGGATGGCGACATGCAGAAGAATGAACTTGGACCACTTTCTTACTACCATACTCAAAAATAAGCTCAAAATGGATGAAAGACCTAAATGTTAGTTAGGAAGCCATCAAAATCCTCAGGAAGAAAACAGGCAGAAACCTCTTTGATCTTGGCTACTGCAGCTTCTTACTTGACATGTCTCTGGAGGCAAGGAAGCAAAAGCAAAAATGAACTATTGGGACCTCACCAAAATAAAAAGCTTCTGAGCAGTGAGGGAAATGATCAACAAAATGAAAAGGCAACTGATGAATGGGAAAAGACATTTGCAAATGACACATAAGATAAGGGTTAGTATCCAAAATCTATAAAGAACTTATCAAAATCAACACTCCAAAAACAAATAATCCAGTGAAGAAATGGGGAAAAGACTTGAATAGACACTTTTCAAGAAAAAAAAACAACAAAAAACATGCAGATGGCTAACAGACACATGAAAAGATGCTCAACATCACTCATAATCAGGGAAACACAAATCAAAACCACAATGAGATACCACCTCACACCTGTCAGAATGGCTAAAATTAAAAATTCAGGTGACAACAGATGTTGGCAAGGATGTGGAGAAAGGGGAACCCTTTGCACTGTTGGTGGGAATGCAAACTGGTGCAGCCACGCTGGAAAACAGTATGGAGGTTCCTCAAAAAATTAAAACTAGAACTACCCTATGACCCAGCAATTGCACTACTAGGAATTCCAGAGTCCATGATTTCTCCATGTAATCTATCCAAGGATTGATGGGAAAAAGAAGAGGTGAGAGAGCTTATCTGCATACATTCCTCCAGTCTTCTATTCCTAATTAGTCAAAGTTCACCCTAAAAAAATAAAGTTCACATTTCTCTATTATGTCATCTGTCCTATTTGGTCACTGCTTAAGAATCTAGATGCCATAAACTCGTGTGTGGAGGGAGTATATCTCCTGTGCTTGCTTATAAACACTGAACATTTGTTTTGCCATCATGTGACTATGAAATGTACACAGAAAAATGTCCTTCATGACAGTGTTGAGTCTCATGACAAATAGATCAATAGAATACCTCTTGCTAATGTCCTTGAAAACTAATGCTCAAATGGATGGCAATAGTGATTAAAACTTGCCTTTAAGTCATAAATCAGTTTATATTCAGGGGAAATGCTGCAACTTCAAATTACATACAAATTTCCCATATCAAAATTCAGGTGACAATGGGTTACAGATCTAAGGATTCATGACAAGACAAGAAATTAATCAAACTACCATGAAATAACCTTGGCATTAAGTATTGGGGTGATGCAATCTCTGGAAGAAAATAATTCTAGAATAAATCAGTGGGAACAAATGATTCCCTTTGTATTTATTTACAAAACCATTGCTGACAGTATCCTTGAGTCAAAAAGTGCCTGAAGAACTCCTCTGTGTTCTGAGCCAAACTATATTGTTCAACTCAACAATTCCTTGATTTCATAAGAGAGATTCCTATTTACTACCCCTTTCTTCAGCCTTTCTTTCCATCAGTTCACCTGAATAATTTTCATTCTTTCTTTAAGTGTCAATTTAAGTCACTTTTTCAATCTATGAACTATTCTTTCTGTTACTGTTTTGTAACAGTGGCAGGATTAGTTGACATAATCATTAAGCTAGACTTTACATATTACCCTTTAAGACACCCTTTACTGAGCACACATGATTTCAAGTTATTATGATTTTACTCCATTTGATTTATTAACCCTTATCTTTGTAGCTAATCAACACCGCAGAAAATGGAAATTTGTCAAGGGGAATCATTAGGCCTTTTCAGTAGGACACAAACTGGCCCAAGAAGCATTATGACCAAGACATGATAGACTTGACCCATGTCAGGGGCTCTTAGGTGGCTTGGTCGGTTGAGTGTCCAGCTTCAGCTCAGGCCATGATCTCATGGTTCGTGGATTGGAGCCCCACATCAGGCTCTGTGTGACAGCTCAGAGTCTGACGCCTGCTTCCGATGCTGTGTCTCCCTCTCTCTCTGCCGCCCCCCTGTGTTCTCTCTTGAAAATAAATAAACATATAAAGAAAGAAAAGAATTGAGATGTGATTTTTTCTTTTTCTTCTCATTCTATGAAAATACTGTTAAAAGCTGAAAGACTTCTACCTAAAAATATTTCAGGAAATCAATTCAATATCATTCATTATCAAATTACAGTGGTTTGCACATAAAAAGGTTTTGTAAATTCTGCTGTTTATATTTAAAAATAAAGACCAGTAGGAAGCACTGTCAAGAGAAGTTGAGTCCTGTATCACAACTAAAACAAAAATGTCACTGATTTGATTAAAACCTATAGGTCAAAAGACCAAACCCGTGAAATGGTAAGGGTAAAGAAGTGGATAAAATCTGCCTAACTTCTGTATTGAAATAAATTCTGCTTTTCAGGATTCTCTGTTAGATCGATTAGATCTAACCATTTTTGCAGATCTAACCTTTTCTTGAGCCTTTTTGCAATGCCATCCGTCATCTGTGTAGCATCTTCAGATAGTCTTGCTTCTCAGCTTGACCCTAATGACTAAATTCTTCACACACCTCCATTATTTTCCAAGTTTCCACTTCAGAGGACCCAGTCTACTTTTCTCTTTTTGTTCGATGATGGGGCACACACGCGTTGAATTGCCATTATAATGCTCGTCACAGAATTGCAGATTTGGCAAGCTCCAGTCCCAGCCCAAACATGCACATTTAGAGGGCCTTAGATTTAATTAGATGACTATTTGGTACTCTTGAATTTTTTTCCAAACTGGGCTAGCATTTTTCTTATTAATTTATTTGAAATATGAATATATAAATAAGTTAATAAATAAATATTTATTTATTTATCTTTGAACTTTTAACTTCAGCTCAAAAAATGTAGAGAGCTGGATGGATGCTATCTCCCACCCGATGAGAAAAACGCTGGAGATGTTCCAAGTTAAAAAACTTGTTTCAATTCAATTTGAATTGAAGTCATAAGGCAAGCAACCAACCTGAAATGGAGACATAGAGAAGTCAGGTGCCTGCAGTTTAAATCAGAACCCATGTGCCAGTTTTCTTGGGGAATGTGCCACTGGACACCAAAGAAGCCAGTAGGAAGATGAAATTATAAAATGTAATTCATTGCTGAAGGCTGAGTGTGGGCTAGTATCAAAGTGAGAAGTCTATAGACCACTCACATTTGCAGTCCCCATCGTTTTTCTGGTGTCTCCTTTAGGAAACCCAACAAGCTTTCTTGGGGAGGATAGGAGAGAATACCCCTGAGTACTGACTTGGGTAAGAAAACAGTAACTGCAGGGATTTGCTAACAGCATTTGCCCCTCTCTCCCTTATAAATTAAAATGCTTAACTTGTGGGCCCCTGGGTGGCTCAGTCGGTTAAGCACCTGACTTCAGATCAGATCATGATCTCACTGTTCGTAGGTTTGAGCCTTGTGTCGGGCTCTGTGCTGACAGCTGGGCATTTGGAGCCTTTGGATTTTCTCTCTCTCTCTCTCTCTCTTCCCCTCCCCCTCCCCCCTCTCTCTTCCTTTCTCTCTCAAATATAAGTAAACATTAAAAAAAAAAAAAAAAGGCTTAATCGGTAAAGGGAGAACAATGAAGCACGTATCCTGCAAGCAAATCCAAGAAGCTTAGAGAACTCAAATAGGATAAATAGCAGAAATAAACAAACAAAAGCCCACACCTAAAAACAGCAGGTTTGAGCTGCAGAAACGCAAAAGATAAAAAGAGAAAATCTTGAAGGCATCTGGCAGAGGGCTACAGTGGTATACTTGCAAAGACAAGAGATTGAGAATTACAGCAGTCTTTTCATTAAAAACCATAAAGCAATAAGGCAATGAAGTGACCTCTTTAAACTGCTAAAAGAAGATAAAATCTTATTAACTCAGTATTTCACACTCAGCAAAAATATCCTTCAAAAATGAAAAAAATAAAGTGCTGCTCAAGCAATCAAAAATTATTACCTATGGACTTACTCTATAAGAAATAGTAAAGGAAATTTTCCGTAAGAAGAAATATGGTATAGGGCAGAAACATGGAATGTAATAAAAATCAGAAATGGAATAAATGAAAGTAAAACTCTCTCTTTTAATTTCTTGTGGTTAATTGCTCTAAACAATAAACCATGTCAAGCAATAATAATAATAAAGTACTGGCTGTAAACTGAATGTATGCCAACAATGTTACAAGGGATAGGAGGGAGAAATTGGATATAAGTAGGATAATACCTTTACACTACAGTTAAGAAGTATATTAGTATTTGAAGGTGGACTCAGATTATTTAAAATCTATATTTTAAACCCTAAGGCAACTATTAAGAAAACTTAAAAGTTATAAATATTAAGTCAATTGAGGAAATAAAAGGAAATAATAGAAAATTCTCAATTAAAACAAGGAAAAGTTGGGATGCCTGGGTGGCTCAGTCAGTTAAGCGTCCGACTTCAGCTCAGGTCATGATCTCATGGTTCGTGGGTTCGAGCCCCGCATTGGGCTCTGTGCTGACAGCTAGCTCAGAGCCCGGAGTCTGCTTCAGATTCTGTATCTTCCTCTCTCTCTGACCCTCCCCTTCTCATGCTGTTTTCTCTCTCTCTCTCTCTCCATCTCTCTGAGAAATAAATAAAAGACATTAAAAAAATTTTAAATAAGAAAAACCAAGGAAAAGGATAGAGAAAGAGAAAAGATATTTAAAAATTCAACAAATAGGAAACAAGCAAGAAGACACATTTCTAATCCAACTATATCAATAATAACTTTAATGCTAATAGTCTAAACAGTTAAAATACAGAATTGTATTTTAAAAAGCAATGAACAACCCATTTATGTTTACATGAAGCCTTTTTTAAAATGTAAATACCTTTATAAATTAAAAGCAATGGGATAAAGAAATAAATATCTTTCAAGCACTAACCCAAAAACAGCTAGAGTAGCTGTATTTAGTGCAGATAAATTAGACTTCAGAACAGGGAAGATTATCAGGGATTAATATAGATAGATATTATATAGTAATAGAGCCACATTTTCAAAGATGATGTAATGCTCCTAAACATGTATTCAGCTAATAACAGAGGGACATAATACATGGGGCATAAAACAGTAAATCTTAATGGAAAAATAAACAAATCCACATGACAGGGACTATGATGAATATAGAATTTATCCTCCATTTAATGGACTGACATTCAAAGGAAATAATGCTATTATATTAAGGAAGATTGTGAACCAGTATAAACTAATAGGCTTAACTCTATACAAATGTGGAACTTTTGAAAAGAAGGGAGTAATTTACAAGGGAACTGGTTTGGGAGAGGAAAATGAATGATGGGTGTTATGAGGAAAGTCAACAAATGTACATGCTTTATATTGATCCTAGGGGAGCAGTTTTCTTTGGGACAGCTTTCCTAATTACCCTCCTGCCGCGGTGGTTTTTATAGTGCCAGAGCAATACCAAGGGCAATGAGTCAAGGCTAGAAGGCACCTCCAGGGAAACCTTCCCTATACCTCTGAAACTCTTTTCTTTATCTTATCAGCTGCATTTTATATTGGAGGGGAAGGTAATTATGAGAAGCGCCTGTCAGAAACCACAGGGATCAGCCGATTCTATTGATGTAATTATTGTCGCCTCACAACTCAATGTGAACCGAAGCATTGGGATGGGGTAATATGGAGACTTAACTATGCACAGCTGCTTCCTAAGCTACATTCTGTATCTCTGAACTAATATTGTACATTAAGTCTCTCCGAAGGATTGTGCACAATGGGCAGCACATTTGAAAAATCCAGTTACTCAGCCTCTCCTCTTGCAGATTTTCTGAAATATCGCTCTTCTTAGTGAGTTACAGGTGCTTGTCAGCAATGTTCTGAGAGTTTTCTGGAGAATATTTATGATCACTGAACTCTCTACATGACTGCATGTACAGAAATTCAAAGCTGAATTTCCAGGTAGGGCATTCTAAGTACTCTTTTTAGACAGTGAATTACATTTTATTGTGATGACTTGTTTCTTATACACTTGCATTAAAAAATAATTGGACATTTATTATGAAGAGTTTTTATGACAGTGGTCTCAGGAAACCTGAAATGAGAAAATATAAAACATTTAAAGGATTGCTTTAAATCATGGAGTCTGTAAAACATTTTCAGTCTAAATTCTGAGAATACTTCCATGGTTGCTTTTCCATACATATTTATTGAATAATTAAATGATCTCATTCTGTCCTCATTTGACAATTTTAGATATCATATATTCCAGTTATCTATTGCTGCATTGAAAATCATCCCAGAACTGAATCTCTTAAAACAACTATAAAATACGTTTTGCTCACCAATCTGCAATTTTGGGCACGACTTGGTAAGGACGGTTTTTCTGTGGTCCATATGATATGAGCTGCAGTGGACCAAAGGGTGAAGATGGAAGTAACTAAAGATTGCGCCACTCAAATGCCTGGTAGTTGATTCTGTCTGTGGCTGACAGCTTCGCGGGACCTTTGACTAGAGCAGTTATACGAGGTCTTTTTGCGCGTTTGCTTGATGTACTCATAAGATGAGTCTAGATTCCAAGACTGAGCAACCTCAGCGAGCAAGAGAGCCAGGAAGAAGGACCACTGTCTTTTATGACGTAGACTTTCAAGCAATGTGGACTCACTTCTGCGGTAATCTATTCACTCGGTATGAATTAATAAGATTCGCATGGGTTCAAGAGGATGAAAATATGGCATCACTCTTTAAAGGGAGGAATCTCAAAGAATTTGTAGGCATGTTTAAAGCCACTCAAATCCTCTGTCTGGCCACATGTTATTTACATTTCTTCCATAAGCAAAATTCATTAATTCTCTTTTAAGTCACCCCCAAAACTTGTCTATTCAGTATCAGATTTAGGCTCAAGTTCTAGGATCTAAATTGTGTAAATAGGTGCTTTGAGTATTTTTCTTGATTATGGCGGTTAGAGTATAGTTACTCTTTATCTGAAAACCTATTACCTAAAGAGAAGATCTCTCTTCATTCCACACAATAAACATAGTGATTTAAAATAGAAAAAAAAATAAAATAAAATAAAAGGAAGGTATACAACAATCACTAGTCCATAGTGACTCTGAAATCCTTCAGGCACATATTGCCAGTTCTTTAATTAAAGTTTAAAACTATGTTCCAGAAGCTGTTCACCATGGCTCCTGTCTCTTTTCGGGTTTTGGTTCCCCTTTCTGACCCATTCTTTCTTTTCCATAAAACATAGGCCATATTGTCAATACTATAGATTTTCCAGCTTGTCTCTGATCATGGAAGTTTAGGGATCTAATTGCCTCTTTAAACTGTTTGTTTCAGTACAAGCTGGTATATATTCCTTAAACAAGGAATTGGCTTTTTATAAGTCAGTTTATAATCTGTTGCATTAGACAAAAGCAATACCCACTAATCTCTTGGGTTTATGGTTGTACTGCCATGAGACAATGGCCTTATGATTCCTAGAAGCTCTATTGTTTAATAGTATCCTATTCATTAGTAGTAAGTCAATAGCCATTTCTAATTCCAGGGACAGGGAACAGGACTCCACTTTTGTATGGGTGGAGGGTCAAAGAATTTGCAAACATATTTAATACCTCATTGTCATACAAATTTAATTTTGATTTTAAATATTTTTGCAAATTTAATTCAGTGGGTAAGTACAGAATATTCTGTTAACTTGGTGAAAGAGTAAATAATATTTCTTCTGAGAGTTAAATTGAGTGAAGACATTTCTAGATTGTGTGTCCCAGTTTCTTTTCAACTTATGTCATTCACATTTTGACACCAGGTTTAATATAAATGGAATAAGAAAATATATGTGAAAGCGATACATAAGCAGGAAGTTTTTCAGAATTAAAGCATAGAATTATCATTGTTACCAGGAGGAAACTTCTTTCCTTAATTGGTTGCAATTCCATCCTGAACTGACACACTATCCCACAAAAAAATTACTTTTCCTTAAAAATGAGAAGCAATTATTTTTCCTTTTTGGAAATGTGTATTTTTAAGGTGACTGAAATGAGAAGGTATGCTCTTACATGAACTTTCTTTTAGTCTTTCTGCATACCAAGTCTCTTAAATCTAAAGTGCAAAAATGTAAATGTTATTAAGCACCCTCTGTATTTATATCATAATCATTATATTCATTATATGTGAGCTCTTGGTAAAACATTATAAAAATATGAAATCTACTTGTAGCTGTAGTTTTCACTAATTCTATTTGATGTATTTAGTGATATAAATCTATTTTAAAAATACTAAGTCTGAATTAGTACATGACTGTCAAATTATAAACTCTAAATACAATACTATTTAAATGACTCAACCATTCAAATTCCATAGAATTTACATTGCCATTGCCTTCATTCTCACAGACAATAGTCTCTAGAAAATAAAATTAAAACAAGTATTGTGTTTATGTTGCATTTAGTCATATATTTATTTTACACTTAGATGTAAATTATCTAGGCAATAAAAATAAATCTGTCCTTTTTCTTATTTGACCAAAAAGCACCAAGATAAGTTAGCCAATATTATGGCTGAGAGTGAAGCCATCTCTTTTCTTTTTTAAATTTTAAAGCTAATTGTTTAGCATGCTTAAGACACTTTAGCTATTTTCCACCTCCCTTCACACTCATTCTACCGATTGCAGTGATCCTTTGCCTTTGATCGATATCCAGTAGCATGAAACCTTTCCAGCAATGCTTATTCAAGTGTGTTTCACATTAATGATCTTAGTCTGCTGGAAAAGCAATTACACATTTTTCCATTTAAGCTCTGCTCTGTAATGGATAATGTTTGCATTAAAGATGTGTCAGCAGTGGTTTGCTGCCAGTGGAGGGGCATACATAATGGAGATTGCTTTAGGAAAAATGGCTCAAGCAAGATGGTATTTTCAAGAAACTCATGAAATAAATCAAGGTAGTGAAATTATTGGTCATTATTATCTTCACTTAATAAACTGTATTTACCTATGCTCTAATATTTCAAATGACATGCCACTTATGCTATCTCAAAAATGGAAGTTAAATAATATACATCCAATGTCTTTCTTGGGAAAAACCAGGCAAGATTATGAAAATTATCAATTCAACCATAGTCTATTAAGTACTTAATATATGCAAGGGACTGTATTAAAATCTTAAATTTTATTTATTTATGTGAAAAAGATAATACTTATAGACAGGTAAATATATATAGTTATATACTTTACATATTTATATATTTATAATAATATATGTTTATATTTTTATACATAACATATTACTATATATTCATATTGTATATATTACCATACACTATATATATATAGTAATATACATAGATGGTGATTATAGTTACCTCTATAGGAAAGTAGTTAAAAATCTAAAGAGGAAAGATGACTTGTTTTTCTGTACACACTTGTCACTTTTACCAAAAGCTTATTTTGCTTTATTATTTAAACATCTGTTTTAAAAATAAAAAATATTCAAACCCAAACCAATTGACTTGTATCAGTTTAGCTCTCAAGAGCAATGTACTCCTATCATTATTAAAAAATGGTTTAGTGATTTTAGGGAATTAGTGCTTGAATCATTAAAGCACAGAAGTAGTAATTCTGACTAAACAAACTGAATAGGCCAAGGTAATTGGCACATAAAAGATCTCAGTGTACAGGACATTCAAAAATCTCATCCTTTCTGGGAAAAGTATTGCATTAGCAAAACTGTTACTGGATAAAAGCACATCTTTGAATATATGAATGATTAAAAAAATTTGAGTCAGCACAAAATCTTTTAAGTATCCATATTAATTAAGGGCATTTCTCCAAGGGTCTCTTATCTATTCATTTTACCCTTTCAGATACCAATATAACTAAAATTGAGAAAAATGATAATCCATGTGCATAAGTTTTCTTCCATATGTAGTCTTTATTGTTCCTAAAATTTGGAATCCTTGGAAATGTTGTTAATACAGTATACTTTAGTTATGCTAAAATTTTCAGAATCTATCTGCATAAAAGCAGAATATATTATACTTTTAAATTATATTTACTACAAATGATATCTACCATATGGTTCATAAATACATTAAATAATGATATTTCAATTGAAAATTATAATCATAGATCCTGATAATCTAAAACCTTAAACCATTAGTTTTTTCAAAGTGTCCTTCTCTATGGGGCGCCTGGGTGGCTTAGTCGGTTAAGCGTCCGACTTTCGCTTAAGTCATGATCTCGCGGTTCGTGGGTTCGAGCCCCGCGTCGGGCTCTGTGCTGACTGCCAGCTCAGAGCCTGGAGCCTGTTTCGGAGTCTGTGTCTCCCTCTCTCTCTCTGACCCTCCCCTGCTCACGCTGTCTCTCTCTCTCTCTTCTAGAAATAAATAAAAAATATTAAAAAAAAAAGTTAAAAAAAAAAAGTGTCCTTCTCTAAATCAGTGCTATTGCTCATATTTATCCTATTGAAGTGTTCTATACAACTGCCCTTTGTTTATCAACTGCATCAATTTAAAATAAAGAGATTTGTAAATCAAAAATAAATATTTTAAGTACATATCATAAAAAACTAGACATTGGAACAATTACTATTTTTTCAAAATATTTACAATTCATTTGGTTGACCAACCATTAACATTTAGTGAGTTCCTGATATGAACCAGGCTTTGTGCTAAGTGCTTTATACAGATTATTTCACTGAGTCCTCACAGCAAACAAAATCTGTTTTATAAATAAGATGTACAAGGCTTAGAGAGGCTTGGGGATTTTTTTAGGTACCATAGCTTTTAAATAGCAAAACTGGGCTCCTATTCCTGAGAGTATGACTTTACATTCTAAGCTCTTAAAGTCTAGTTGATACTCCTAATTTCAAAATGTGCACTTACCCTTTTTTGGTTTTCTTTTTTGCTTTTCTGTAATATATTGAGAATTCATATGATTGATTTGAATTTATAAAAATGACCTTTGTATTCATGTGTGCTGTCCACATACCTGAGTTAAGGTAGGTGGTAAAGGACACATATATATTAGTTTAAAGAATTGAGATTATAATCCATTAGCGTGGAAATCATTGCTCAAATAGATTTTCTCTTTCTTTGGAGAAGCTGAAGAAAGCATTCAGAAGCTTTTACAATTCTTGCTACATATATATAATGTTTACAATTTTCCCTGAAAACACTGTCTTATCTCAGAATAACTCCATGTATCTCCAATTTAACAAAAGAATTTAAAATATATGCCATTACTCCTTTTATCATAGTTTTTATTGTAACTTCTCTATTCTTCATAATCATAGTTAATACAAACCTAGGACAGATAACCATAATGTATAAGATTCTCTATAAATTACTAAACAAATTGGGGGCACCTGGGTGGTTCAGCTGATTGAGCGTCTAACTTTGGCTCAGGTCATGATCCCATGGTTCCTGAGTTCAAGCCCCACATCAAGCACATCACTGTCAGTGTGGAGCCCATTTCAGACCCTCTGTCTCTCTCTCTCTGCCTCTCCTCTGCTCATGTTCTCAATCTCAAAAATAAATATTCTTTATAAAATAAAATAAAATTGTTTTAAATAAACAAATTTGTTTTCCTTCATATATCTAATCACATATTTCAAAAACACAATATCTATCTTATTTAATTATAGCTTACCTCTAAATTCCTTTCTCTACTCATAGTGTACTGCTTCCTCACAATATCATGAAATATTCCTAAAGAATAGCTCATCTGTTAGGTGAGAAAATAAGTTGAAGAATTGGAACACATTGTAATATTGAGCACATTGTCTCAATCTATATACATAGTTTAAAAAGTCCAAGTTCTACAACTGGGCAACTAAGAACAAACATTATTGTATTAATTTGAAACAAATATTAGAGGTTAATTTTAGAAAAAGTTAATGTACTGACCTAACACAACAAAATCTGGTTTAGAACTGTATCAACATATTTTTAAATAGCTTTCACAAAAGTACCTTGAACTTTTACTATTTTTATAATTATATGTATAATTGCTATATCTTTATAAACTTATGCCTTTATTCTGATTGCATACTTGGAAAGCCTGGAAAAGATGGTAGATACTAGATCAATTTAAGACTAAAAACAATACAGAGGACTGTTACAATTTTGAAAAACATTCTATATCTATTGTATAAAATGTACTAAATGTATTATCATCAGGGATATTTCACATGTATAATTTTATAAAGATATGTTTTAAACCACTATACATTTCTGAAAATAAATTTGATTCAACAAACATGTTTTGAGCCCTACTTTGTTTGGCATGTGACACCTGATTTCAAATAACTCAACACTGAAATCCCAAGTTCCACATATATGTTTACTACACTGATAGCCAAAGCTCTCACAAACTGGTCACCTGTCCCCAAATCAATAATCATCGAAGTGTAATGTTTAAATGGAAAGTTAACTGACAGGGAGAGACTTGTAATGTCAAGAACACAAGAGATGAATGAGTTAATTCAAGGGGCACCTGGGTGGTTCAGTTGGTTAACCATCTGACTTTGGCTCAGGTTTTGATTTCACAGTTGGTGAGTTCGAGCCCTGCATCAGGCTCCATGCGAATAGCTCAGAGCCTGGAGCCTGCTTCGGATTCTGTGTCTCCCTCTCCCTCTGCGTCTCCCTCATACATGTTATCCTCCCCCAAGAATAAATAAACATTAAAAAAATTTAATGAGTTAAATCAAGTTCTATAGATGATAGCAATTTAAAAGTCCAGTGACCATACATAAAAAAATTCTATGTTTTAGGAACACCTGGGTGGTTAATCAAAAGTGGGACTTTTGATTTTAGCTCAGATCATGATCTCACAGTTGGTGAGACTGAGCCCCATGTTGGACTCAAACTCAATATGGAGCCTGCTTGGGTTTCTCTCTGTTCCTCTTCTACTCACGCTCTCTCTCAATAAAAAACATTTTCTAAAATTCTATGTTTTAAAACAAGGTACTGCTCTGTCCTTTGTTTTTATCCTTAGTACTCTACTATTGCTTCCTACATTAATTACATACTTACACCAAAATGACCTTCCCAATCTTGTAAAACGTTTACCCTAAAATTAGACTAAACCAAATTGTTTACATCCTTTGCATTCAAACAATTCAACAAAGAAAGCAATAGGAGAAATGCATATGAATGCCCTTCCTTCCGGAAGAAAGTAAAAACCTGAGGTCATTGTCTACTTGTGTTGGCTTATCACGTAGTTCGACTATTTTATGAATTTTGAACAGAAAAGCAATTTAATTGATATTTTCCAAGGTATACCTTGTATATTTCATTTAAGTGTTAGGTAATTCTTTTGTTTCAATTTGTATTTTTTTAATGTTTAAGCACTACAGTTTTTCTAGGACATTTTAGACATTTTTGGTATGTATTTTTATAGCTTAAATCATTCTTAAATACAAACGATTTGTTTATATAACATAAAGAGTTCCAAATTATAAATGCTAGAAAATTGACTATAAATATAGCTTAAATCATTCTTAAATACAAACGATTTGTTTATATAACATAAAGAGTTCCAAATTATAAGTGCTAGAAAATTGACTATAAATTTAGGTGAATTGATACATAATTTTTAAAAAAATTATTACAAATATATTTGCATGACATTAAAAAATAATATACTATATATAATTAATATGAACCATAGAGTCAAAATCTTTCTATGCATAAAGCAATGATTCCTTCCTTGACTACTTAAAAATTTTAAATAAAACGAATCAACTTAAAAAAGCAAAAATTAATCAGAAATTTGAAAGGATAAAGGAAAAATATGTTTAATTCATAAAAAGCTCATAAAAATTGATAACAGCACAAAGATCCAAAGGAGTAACTACTCTCCTTTCATAGTTGAGAGTTTTTACCTTGTTTTATACTGATGTACATACTATTTCTTCTACTGGCTCCTCTGTGAGACCATATTTCAAGTCAAAACAATTTAAATACTCTATCATAGAACAGCCTCAATAATATTGTTATATCGAGTATAATTTACACCAATGCTGCTCACAGTGAAAAGAATTTAAAAGAAACCATTTTGCCATAAAATTGATTTTGAAACCACTAATGAAACAAAAAAATATGCTTTTAAAGTAACTCTACTGGCAAGGTGTAGATATGCCTGACTAGTCTGTGTTTTTGTCATTTGTTAGATGTGTTAAATACTTTCATCCTTTTCCGTGTAGCAGAGAATATATTTAATTATCTGATAGCAGACTGGTAAAAAGATGTGGGAGAATTTTTTCCCTCTAAATCTTTAGCTGTTTCTGGACAAATGAGAGCAGAGAATAGTGTTTTTAATAGAAGTACAGAATATGAGATAAATACAATGCATATTTTGGACAGTCAAAAATTATTTTTATTTCACTGTCCCTACTAATTCTACAAAGATAACATCACCATTTCATTAAAAGCAACAGATAATAAACATTCACAAAGCTACAATGCTAACATTTTAATAGCAGAACACTGGTGAACATTAGCATTCCCTAAAGGGAAGTCTGAAAGAATTAGAAAAAGAGACATAATTGACTTAGAAATAGCAACTTTATGAAAGCATTTTGCAGAAGAAATTTCTAATGGCAGGGTTATAATATATTAGATTTATAACTGTGAATCTTTTGAAAGCTTATATGAGGTTACATCAATTTCAAGGTATCATAATGAATGTTGAAGAAATGAAAACCAATTTTAATTAATAACTAGAATATGCTCCCTTCATTTTATGTGGAACTAAGAACCAACCATTTTAAATCTTTTTTTTTCAAAATTCACCTATGTTCTTAGAATTTAAAGTGCATATTATAGATATCATATGTACGGAATGAGAGTTCTTAGTTGCCAAAACAAGTGAGTGCCCTCTATTTATTTTTAAGTGAATGAGGTTAATTAAGGAATTTTAGATATTTCTAAGAATCTTTATAAAGACTGGAGAAATAAACCTAAAGTTACGTTTCCAGGAGTGGCTCCTAAGCCCAGGGCTGGAAATATAATTGTCAGTTTCCAATTATAAATGGACATATGCGCATTTTAGCCACTCTGACTGGTGTGGGGTGGTATCTCAGTGTGGTTTTGATTTGTATTTCCCTGATAAGGAGGGATGCTGAGCATCGTTTCATGTGTCTGTTGGCCATCTGGATGTCCTCTTTGGAGAAGTGTCTGTTCATGTCTTCTGCCCA
>NW_024080858.1:2448571-2520543 GCF_003009895.1 Hyaena hyaena
GGGATGGGCATGGAGGAGGGCACTTTGGGGATGAGCACTGAGTGTTATGTGGAAACTAATTTGACAATAAACTATTTGTAAAAAAAAAAAAAATAAATAAATAAATAAATAAATTGCACATGTAAGTGAAAAAAAAAATGGACATATGCGTAAAGTGACTATATCCTTGTTTGAAAGGTATAGAAAGAAGTACCACCAAAGATACTGAAATATAAAGCCTTTGCCATTCTTCTCTTGTCTTGCTCAACTTTTCATGTTGTTTTTATTTAATACATAATGTCACTCTAAATAAGAATTAAAATGCAAAATATTAGCATGAATATTAAGTAGGCTTTTTGGGTAGTTTTTAATTCACAACAAAATTAAGGAAAAGGTACAGAGAATCCCGATATATCCCTTGCCCCCTACACATGCATAGGCCTCCATAATCAATATTCCCCACAAGAGTGGTACATTAGTTACAACTGATAAACTTACACTGACACATGGTCATCCCAAATTTAGAATTTACATTAGGTTTATTCTTGGTGTTGTACATTTTTCAAAGTTTGGACAAATGTATAATGTCACACAGCCACCATTATAGCATCATATAAGAGTGTCACTTCCCTAAATATCCTATTTAGCCCTCCCTTCCTAACTTTGAAAAATCACTGCACTTTTTACTGTCTCCATAGTTTTGTCTTTTCCTGAATGTCCTATAGTGTAATTTTGCATATGTAACCTTTTAAGGTTGACTCCTTTTACGAAGCAATATGCATTTAAGTTTCCTCCATGTCTTTTCATGATTTGATAGCTTATTTCTTTTTAGTGCTGAATAATAGTTCATTGCCTGGATGCACCACAATGTATTTATTCATTCAACTACTGAAGTACAAACTTCTGAGTTTGGGCCATTATGAATAAAGCTGCCATAAACATCTGGGTGCAGGCTTTTGTGTATTTTCAACTCCTTTGGGTAGATACCAAATGTTATTATTGCTGGATCATGTGGTAAGAGTATGTTTAGTTTTACAAGAAACCACAAACCGCCTTTTAAAGTGGCTATACCATTTTGCATTTCCACCAGTAATGAATGAAAGTTTTTGTTGTTCGACATCTTCACCAGCATTTAGTGCTGTTAGTGTTCCAGAACTTGGCAACTCTATGTTTGTAGTTGTATCTCCTTGTTTTAATTTCCATTTCCCTAATGACTTATGATGCGGAGCATCCTTTTATACTCTTATTGGTCATCTGTTTGTCTTCTTTGGTGAGGCATCTGTTAAGGCTGTTAGCTCATTCTTCAAATGGCTTGTTTCTTTGTGAGTTATTAGTATTGAGACTTTATATATTTTGGATAATATCCCTTTAACAGATAAGTCTTGCAAATATTTTGTCCCAGCCTGTGGGCTTGCCTTTTTATTCTCTTGAAATGGTCTTGCACAGAGCAGAAATCTTTAAAAAATCCACCATATTAATTTTTGCTTTCATAGATAGTGACTTTGGTATCCAAAAGGTCATCCCCAAACATAAATTCATCTATATTATCTCTAGGAGTTTGTAGTGTTTGTTTGTTTGTTTAGGCTTCCATTTTATATTTCAGTCTATGATTTTGGATTAATTTGAGGGGAGGGTGTAACTAACACCTGTGTCTAGATTCTTTTTCTTTTTTTCTTTCTCGCATTTGGATACCCAGTTGTTCCAGCACTGTTATTGAAAAAATTATCCTCTCTCTAACTTATTTATTTGCCCCATTTGGCAAAGATCAGTTAAGTATATTTATGCAGATCCATTTCTGGACTCTCTCTTCTGTTTTAGTGACCTATTTGTCTAATACCACACTGTCTTGATTCCTGCAGCTTTATGGTAAACCTTGAAGTTGAGCAGTGTTAGTCCTCCAACTTTATTCTTCTGCTTCAATATTGTGTCGGCTATGCTAAGCCTTTTGCCTCTCTATATAGACTTTAGGGTAAGTGTGTCAAAATTGACAAAACAACTTGGTGGTATTTTCTTTGGAATTGTATTAAATCTAGAAATCAATTTGAGAAGAGATGATATCTTGACAATATTGAGTCTTCATATCCATTAACATGGAATATTTCTCCATTTGTTTACTTCTTTTTTTTAACGTTTTTTTTTTTTTTTGAGAGAAAAACATAGAGCATCAGTGGGGATGGGGTCAAGAGAGAGGGAAACACGGAATCGAAGCAGGCTCCAGGCTCCCAGCTGTCAGCACAGAGCCTGATGCTGGGCTCGAACCCACAACTGTGAGATCACGACCTGAGCTGAAGTCAGACACAACCGACTGAGCCACCCATGAGCCCCTGGTTTACTTCTTTAATGGAGTTCATCAGAGCTTTGTAGTTTTTCTCAAATAAATTTTGCATTTACTTAATTAAATCTAAATGTAAGTATTTCATTTCAGAGGTTGGTATTATAAATGGTTATGTTTTAACTATCAAATTTCACTTGTTAATTACTGGTATTTAAGAAAGAAATTGATTTTTTTATACTAACCTATATCCTGCAACTTGTTGTTGCTGGCTTTTTTTGGATTTCCTACATAGGTAATCATGTCAACTGTGAAGAAAGACAATTTCCTTTCTTTCCTTCACAATCTCTGTACTGTGTACTCCTGGATCATAGGGTACTTCTGTTTTTAATTTTTTGAGAAACCTCCATACTGTTCTCCACAGTGGTTGCACTAGTTTGCATCCCCTCCAACAGTGCACACAGATTCTTTTTTCTCCACATCCTCACTGACACCTGTTTTTTGAGTGTTTTCTTTTAGCATTTATTAGGTTTTTTTACTTTATCCATGCTAAAATCTGTGGCTTTTAGTTGCAGTTCCCTGATGATGAGTGATGTTTAGCATCTTTTCATGTGTCTATTGGTTATTGCTACATCATCTTTGGAGAAATTTCTTTTCATGTCTTCTGCCCATCTTTTAATTGGCTTATTTGGTTTTTGGGTGTTGAGTTGGATATGTTCTTCATATATTTTGGATACTAACCTATTATCATTTGCAAATGTCTTCTCTCATTCAGTAAGCTATCTTTTAGCTTTGTTCACTATTTGTAGATGATGTGGTACTATACATAGAAAACCCTAAATACTCCACAAAAAATCTACTAGAACTGATAAATGAATTCAGTAAAGTTTCAGGATACAAAATCAATGTGCAAAAATCTGTTGCATTTCTATACACTAATAATGAAGCAGCAGAAAGAGAAACTGAGAAAACAATCCCATTTACGATTGCACTAAAAATAATAAAATAAATACCTAGGAATAAACTTAAAGAGATGAAAGATCTATACTATGAAAACTATAAAACATTATTGAAAGAAATTGATGATGACGCAAAGAAATGGAAAAATATTTCATGCTCATGGACTGGAAAAACGAATACTGTTAAATGCCTACCCAAAGCAATCCACAGATTTCATGTTTTGCATATATTCTCCATCAAGTTGAGGAATTTCCCTTCTATTCCTACTTTACTGAGAGATTTAGTCATGAATGGATGTTGGATTTGTCAAAAGCTTTTTCTGTATTTATTAATATATTCACGTGATTTTTCTTCCTTAGCCTGTTGATGTGATAAGTTACAATAATTGATTTTTGAATGTTAGGCAACTTAGCATAAATGGAATAAATCACATTTGGTAGTGCTGTGCAATTTTTTGTAAACATCATTACAGTCAATTTGCTAATGGTTTGGTTTTCAAAAAATTTTTTTAATGTTTTATTCATTTCTGAGAGAGGGAGAGAGACAGCGTGAGCAGGGGAGGGTCAGAGAGAGAGGGAGATACAGAATCCGAAACAGGCTCTAGGCTCTGAGCTGGCTGTCAACACAGAGTCCCACGCAGGGCCCGAACCCACGAACGGTGAGATGATGACCTGAACCGAAGTCTGATGCTTAACGGACTGAGCCACCCAGGTGCCCCCAATTTGCTAATAGTTTGTTGAGAATTTTTCCATTTATGTTCATTGAAAATACTAGTCTGTAATCTTCTTATCTTGTAATGCATTCTTCTGGTTTTGGCATTAGGGTAATACTTGCCTCATAGAATAAATTCGGAAATCTTCCCCTATTTTAATTCTCTAAGATGGATTGTAGAGAACTTGGTATAATTTCCTCCTCAAATATTTGATAGAATTCATCAGTGAATTCATCAGTGTGTTGGGTTTTGACTTCTTTTTTAGTGATTCAGTCTCTTGGGTAGAGGCCTATTCATACTACTTATTCTTGTGTGTTTTAACAAATTGTCTCTTTCAAGAAATTAGTCCATGTTATCTAGGTTGTCTAACATTTATGTATAGTGTTGTTCATTGTAGTCCTTTATTATCCTTTTAATCTCCATTTAATCTTTATTGATATAACCCATTTATTTCTGATAGTAATCTTTTATGTCCTCTTTTTTTTTTTAAAGTTAACCTGGCTAGAGGCTCATCAATTTTATTGATCTTTTTAAAGAATCAGTTTTTAGCTTCATTAGTTTCCCCTTTTAATTTCCTGTTTTCATTTTCACTGATTTCTGCTCTAAATTTTATGTCTCTTTTGTTCTTTTTCTAGTTTCCTAAGGTAGAATCTTAGATTATTGATTTTAGATATTTATTCTGATCTAATATATACATTCAGTGCTATAAATTTCCCTTTAATCATTGCTTTTTCTGCATCCCACAAGTTTTGATAATTTTTTTTTCATTTTTATTTACTTGAAGAAATTATTAATTTTTTCTTGAGATTTCATCTTCGACCCATGTGTTTTTGAGTGTGTGTTATTTAATGATTATGTATGTGGGGATTTTCCAGTTATTTTTCTGTTATTGATTGATAGTTTAATTCTTTTATTATCTGAGAGGAGAAATTGTATGATTTTTATTTTAAATGTGTTAAGGCATGTTTTATGGCCCAGAATCTGGTCTATCTCAGTGAATGTTCCTCATGAGCTTAAAAAGAATGTGTATTCTGATGCTTTACAAAATAGTCTATAGATACCCAGTATATCCAGTTGATTCATGACATTTCTGTGTTTAGTTATGTCCTTACTGATTCTGTTTACTGGGTCTGCCCATTTCTGACAGAACGTTGATGTCTCCAACTCTAACAGTGGATTCACCTATTTCTTCTTGCAGTGAAATAATGTTTTTCCCTACATATATTGCTGCCCTGTTGTTAGGCACATGCACATTAAGGATTGCTGTGTCTGCTTGGAGAATTGACTCTTTTATCATTATGTCATGTCCCTCTTCAGTTTTAACATTTATCTTTATAATATGCAATGCCAGTGTTAAATGCAAATGTAAAAGCACTTCATCTGTAGAATTACTGAAATTGTACAATCTGTATTTCATAGCCACTGCATATACATATATTTTTTCTCATCAGGACAGTGGAAATCCTGGACAAAACAAACTCGGTTGTTCTTATTTCGCTTTTTGACAAAAACACATATCAATATTCTCTACTTTTGGGTTACTGATAAGTAGGGGTAAGAAGCAAAGGATAAGGAACTATGGGTTTTATTATCTTTTCCTTTCCTTCTGTAGTCACTTTAGGTTTAAATAATTGGCTAGTACCCCAAAGTAAATGAGTAAGAAATATTATGGTAGGACTTCTTGATTTCTTTTTTCTTAAAATGTCATTGCCATTGTTTCATATTTGAAGTTCTGGTTCAAATGGAAAGTGTGGCCTCTGAGTGCCAGCACCAATGTTATTTACTCTGTTGTAAGACTTAACATGCTTGTCTTGTGCTCATTTTGAGTCTTTTTGAACTCATAGTCATCACCAGTTTATTGGATTTTGTGTTAATGTTCACAAATATTTTATGCGAACGTGAAAACAAGGAGCAATGACATAAAAGCACATTTCTCCTCTGCTCAGGTGCATTTTCTATTGTCATAATACTTCCTTTTCAAAATATATGTTCAAAGATAAAATTATTTAAAAATTTTAAAACTCCAGGTGGTGGGGCACCTTGGTGACTCTGTCAGCTAAGCGTCTGATTCTGGATTTCAACTCAAGTTATGATCTCATGAGTTTGAGCCCCATTTGGGATTCTCTCTTTCCTTTCTCTGCTCCTCCTGCACACATGCTTCCTCTCTCTCAGAAATAAATAAATAAGCTTGATTAAAAAAATTCCAGGTAGTGACAGCAGGTCATCAAATCAGATGTGAAGTCCTTGTGTTATAGCATGTGTCTCACACGCATGAATTCAGCATAAACAAAGGAATAGAACTGACCGTGGGGGCCTGGCTGGTCATTTGAATGACCAACTTTGGCTCAGGTAATGATCATACAGTTCATGGATTCTAGCCGTGCATCAGTCTCTGTGCTGACAGCTCAGAGCCTGCTTCAGATTCTGTGTCTCTCTCTCTCTGCCCCTCCCTGCTTGCACTCTTTCTTTCTTTCTTTCTTTCTCAAAAATAAATAAACATTAAAAAAGAAATTAGATGCACCTAGGTGGCTCAGTCAGTTGGGCATACGACTTCAGCTCAGGTCATGATCTTGAGGTTCATGAGTTTGAGCCCCACATTGAGCTCTGTGCTGATAGCTCAGAGCCTGGAGCCTGCTTCAGATTCTGTGTGTGTCTCTCTCTGTCCTTCCCCCACCTGTGATCTATCTCTCTCTCAAAAATAAATAAAACATTTAAAAAATTTTAAAGAATTGACCTGATGAAGAAATTGCAGCCAATGGCCATCATGAAATATTAAACATCAGGACCCAATTTTACTGCAATGACATTGAATATGATGGTTTATTTAGAACATTTCAGTATCATAAAGTTGACCATTCAACTACCACTGACCATTTAAAACCAAATGACATTCCTGTCACCGATAATTGCAGACAAGTTTACATGTTGGGTTTTTTCTTCTGGACCAAAGTCTTACATTTGTACAACTCTAATGCAATCTTTACCACTTAGCTCTATATTAGTTGCAAAGGAGACCATGAATCAAAATTATTTGAGAAAGCATAACTAGTAAGATGGTAATTTCCCCAAAAAACAAAGGTTAAATTGATATTAGTGTTCTTTGTAATTTGTTGGCTTTTTTTGGTGGGGGGAAGACATAAAACTTCTTTATTTACAAACCACATGAATTTTTACATAGAAAATCCCAAGGAATCCACAAAACTAAAACTAATGGTGGAATTTAGCTATTTCTCAAGATGTATTTCCTGCTGGTTTACTAGTGGGCAATTGATTGTTTTATTTTGTAACAATCAACAGTGTATCTATATTCCAGCAACAAATAAATACAAAGTAAAAAAAAAAATCCATTTAGAACAAACAAAATGTCCATCAACAGAAGAAAAGATAAACAAATTGTGGTACAGCCATAGAATTTGGTCTATGTGTAGAATTGCTATGAACATTCACATACAAATCTTTTTGTAGATGTATGTTTTCACTTTCTTAATTAAATACATGAAGACTGCATTGTTGAGTAATACACTGAGTAAATTACCTTAAGAAATTACCAAACTATTTTCCATATCATTTTGAATTCCCATTATGTATGAGTTAGTTGCTTCACATCCTTATAGCAATTAATGTTGCCGTTTTTAAAAAATATTTTTAAGGTTTATTTATCTTGGAGACAGAGAGGCAAAGTGCGAAACACTGCTTTTGTGACACCATGATTCTTAATGACCCAACATGGGACACTTCTAACTATTATTGTCAGAGGCAATGGCCAAAATGGAAGGTATAAAATTCTGACTTATTTCTACCTTCCACATCCTAAAGGAGGGCATCTGATTAGTAGAACCCAACTTTATTAAAACTTGAGCAATAATGCAGTCTAGAAAACAGCATTTCCATGTTCTGAAAGTCAGAAATAAATATGTGTCAACCTGGAGGCTCCTGGGTGGCTCAATGGATTAAGACTCCTACATCAGACCAGGTTATGATTTCCCAGTTTGTGGGTCAAGCCCTGTGTTGGGCTCTGTGTTGACAGCTCAGCACCTGGAGCCTGCTTCGGATTCTGTGTCTCCCTCTCTCTACCCCTCCCTGCTCATGCTCTGTCTCTGTCTCTCTCTCTCTCTCTCTCAATTGAGCTTTTGTTACTTTTTAAATCAATTTTATTTGGCTTTGTCATTAATTTGTTTTCCATTACACACATTTAAAAAATATTTACTACATGCTTACTATTTTCTAGAGATACTTGGACAAAACTTAGGAGATATAAGGGTTAACAAAAACAGGCCCCAGGTGAACATAGAAATTACTCTACCTATAAATTAAGTGACTAACAATTCTAAAATGGCAGCTTAGGAAGGTAATATGAATTAAAAATAAATGTGTTGGGGTGCCTGAGTGGCTCAGTCGATTAAGCATCTGACTTTGGCTCAGGTCATGATCTCATGGTTCATGAGTTCAAGTCCCACATTGACTTCTGTGCTGCCAGCTGAGAGCCTGGAGACTGCTTTGGATTGTGTCTCTCTCTCTATCTCTGCTCCTCCCCTGCTCATACTCTCTCTCTCTCTTTCTCTATCTCTCTCAAAAATAAACAGTTAAAAATTTTTAAAAAATAATAAATGTGTTTATAACATTGTGTAACAACGATCTGATGCTAAACTATGAATTTTTTCCTAAACAAATAAGAAATAAGTAAGAATAAGTAAGAGATAACCAGTTAAAGTAGGCAGATTTAATGAAGTTGTGCAAAGAGAATGAAAGAGAAGAAAAAGACTTCTGCAATCTGAAACAGACATAGGGAAAAACTAGGCAAAACCTTGCAGACCTCTGCATAAAATAGCTCTCGGATAAACATTTAAAGCCTTCAAGTACCGGAAGTCTTAAATATTCATAAAGTCTATCAGTCATTCATTTTGTGTTTTTTTTCTATTATTTTACACTTAAGCAAATTTCCCACTTCAGGTACATGATTATTAATTATAACTCTCAATTTTGGGTACACAAATATTTATCATATTGTGACATAAGAATGCTTCAATCACATATGTTTTGTGATACAAACTTAAGGAGAAAAATATTCCTTATTAATGAGAAAGTAATAACACATGTGGTTGAAAAGCAGCAAAAAAATAATCATCAGCTGAACTTATCATTATAGCCTGTCATCCTATTGCTTGCTAAAAGACATGTTTATATATCAGTTAAATATTTTGCTGTGTATCCAGTTGATCAAAGCAGAAAAACAAAAGTCTTCCAAAAATCCTCCGTAATTCACATATCTCCCACATAATAGCAATCACCAAGTATTCTATACATCTTATCTCTTTAAATACATTTTAATTCCATGTGCACCCGTTGTAGCATATAGCAATTTTTAAAGTTTAACATCTTATCATCTCTTTCCAGGAATATGGTAACTGACTGTTATTGGGCCTCTCTAACTCCAGATTTATAATCTTCAATTTCATTCTTCCTACTGATACTAGATAGCTCTCTCTAAATTACAACTCAATAATAATATTGTCCACTTGTTTTATTTCTTTTATAATCATGCAGTTATTTATTTTAAGTTTTTATTTTAACTAAACTTTTAAATTTTTTATTTTATTTTTTTAGTTTTTAGTTATTTATTTTAGTTTTAATTTTAACTAAATTCCAGTTAGTTAACATATAGTGGAATATTCATTGCAGTAGTAGAATTTTGGGATTCATCACTTACATGTAACATGCAGTGCTCACCACACCAAGTGCCCTTCTTAATACCCATCACCCATTTAACCCATCCTCCTGCCCAGCTCCTCTCAATCAACCCCCAGTTTGTTCTCTATAGTTAAGAGTTTTATGGTTTGCCTGTCCCTATTTTTTCCTTTCCCCTATGTTCATCTGTTTTGTTTCTTAAATTCCACATATGACTGAAATCATATAGTACTTGTCTTTCTCTAACTGACTTATTTTGCTCAGCATAATACTCTCTAGCTCCACCCACATCATTGCAAATGGCAAGGTTTTATTCCTTTTGATGGCTGAGTAATAGTTCATTGTGTATGTGTGATATGTGTATATATATACCACAGCTTCTTTATCCATTCATCAGTTGATGGACATCTGGGCTCTTCCTATAACTTGACTATTGTTGAAGGTGCTGCTGTAAACATTGGGGTGCATGTGCCCCTTTGAATCAATAAATGTTTCTTAAATAGAAGTTATACAGAGACTACTTGGGAACATAATATTTAACAGAACAAAATAATTTTAACTCCTTCTATTTATGTCCTTATAGAGCATCAAACCAAAGTAATTTAATAATAAATTGTAAACCAGCCAAAGAAACCAATACAATTAAATTAACAACATTCTTTCAATGTGACAATTGATGTTGCTTTCCTGACTAATGAGCAAATGTGAATTTGGTATGAATCATATAATATCAACTGTCTTGATTTTTAAATATTTAACTTAAATGATATCTATGGCAACTCAATAACTTAATCACTTTTCTTTATCATAGTTAATGTGAAAATTCAGTCTGCACTGCAAGTACTTACAACTTTTAGTCTTCACTTTAAACAAATGTTGAATTTGTGTAATTAAGTCTGCTGTTCTTCTTAGGCTTACACAGTAGACATGGCGCTATTTGCAATTATTAACAGAGGTGAAAATGCAGGTATTGAAATTACGGGGTGACCCTAAAATTTAAGAAGGTCATGTAATGGAAATATGGCATAAATTTTTATCAGTCAAATAAACAAAACTTTAAAAATATGTTTTGGAATGGGAACATCGTATTTTAAGTATTTTGTGATCTGTGGACACTTGGTTTTCATAATATCATCTGGGATCATTTAGCAGCCTTAAATGTTTAATCTTTTAGAGATCAATTTATTGAATAAATACTTATTTAATTTCTCATATTTGACTGACAGTGTTTGGGCATTGAGATTATAGTAGTATACAAGAGATAAATGTGCCCTTCTCTCACAGTACTGTTAGCATAGCGTAGTGAATAGACATAAGACTTTTAAACAACATATTTTTAAAGTCATATAGTTGAAAATGGAGGAAGGCAGAATAATATATTCATCTAAACATGTAGTCTTTGGAGACAGGTAGCCTCAGTTCAAACCCCATCTCAACAACGTTTAATGCCTATAGTATTTAACCTCCTTAAGAATTTAGCTTTCTTGTTTGCAAATGTACAAAATCAGAGTTCCTACAAACTAGAATCACTCTGAAGATTTATTACGCCAATTATAGAAGGTTTTTAGCACATACTAAGTGCTGGAAGTATTAGTTCTTTTTTAATGTATTATCAATAACTAGCAAGTTAGCCTGCCACTGATTCTTGGATGCTAGCAGAAGACACACAAGGCCTGGAGCCTGGGATACAAGCCTTTATTAGTCTCAGATTTAGCAGCCCAGGGAGCACACAACAGATTCCCTGTGCTGTTATCACAGGGCCACTAAAAGAGGGCCAGAAGACTCCCTCATACATGGTGGGCGTCATCACAGAACTCAAATCTTAGAGGATGCTAAAATAAGTCTGCCTGACTTTTGCTCCAGAGGGAGACATTATCTATCATACCAGACAGTAAACAAACCTGACCTTTGCTCTAGAAGAAAACACTAGCTCTACCTTGCAAGGCTGTTTGCTATTTAAAAAAAAAAAATCCTTGAAAACAGATCAGAACAAAGGCAGTTCATGTCTCTGCTTAAAATATGTACAGAATGTTTCTCCCATCAATTACTATTTGGTATATAAAAGAAATGTTCACAGTAAAAGAGGATATATAATAGGGTAGGAGGTGGTAATTTATGGAGGAGGCAATGGGGAAAACTAGAAATAAGGCTTGGGTAAAAATCTGAAGAATAAATATGTTCTTTTCAAATGAAGAAAAGAATGTGTGCAGTTGGTGGCATTTGAAAAGCTTTGTCTGGAGAGTACAGAGCAAAGAAACAGCTCATATGGGCCCTGAAGATAAATCTGTACAGTTAACTCAGGGACTAGAGATAGAAGACAGGTGTCAGGTACCCGGAGCAGAGTAAAGGAGGGGAAAGGTAGGAAAAAAGTAGATAGAGATTAGATCGTTGTCCACTAAAGATTTCAAATTTCATGGTAAAAGAAATAAATAGCATTTCTAAATAAACATCAGGAGCAGTTGGTCAGTTTCTAAAAAAAAAAAAAAAAAAAAGTTCCTGCTGGGATTTTATGGGATTTTAATGAATCAATAAATCATTTTGGAAAGAATTCCCATCTTCACCACAATGAGTTCTGATTCATGAACATGGAATAAGCCTCCACTTATTTAAGTCTTCCTTAGTTTCTCTTTTCAGTTCTATAGTTTTTTGAGTCTTACATTTCTTTTAAAAAATGTATTCCTAGATATGCGGTTATACCATTGGAAAAGGAATTTTTCCTTAAGTTTATTTCCAGACTTTTTACTATTGATATATAGAAATATAATTAGTTTTTGTATGTTGATCTAGTATCCTGTAACCTTGTTGATTTCACTTATGATCCTGTGAAAAATACAACCGGCAGAGCTGTGTATTCTCTATGTTTGTCTAATAAGTAAGGAAAATAAAAAGCATGCTTGTATATCTGTAGTTGCTTAGTTTCTGCCAAATCTTCCAAAGAAATAAATAAAATAAATTGGTGAATTAACGAATGAAAAGTGAAAAGTAGAGTGGGTGAACCAGAGATAGAAGCAAGGTGAATTTATCTTTTTCTTTATTATTTTTAATGTTTTTTTAAAATTTTATTTATTTCTAGGAGAGAGAGAGAGAGAGACAGCGTGAGCAGGGGAGGGTCAGAGAGAGAGGGAGTCACAGACTGAAACAGGCTCCAGGCTCTGAGCAGGCAGTCAGCACAGAGCCCAACGCGGGGCTCAACCCACGAACCGCGAGATCATGACCTAAGCGAAAGTCGGACGCTTAATCGACTAAGCCACCCAGGCGCCCCTGAATTTATCTTTTTAAGTAGTTTTGATCTTTGAACCATGTAAATATTTTACATAATCAAAGTAGAGTTTAATCAAAACGAAAGATAATGAAAAGAAACAAATCATTGAAGTAAGAAATAAATGAAAATAAATTAATCTAAGTGGGTATCACATTGGCAATATAATGCACATATAATTATTTCAAATTATATTTGGACATAATTGTCTATGATATATACCTTAATGATATATAGTCTAAAAACCAGAAGTCTTACACATTATTCAGTAATTATACTTCTAATACTAACACTGGTTTTGGCTATTTGAAATTATGGTATTGTATCACAGTGCAAATATTGCTATGGTCTAAGTATTTGTGTCACCCCAAAATTTATATGTTGAATCCTAACCCCAAAGATGATGGTATCAGGAGGTAAGTCCTTAGGGAAATGATTAGGTCATGAGCTTGGAGCCCTCATGAGTGCAATTAGTGCCTTATAAAGAGATCCCACAGAGTCCCCTATTCCCTTCCATCATGTGAGAAGACAGTGAAAAGGTTTTGGCAATAAGCCAGGAAGAGACTTTTTGCCCTTCTATGCTGACAACTTGATCTTGGACTTCCAGCCTCCAGAACTGTGAGAAATAAGTTTCTATTGTTATACAGCTACCAAGTCTGGGGCATTTTGTTACAGCATCCAGAACAGACTATGATAAATGTAAAGACATATATGAATCTTATTAGAAACATGATTTTCAGTATAAGAAAAACATACACAAAAACATAAGTTTATAGAATTCTCAATAATGTTAAATTAAGATTAGAAATATCAGTGTGAACTCAGAATCAAGTGAACTTTTATATTGATACACTGTATTTCTAGATCATTTGGAATCCTCTAGTGTCGTTATTAGGCAATTACATTATCTCTTTTATTCTTCCCAGGATTTTGGTAGGTTAGATAATATTATTATTATCCTTTAGAAATTATAAGAATGAGAGGCACGAAGGTGCTCAGTCAGTTAGGCGTCCGACTTCTGCTCAGGTCATGATCTCATGGTTTGTGAGTTCAAGCCCCGCATCGGGCTCTGTGCTGACAGTTCAGAGCATTGAGCCTGCTTCGAATTCTGTGTCTCCTTCTCTCTCTGCCTCTTCCCCACTCACATTATGCCTCTCTTTCTCTCAAAAATTAACAAACATTAAAAGAAGAAGAAGAAATTATAAGGCTGAAAGTCAGATAAGTTTACATGATTTCACAGGAGTCGTCCAATGGTAAGTAACAGAGCCACGATCAAACCAATTTCTAGTTCCCAAATCCATGTGTTTGCTATACTACATGTCTTTCCATGTTTGATCTCGACAAACTGCCACTATAACAGTCTGCTTCACCCCAAGGGAGGAAGTAAATTAGGGGTGTTTGTCTGTCACAAGAATTCACTTCTCCTGAGAGATAGAGCTGACTTCAAAATAAGCCCTGTGGTGGTAGCATAGAAGAGACCAGTACCCAGCAGTTTGCCATGAGCAATATATTGTTCTTAGATGAAAGCGCTACTCGTTCCAAACCTGAATATTGTCTGGAGTACCATATTGAGCACTCTTCAAAGAGTTCAGTCAAGATTAATGAGTGACATTGGTCACAGACACTCAGGAAGCCTAGGAATATACATGACCTGCATTTGCCCTTACTCACCGAGATATTGCACTTTTTCTTGTGCATAATGTAATACCTTCTAAAATTCTTAATACCCTTCTGACATTCAGAAGTCGTGCTGACTCATTTGGGTATATAAAGAAGCTGATGTCCTCACACATATTTTTTTTAACTATGACTTTCTTCCCTTTTGGAAAGAAAAAACATACTCCATGTCTTTGCTTTTGCATATATATATTTTTACTTATTTATTTTAAGAGAGAGAGAGAGAGTGCACACATGAGACTGGTAGGGGCAGAGAGAGGGAGAGAGGGAATCCCAAGCAGCCTCCACACTGTCAGCACAGAGCCCAATGTAGAACTCGATCTCATGAACCATGAGATCATGACCTGAGCCGAAATCAAGAGCCAGAGGCTTAACTCTCTGAACCACCCAGGTGCCCCTACTCTCTTTCTTTTCAAACACAAATACAGCTTCCCAAAATTTCACACCCATAAGAAACAAAACAAAACAGGGGCGCCTGGGTGGCTTAGTCGGTTAAGCGTCCAACTTTCGCTTAGGTCATGATCTCGCGGCTCGTGGGTTCGAGCCCCACGTCGGGCTCTGTGCTGACTGCCAGCTCAGAGCCTGGAGCCTGTTTCAGAGTCTGTGTCTCCCTCTCTCTCTGACCCTCCCCTGCTCATACTGTCTCTCTCTCCTAGAAATAAATAAAAATATTTAAAAAAAAAAGAAACAAAACAAAACATTTTATGAGTGTTTGTGGAAGGGCGTCTTAAACTCAAAGCACAAAAATCCATTCCTCTTTACCCTAATGTAGGATATATGAAATACTTAAAAATTCATCAAGTGTAAAAAATGTAAGTCTAGGACTGCATAAAATTTCTGGACATCAGAGAATCCATTTTGAAACGCCATTTTTAATTCTAAATGATGAACTCTTGAACTGGACCAAAAGCAGCAATTTTTTTCAAGCAGTTCCTCTTAAAATTCAATAGAACAACTGGCATTCAGACCATAAAACTGTTGGTATGAGCTTTATGAAGACAGAATAATTAACTAATGCACCCCAAGAACAGTTTTGTTTGCTAGCACCAATAAAATAGCTAATCCAACAGTCATCAAAAGCAGTTCTACTCGTTGCGCCAGTAAGTGAAGGGTTTTTTTTCCTTCTCTTTATCTAAGTCACATAACCTCCCCTCTTCTTTCTCATAAAAACCTCTCGCTTTCCCCACACAAGCAGGATACTTTTCTGGTTGCTCCCAGAATCAGTGCTCCCCAAATTGCAACTCTGAGACCACAAATAAAAGCCCTTTGTTTCTCGTTGAGTTTCACCCCCTTTTCTCAATTGACATAAGCTAATCATGGTTACAGTTAGCACAACATATTCAAATGCAATTTATGAACTGCATCATCAGGCTAGCCTGCTGCTTAGGACGCTCAGGGAATAGTTTATATATTTTATTGCATTACTTGAAAGAGAAACATTTTTTAATGTTTATTTGTTTTTGAGGGATAGAGAGAGAGACAGAGTGTGAGTGGGGGAGGAGCAGAGAGAGAGGGAGGGACAAAATCCAAAGCAGACTCCAGGCTCTGAGCTCCTAGCACAGAGCCTGATGGGGCTTGAACTCATAGACCCTGAGATCATGACTCGAGTCGAAGTCGGATGCTTAACTGACTGAGCCACCCAGGCACCCCGAAAGTGGAGCATTTTAATAGTGTGATACAGTATTAATGGAGCTTGTGTTCTGATATTTATTTTTTTATATATAATAAGATACATGATTTTAGCCAAAATGCAAATGTAGATTTCTCTTTGCAGGTAAGTTTACCGAATAATGGTTGCAACCTATACTATTATATGTAAGTATATCCTGTCATGAACAACCAAACGTACAGAAATGTATCTATACTCAAGCTGGGTCACTGATCCTCAATAATGCTTAATGACTGTGCTCTAAGTGAATCTGCTCGGCGCCCTGTTTATGATTGAGACAGCCAAATGCTGTTGTCAGTCTCCACATAGCATGCTGTATCATTTCATTCTAATTCAAAACTATTCAGAACTTTGTATATAATTTTAAAATAACATTAATTTAAATTCATTTTTATACATTTTATGTGGCTTTTTTTCCTATAAAAAGTATCATAATAGGGTGCCTGGGTGGCTCAGTTGGTTGATCGTCTGACTTTGGCTCAGGTCATAATTTCACAGTTTGTGGGTTTTAGCCACACGTTGAGCTCTGTGCTGATAGCTCAGAGCCTAGAGCCTGCTTCAGATTCTGTGTCTCCCTCTCTCCCTGCCCCCTTCCTACTTCCTTTCTCTCGCTCTCTTTCTCTCTCTGTCTCTCTCTCCCCTCTCTAAAAAATAAATAAACATTAAAAAATTTTTAAAAAGAGAAGTATCATAATAACATCCACATCCAGCATCTAATTGGTAAAAGGACAAACATAGTTAATAAACACATAGCTCAGAGATTATTTAAATTGTCATCTACCTTGTTTCTTCCAACTTTGTAGAAGGTCTAATTGGTACATTAAAAAACTGCAAATGGGTAGGCAAAATGGGTGAAGGGGGTGAAAAGGCACAAGCTTGCAGTTATAAAATAGATATGTCCTAAAGATGTAATGTACAGCATGCTGACTATGCTTAAAAATACTGTGCTGTGTATTTGAAAGTTACTGATAGTACATCTTAAAAGTTCTTGCCACAAAAAAACCCACAAATTTACAACTATGTGTGGTGGTGGTTGTTAATTAGACTTATTGTAGTGATCATGTTGCAATATATATACAGTATATGTAATCATAATACTGTATAATTGAAACTAATATAATCATATGTCAATTATATCTCAAAAAAATGGGGGCACCTGAGTGGCTCATTCATATAGTTAAGTGTCTGACTCTTGGTCCCAGTTCAGGTCATGATCTCACAGTTTGTGAGATTGAGATGGAGTCCCTCATAGAGCTTTGTGCTGACAGTGAGGAGCCTGTTTGGGATTCTCTCTCAATCCCTCTCTCTCTGTCCTTCCCCTGCTCATGCACTTTCCCTCTCTCTCTCTCTCTCTCCCCCTCAAAATAAATAAATAAACTTAAAAAAATAAAAATTAGGGGTGTCTGGGTGGTTCAGTCAGTTAAGCCTCTGACTCTTGATTTTATCTCAGGTCATAATTTCACAGTTCATGGGGTTGAGTCCCATGTAGGTGTCTGCACTGACAGTACGGAGCCTGCTTGGGATTCCCTTTCTCTTTCCCTCTCAGCTCCTCCTCCTTGTGCTCTCACTCTCTCTCAAAATGAACACTTAAAAATTAAATAAATAAATAAATAAAAATTAAAAATAAAGGTAAATAATTATAAATTATGAATCATTTTTTAAAAAAGGTTAAAATACACACAGATGAATTGTTAACAAATAAATCTTAACACTACCAAGGCATAAGAATTCTCTTTAAGTTATTGGTTAACCCTCACCTTTCTAATGAGGCTTTTCAGATCACCCCTATTTAATATTGTAATGTGTGTTTATTCATATAGTAGCCAAATAAGAAATGACATTTTTTTAAGCTTTGGCATATTTCAGGGCCAATCACATAGGAACAGATTAAACTCAAAAGCAGATCCTAGAAACAAACCATCTAGTCTCTTTTCTATTAAGTCAAACATTAAAAATACCACTTTTCTCATTAATTTTTTCTTTGGAAAACTTAATTGTTCTTCATGAAACATATTAACATGTAATAGGTTTTTAATTTTTATTTTAAATCAATTAATTCAAAATTTTCATTCATTAGTTTTAATTTTAATACAGTAAATATCACTACGTAGCCCAGTGTTTTAGAGTACATTAATTTTATAAGATTTTTCAATATAACCCAAGAAAGCTATCAGTCAGGATTAAATTTTGCTGTGACTAATAGAGAAATGAAAAATAGTACCTAAAACAAGACAGAAGCTGAATTTAACTCTCATGGAAAATTAGAGACACAGGCCAATGAGGGTTAGTATAAAGGCCCCAGAGTAGTTTAAGATTGGTCAGCTATGACCAATACATAGCTATGACCAATACAATGTATACCAAAAGGTAATACATCACCATTTTGATGCAATATGGAATTTCAGTTATTATATTTCTATTTCAAGCATCATCTTCATGAAATGGGGAGAGCTACACCGAACACACATACAAGTATCTTTTAGGAAAGTCAACTAAAAGCTACCACAAGTTGCTTACACTTATAATCTCATTACCAGGATCTAGTTACATAACCAGCCATAGGCAACTGCAGAGAAACTGGAGAATGTGGTGTTCATTCTGGAAAGCCACAGATACAGTCCAAATATCCTGGGAGATAGTAATGGTATAAGAGAGAAGAGTTCAACTTGCAAGTTAAAGCCCTTGGTCTTCTCCTAATTTGCTATGTGACCTTTGTCTTATTAAACTTCCTGAACCAACTTCCTTTATAGGTACCATGAGGCTAACACGAGTACCAACCTCAAGTATGGTCAGGATGATAATGCTTATAGAGAGCTTAGAAAATTGTGTAGCACAATTTACTGAGTATTCAAGTGTTGCTATACTTAAATATATGCAAGTTTTGTTCTAATTACATGCAAATAATATGTTTTCAGAGTTTTAAATAGACTGATGTTCTGGGAAACTGTAGGATAATTTAGATGACTGAAATTTATGATATTTCATACATTCCTAACACCTTTTCTTATTAAAAATCTGTTAAAACACATCCTCATGCATTTAGGCAAAGAGAAAGAAAAAAATCTTATTATGATTTGTCAGAGAAGAGACTTTGTAGAATAAACACGTCTAGTATAGATTTTTTTGCTGTAGACTGGAAGACACAAAAAAAATCTTTGTTAATTCTTATGGAATATTCAATATAACTTCTATTTGCCATTTAAAATAAAACAAACTATATTCAAAAACATTCTGGTCTGACAGGAATTACAGGGCATCAGGAGCCTAGATCTGAGTCCTGCCTTATTGAACCCTTGGCCCATAATCTCTGTTTGTGCTAAAGCAGAAGCATGAGGTGTTCAGAGAGAGACGCCAGAGTATTGCAGGGTGACAGGTGTCTGTCTATCAATAAGTTTTTGTACACGGACTAGCAGGTATATAGAACTACAAAGCTAAGCGGAATAAGCTACTTCTGTTAAATTTCAGTCAAGAAACCTTTTGGAATTAGGAAAGCACTGTAAACATCATGATGACCACTTTTTTCCAGCTTTCTGAGGTACCATTGATAAATAAAAATTTATATATGTATGGGGTACAGTGCGATGATTTGATATATATATACTCCATGAAATGATTACCACAATCAAGTTAATGAACACGTCTGCCACCTCACGTGGGTATCTTTGTGTGTGTGTGTGTTTTATGTAGAAAGAACACTTGAGATCTGCCCTCATCAAATTTCCAATAGACAAGACAGTGTTATTCACTAAAGTTATCAAATTTTCATGCTGCATATTAGACCTCCAGAGCTTGTTCATGATACAAATAAAAGTTTGTACCATTTAGCCATCATTTCTCATTTCCTCCCACCCCAGCCCTTAGCAATCACCACTCTATTCTCTGCTTCTGGGAGTCCAATTCTTTTAGACTCTACATATAAGCAAGATCATACAATATTTGCCTTTCTGCGTCTGACTTATTTCACCTAACATAATGTCATCCAGGTTCTTCATGCTATTTCAAATGGCAGGATTTTCTTCTTTTTTAAAAATGTTTTGGGGCGTCTGGGTGGCTTAGTCGGTTAAGCGTCCGACTTTCGCTTAGGTCATGATCTCACGGTTTGTGGGTTCGAGCCCCGCGTCGGGCTCTGTGCTGACTGCCAGCTCAGAGACTGGAGCCTGTTTCAGTCTGTGACTCCCTCTCTCACTGACCCTCCCCTGCTCACGCTCTCTCTCTCCCTAGAAATAAATTAAAAAAAACCTTAAAAAATTTAAAAAAATGTTTTAATGTTTATTTATTTTTGAGAGAGAGAGAGGAGCAAAGGAAGGTCATAGAGAGGGAGACAGAATCCAAAGCAGTCTCTGGGCTCTGAGCTGTCAGCCCAGAGCCTGATGCAGGACTCGAACACACAAACCATGAGATTGTGAGCCGAGCCAAAATCAGATGTTTAACCCACTGAACCACCCATGCTCTCCAAGGGATTTTCTTCTTTTTTTAATGCTGAATAATATCCCATCTTGTGCGTGGAATTTGTGTGTGTGTGTGTGTGTCACATTTTCTTTTTTCATTCATCTGTTTGATTATAGTAGGATGTTATGAGTAGGATTTTAGAGAAAAAGAGATGGGCAAAAATTATTCCCGAAAATAAACATTATCAAAATCCTAAGAAGAGACAAACATGTATAGTTTGATTCCAAAGAAAATTTGAGTTGTGGAATAATTTGAAGTGATAAGATACAGATGGGCTTCCAAACTAGAAATCTGATATGACAAATTAGAGTTACATGTGTCAGTTACAGGCATCAGAATGCTATTACAATTATATAAGCAAGCATCTTGCATGATGTAAGTCATGTTTTCAGTGTATCATTCTAAAGCCACATGAAGCAGGAAATGAAGGATGGGGGGAGGGAAAGCTGTGAAGGCAAAAAATAACAATGCATGATGTGGAAACGATAAGAAATTAAAGGAATATAAATTTCACAATAACTGCCACTGTCACAAAGCGTTGGAGACTCTATTCTTTGAGAGTAAGTTTCCCTTGTCATTTCAATGTTTAACAGTATAATGATGGGAATATGCCAATAGTTTTGAAACCACTTTTGTGAGTGAAGTTGTTTGTTTCTATTTCCTTTTATTTTTTTAAACACAGATTGTCAGCCTATTCACCTGGACCAATAGATCTAGAAAGGATCAGAAATCTGTGTTAAATCCTCAGATAATGCAGATATTGTTTTTTTTAATCTCAGCCATTTTTGAAATTTGCCCAATTAGATCATCCTGAAGTATTCTTTCAACGTTTAAGTCTAATTTCAGTTAAAATATCATGTTAATCTAAAATTTCATCAATGAAAATGTATAAACTTTTTAAATTTGTTTTCAACATTTATTATGTCCTAATGCATAACTTGTCAGTGTCAAAATATCAAAATGCAGATCTTTGTAATTGAGCTCATGGATATATAAATCAATGATTAATCACGAGTTTAGTTGAAACATCATAACATAAAATCTATTTGCACATATATCCTAGGGGCATATCAGATCCTCTCTGCCAATGGGCCTCTATTTCAGTCATAAGAAATTACATAACTTGACCTTTTTCCTCACACTATTTATATTTAAAGACCACATTTTGATTTCAGATTTAGCTTTTATTAAGTGACTAATATTATTTATTTCTTCAATTCAGTCTTCTATATCTATTTATTGTTTTAAAAAGAACATCTAAAACAATATGATCTGTATAGCAGCTTAATCTTGTCAGCCAGTAAGTAGATTATAATTAAAGATGGACTTTCATAAATCTGTAAAGTATTTTTATGTGATCAGCCTTCTTAATTTTGTCTGTCCTTAGGTCCAGTTGGAGCCATTTATGATTCATTTTTGTATAAAATTAGTTCAACAAACCAAATATACTGGTCATAGATTCAAGCAATATAATAGTCAACAGTAGGCAGATAGGTTAAACTACATGTAAATGAAAGAAAAGATCACTTTGAAACTAAAACTTAAACATTTTACAGTGAAGGTGTTGCCATCTATGCAATACACATAAACACCCCTCATTCACTGTTATGAGTGTGTTCAATTACCATTCGTAAACCAGAGTGCAGGGTGCCAGAGGATGAGTTGCAGTCCAACAAGAGACCACAAGAGACATTGAAAGACAGAGGAGGTATATTACTCACATGTCCTGGAGAAAGTGCAAGGCAGGCCTCAAGAAGACACAAGGGTAGGTCAAGGCTGAGAGCGAGACAGGAACTTGGGTGCATGCCTATGTTAGTGTCTATGGATAGAGTGGTTTGTAATTGCCAGGCTAAGACTGGATTCACACCAAAAAAGCAGTGTTTTGGTAAGTTCCAGAAAAGTCTGATCCAATATGTGAACATGGGGAAGGCCCTGCAATATCGGAGGACTAGTGATAACAAGGACTGTAGAGAAGTCATATCAGGCACCTACACTTGCTTGTGACTCTGTGGGTGTTTTCTAGCATATGCACTTGCATGAGGGACTAGTGTCAGTTTAAGTCTCCCTCAAGCCACTGAGCTGAAAATAAAATAGAATAAAATAAAATATAAAATTAAATTAAATTAAATTAAAAATAAAATATAAAATAATAAAATAAAATAAAATAAAATAAAATAAAATAAAATAAAATAAAAATCTCCTTAAGGACGCTGAGACAAACAGTAGATCCTGAGGTAGCAATACCATGGAGAGTAACTCAGCTAAACTCTTGACATTGACTATCTACAGTTATTGGACCTTGATGTTGAGAGAGATGAGCAGCAATTTCATGAGATAATTTTAACATCTTGTTCAGGCAGTATTCTAAACCTTGGCATTCTGTGAGATAGCCTGTCTTCAAAAAGGACCCCTCACAATAAGTATGCTTAGATTGATGCTTATATCAGTAGAATGAACATAATAATATTTTTATTATAATGATATCACCTATCATTTGCAAATGACTTTACAAAGGACCTTCCAATGCATCACCTCCCATAATGAACAAAAATTAAGAAACATTTTAATGGCTCACTGAAATTTTATTTAACCATATTAGTGAATGAACAATGTGAATTATAAAGTCATGGCAAAATCTAGAAATCAAAATTTCATCATCATGTAACAGGGCAAGAAAACCTTGGATAATTTTATGGGTCTGTATTTTTAGTTGAGATCCTTTGTATACATGGTTACAAAGAGTATACTATAGTTATCTTTGAATGTGAAATCTGAAATTGGTAGTGGCAAATATGACACACAAAGTTCTTTATGCAGTTTTAAATATCTAACTAATAGAAAGTATAAACTTAAGGGGCAACTTGGTGGCTCAGTCAGTTAAGTGTCCGCCTTCGGCTCAAGTCATGATCTCACGATTCATGGGTTTGGGCCCCGCATTGGGCTCTGTGCTGACAGCTAGCTCAGAGCCTGAAGCCTGCTTCAGATTCTGTGCGTCTCTCTCTCTCTGACCCTCCCCTGCTCATGCTGTCTCTCTCTCTCTCATAAACAAATAAAACACTAAAAAAAATTTTTAATAGAGTAAAAATAAAAATAAAAGAAAATATAAAACTAAAATTTTTCATTAAATATCAACCAGATTAATTTAATTTCCTTAAAGGTCAATAATGTCAAAGATTTCTGGCACTAAATACTTTCCATTCTATAAAAAAAGTTTTCAATGTTCCTTTGATTCATTCCACCTACAAAGATACATCTTCCCTGTTCTAACCTTAGTTTGAACAAAACACTTAATTAGACTATAAATGATGGGAAGCAAAGGAAAAATAGTCAAAGTAAGTCCCTAAGTGTTTAATTAATGTGTTGGATTACTAACTCAAGAAGACACCAAATAACCTATTGAACTTAATTATACAAAGAACTTACTTAAAGAATCACTTCTGTAAGCTACTTGCTAAAGCCTATCCTAATTCTACGTCCACACATTTTGTTGATTCAGGAATAAGTCCTAAATAGGTTCAGACAGCACCTATCACAATATTATTATCAAGCATCTAATCCACTATATTGCTAAATAATGCATTAATCAGAGTGTATTTATGATATAGAGAGCTTATCATTGTGATTTAATATCCATAAATCTGGGACATGATTTATTAATAACTTCTAATTTCCAATAAAGAGCTGTTTTTAAAGAAGCATATTGTTTCATTAAGCTATATGGTATATTAATTGGAAAGGAACAAATTATAGGATGATTCACTAACAGCAGATATTTAAATGGACATTTTAACCACAATATTTTATTTTTTTGATATAATTTATTGTCAAGTTACCTAACATACAGTGTATACAGTGTGTTCTTGGCTTCAGGAGTAAATTCCCACAATTAATCATTTGCATACAACACCCAGTACTTATCCTAAAAGTGCCCTCCTCAATCCCCATCACCCATTTTCCCCTTTCCCCCATCCCCCCTATCAGCCCTCAGTCTGTTCTTTGTATTTAAGAGTCTCTTATGGTTTACCTCCCTCTCTATTTGAAACTATTTTTTGTCTTCCCTTCCCCCATGGTCTTCTGTTCCTCAAATTCCACATGTGAGTGAAGCATATGATATCTGTCTTTCTCTGATGGACTTATTTCACTTATACCCTCCAGTTCCATCCACATTGTTGTAAATGGCAAGATTCCATTCTTTCTCATTGCCGAGTGAGTACTATTCGATGGAAAGAGCTCAAATGTCCACAATATTTTAAAAGTGCTGTACCAAATATTTAATAGTACCTACTCTCTTGGAAATTACATTCTAGAAAAATATTTCTTGAAAAAATTTTATTCTCTCTGTCTGATTATTATGAAGTAATTATTGTTTAATTAATTCTTTTTGTTCTTTTGATGTATGTTCTTTTTTTACCTAAGTGACATGAAACAGCCCCTCATTGGGTTAAAGAAAATATACTATACATTGGGTTAAAGAAAATACACTGTACACTCTACAGTAGAAAACATACCAGAGTAGCTGTTCTCATCTTACTTTACTGATTTCTTGCTCTTAATTTTAGGTGTCCCTTATTACATGAGTTTCTCTTATGAAAGCTAGATCCAAAATTGTGCCCCAGAAATTTCTCTCCTTTCTAACTAATTCATATTTAGTATATGAAGAAAGTATTCTGGCTTCTTCCACTTATCAGCATTTCCAAAGTTCTGGCCAGGGAGGGGCAGAGAGACAAAGAGAGAGAGAGAGAGAGAGAGAATCCCAAAAAGGCTCTGCACAGACAATGAATAGCCTGAGACAGGTCTCAAACCCACGAACTACAAGATCACGACCTGTGCTGAAACCAAGTGTCCGACCTCAGCTGACTGAACCATGCAGGCATCCTTATTAGCGGCTTCAATAAGGGATTTTTCATAGTGGAGAACAAAATTATCATCTGAAATGAAGAAAAAATCAATATTGATTGGCTCTTGTTGAAAACATTAGGACTCTGAATGAGAAAAAAAATTAACAGGAATCCTGCATCAGTCATACTTCTATTTGACAAAGCCATTGCCATTCCCTAACACAGAGGAAGCTTTTAGTAAATGTTTGTTGAAAGAATGAATAAAGTTTTATCAGAAGTTCCATTTGCTAAAATTAAGAGTGGTAACTCTGTACTTCTTTTAACTTCTCTGTTTTTACTTGCTTTTGTTAGATGCTCTGTTGAGAAGAATCTATAGAAAGATGATTATGGTCCAGCCAAATTTATTTAAAAGTGACTTTATATACTTAACAAATGTGACATGTCATTTTTAACTTCACTTCCTTCACAATTATATATGATTGAAATATCTGTGGCAATCACTTCTTTATTTAGACACAAAGGCACTTGCAGTGAATCATTGGTAAGATTCACGTGACTGGAATAAAAGGAAGAGAAAACATCAGTAAAAAGTAGACACATGTTAAGCAGAGGAAGTTTTCTTCATCCTTTCCTATAAAAACACAATGTATAAAACAATCAAATGGATAAATGGGAGGCCTTGAATCACATCTTCTCACTTTTTAGCTCTTTTTCTTCTCTGTCCTAATGGGAAAGCAACATCTCAGGCACTTCTAAGCAAAGATATTTTTTTAAGTTTATTTATTTTAGAGACAGAGAGACAGAGCAGAAGCAGGGGAAGGGCAGAGAGAGCTGGAGACAGGCTCCAGGCTCCGAGCTGTCAGCACAGAGCCTGACATGCTGCTCAAACCCACCAACCGTGAGATCATGACCTTAGCCGAGGTCGGACGCTTAACCAACTGAGCCACACAGGCGCCCCCAGAGCAAAGATTTGTATCCTGAGGACTGAAAACCCCAAAAAGGACAGAGCCTGTGCAAAGTCCATTAAACTGGACAAGAAAAAATTATATTTTTAAAATGCAAATTACCCTTTTCTTCATTTATGTGTGAACATCAGAGAGCGTTAACAGTAGGCTACAAAATGGATCCTTGGCATAACGTGATTAGAAACCCTGATTTCGGGAGAAACCTAAGGGCTTCTAACTACTGAAAGCAAAGGACTTATTTTTATTTAAAGGGACAATGGTTCTGGGCTGACTGCAGCATTTACTATGACTTCCTACAAGTCATTCAATGTATCTGAAAGGGAAAATTTATAAAAAAATATCCCGTTAAGTTTGTTATAATGATTCCTTGATAAGATATATGTGAAATTAATTTTTAATTATAAAGCAGTATTTAAATATGTTATTCATTCTATACTAGTGAGTGGTCTTTACAAATGATGTTAGCAGTGCAGCCCCTCTGGAAAACAGTGTGAAGATTCTTCACAAAATTAACAATAGAACTCCCCTATGACCCAGCAATAGCACTGCTAGGAATGTACCCAAGGGATACAGAAATGCTGATGCATAGGAGCACATGTACCCCAATGTTCATAGCAGCACTTTCAACAATAGCCAAAACATGGAAAGAGCCCAAATGTCCATCAACTGACAAATGGATCAAGAAGATGTGGTTTATCTATACAATGGAATACTCATGGCAATGAGAAAGAATGAAATCTGGCCATGTGTAGCAACATGGATGGAACTCGAGGGTGTTATGCTGAGTGAAAGAAGTCAGACAGAGAAGGACAGATACCATATGTTTTCACTTATAAATGGAACAGGAGAAACTTAACAGAGGAATATCAGGGCAAAGAAGGGGGAGAATAGTGGGAGAGAGGCAGGGAGACAAACCATGAGAGACTCTTGAATGTTGAGAACAAACTGAGGGCTAATGGGGGTGGAGGACAGGGGAAGGGGGGTGATGGGCATGGAGGAGGGCACTTGTTGGGATGAGCACTGGGTGCTATATGGAAACCAACTTGACAATAAACTATGAAAGAAAAAAACCAAATGACATTAGTGATTTTATTTTTACAATTAGACATTTCTAAAAAATATGATTCTCCTAAGTTATTATTAGGTCAAATTATTATATATTAACCTCTTATTATGTTAATATATATAACGAGGCTGAGAACATGCTTTAAGAATATCTTTTTACTTGAGGCTTTAAAATCTAGTTTTCCTGTATTTCCAAAACATGTGTTTTTTATATATCTGAAAAGTAAAAATATCAAGAAACATTTCACATGAGTATTGTGGTTTGACATGAAACCAACAAACCAAAATTCATGTACTAATATTACTGATATTTAGACTTCATCTAGATTTTATTACATTTGAGTGTACAAATAATTCTATTACCTTTGGACATTAAACACTAAAAACTGTTTAAGAGTAAAATCAAGCAAGAAGAAAAATATTTGAATAAGCAGAGTTGCTAGTAGCAGATGTGTTATTTTGCATCTGACAGCAAAGGAATGAGAAAGAATTATGACATTATTAAACTTAAAGAAAGTACAATGAATAATAATGATGTTAATCAAATAAGTCTATCAGAAGAGATGACAATAGGATACTATGCATATATCAAAAGAATGTATATATACGAAGGAAAATTTCTATGTTTAAAATAGACATTCAAAAGTGAGACATGTTGGGGCATCTGGGTGCCTCAGTCAGTTGAAGGTCTGACTATTGATCTCTGCTCAGGCCATGGTCTCACAGTTCATGAGTTCCAGCCCCACATTAGGCTTTGCACTGATGGGAAGGAACCTGCTTGGGATCCTAGCTCTTCTCTCTACCTCTCTCTCCCTCCCTGTTTTATGCTATCTCACTCTCTCATGCTCTTGCTCTCTCAAACAATAAATAAATAAACCTAAAAAAAATTTTAAAAAGTGAGACACGTTAATCTGGAATAAGATTTTTTTAACATGAAAGTATATACAAAGAATTCTTTTTAAAATTTATTTATTTAAATTTAAGTTAGTTAAGATACAGTGTAGTATTGATATCAGAAGTAGAACTCAGTCATTCATCACTTACATATATTACCCAATGCTTATCCCAGCAAATGCCATTGGTAATACCCATCACCCATTTAGCCCATCACCCCACCCACCTCCCCTCCAGTAACCCTGTTTGTTCTCTGTATTTAAGAGTCTCCAATGGTTTGCCTCCCTCTCTGTTTTTATCATACTTTTCCTTCTTGTCCCCTATGTTCATCTGTTATGTTTCTTAAATTCCACATATGAGTGATTTCAATCATATGATATTTGTCTTTCTCTGACTGACTTATTTCACTTAGCATAATACATTCTAGTTCCATTCATGTTGTTGCAAATGGCAAGATTTCATTCTTTTTGATCGCCGAGTAGTGTTCCATTGTGTGTGTGTGTGTGTGTGTGTGTGTGTGTGTGTGTGTGTATTCCACCTCTTCTTTATCCATTCATCCACTGATGGACATTTTGGGTTCTTTCCACAATTTGGCTATTGTTGATAGTGCTGCTATAAACAAATGGGACACATGTTGTCCTTCGAATCAGCATTTTTGTATCCTTTACATAAATACCTAGTAGTACAATTGTGTTGGGTCATAGAGTAATTCTATTTAATTTTTTGAGAAACCTCCATACCATTTTCCAGAGTGGCTGCACCAATTTGCATTTCCTCCCAGCAATGCAAAAGTGTTCTCCTTTCTCTGCATCCTCGCCGACATCTGCTGTTTCCTGAGTTGTTAATTTTAGCCATTTTGACAGGTGGGAGGTGGTGTCTCATTGTGGTCTTGATCTGTATTTCTCTGATGATGAGTGATGTTGATGAGCACATGTTGTCATGTGTCTGTTCAGCCATATAGGTGTCTTTTTTGGAAAAGCGTCTATTTATGTCTCCTGCCCATTTCTTCACTGTATTATTTGTGTTTTGGATGTTGAGTTTGATAAGTTCTTTATAGATTTTGGATACTAACCCTTTATCCAATATGTCACTTGTAAATATCTTCTCCCATTCTGTTGATTTCCTTTTAGTTTTATTGATTGTTTCCTTTTCTGTGCAGAAGATTTTTATCTTGATGACGTCCAAGTAGTTCATTTTTGCTTTTGTTTCCCTTGCCTCTGAAGACATGTCTACTAAGAAGTTTGTGAGGCCAAGTAGTTGCTGACTGTTTTTTTCCTGTAGGCTTTTGATGGTTTCTTTTCTCACATTAAGGTCTTTCATCCATTGTGAATTTATTTTTGTATATGGTGTAAGAAAGTGGTCCAGTTTCATTCTTCTGCATGTCACTGTCCATTTTCTCAACACCATTTGCTGAAGAGACTCTGTTTTCCATTGGATATTCTTTCCTGCTTTGTTGAAGATTAATTGGCCATATATTTGTGGGTCTGTTTTGGGGTCTATGCAGCTTGAAGTCTAGAATTGTACAACTTTAAAATACACACATTAAATACATACACATTCTCATCCCCTTTCCAATTTAAAAATTTTCAATTGGATATTCAGAAAACTTATTCAGGAAATTCCCTTGACTTACAGAACTGATGTATCTGAGAAACTGAAAAAGAAAAAATAGAGAAAGATTTATTCTATGAAAATATATAAATATTAAAATTCTTTAGAATTTTATAATGTAATTTAAAAATGCCAAAACTATTCTTTAGAGGCCTTATAAATAAAAGATGCATTATTACCCATAATTCATACAAGAGAAGACTGATTTTTTTTCTTCAAAGTCCCCAATATTAGGTAAATTATAAGAATGTAAAAAAATGATTTCCCAAAAATATCAAGAGATCATAAACAATCAATTAAAATGTCTCTTACACACAACAACTATGCATAGTTAGGTAGAATTTATTACTATTTTTGTAGAATAAAGAGTTTTTTTAACATTTATTTATTTAATTTAAGAGAGACAAAGAGAGAGCATGAGTGGAGGAAGGGCAGAAAGAGAGGAAGAGAGAGAATCTCAGTGCAGAGCCTGAGGGGAGGCTTGATACCAGAAACCATGAGATCATGACCTGAGCCAAAATTGAATACAAGTGAAATGATTCTTCTGTTCAGTGGAACCATGGCCTTTAATGTACCTTACCACTTTCTCTGCCTTCCTTTATGAATCCTGAAATAATATAAACCTTTAGTTCTAATCCATTATAAGTGTTTCCTTAAAGTATATCTCTTCATCTCCAGATTGTTACTTAACTCTAATATTATAAATTTCTACTCACAGTACTATCATTTTTGGATGCTACTACATATACAGGGAAAATCATTATACACAACTATGTTTTCTCTTCTTCACCTTTTGTTACTTGACATCACCGATCTAACTCACTTTTAATTTTATTATAGATATTTAGACTTCCTCAAATGGATGTTATACTTTCTGAATCTTGGTATATGTGTATATCTGAAATTTGTCATGACACATGATAACTATCATGTCGTATATAGAATTCCTGTTAATCCATCATTTTTCAATAGTAGATATAACTCTATGTACTCGAGTTTCCAATGTTGCCTTTATGTTGTACTGGAATTTATTATAATACTATATACATTAATTTAAACATATATTTTAAATTTTATTTTATTATTTTATTTTGAGTTAGAGAGAGAGAGCAGAGGAGAGGCAGAGAGAGAGAGAGAGGGGAGAATCCCAAGCAGGTTCTGCACTGTCAGCACAGAGCTGGCCGTGGGGCTCTATCTCACAAACTATGAGAGCATAACCTGAGCTGAAATCCAGAGTCAGAAACTTAACTGACTGAGCTATCCAGGTGCCCTTTTATTAATTTATATTTTAAATACCCATAAAATATAAATAAAAAAATTTATTTTATTGTGGTAAGAATACCTAACATGAGATCTGCTCCCCTAAAATTTTGACTGTATAATTCAATATTGAAGGCACAATGTTGTATAGCACATCTCTAGAACTTAAAAGCACTTTTCTTTCCTATTGTGAGATTTTAAAAGTGATGAAAACATGTAGCTCATTTTGTAATTTTGTGTTCTGCTCATACATACAAACACATATGTACTTATACCAATAAGTTATGTTATTGTTAAATAAGTTGTTCAAGTATTTGTGTATGGGTATAAGCATTTATGAAGTTACAAGTAAGATACACAGATACTGAAAATGTAATCCAAGTATTTTGTGATTGCTATCCTACTTTTATTATGTTTGACATTTGTATCCACATTGCTGAAAATGTGAGATTGCACTATGCTGTTTCTTTTGTCTTTCTGTTTTTTTTTGTGTGTTTTTTTTTTTTGCTTTTTTAGTGTCAGTTTATTTCCTACAGTTTTTTTTTTCTTTCTCCTCTCTTTTCCCTTTTATTGGAAGACCAACTTTTTAAATTTACTTATTTGATTTTTTCTACTTCTGGTTTATAATTCATAGAGATTTCTGCTATGCCCTCCATAGTTAACTCTCTTCCAAAGCATAAAGTGGCCTTGATCACTTGAACCACATGTTTCTCTTCTAACTTACATATCATTTAATCTAAAATTTTAGACATATCTTTTAGTTTACCCTAAAAATTAGATATTTTTACGTAGACCCCATTGACATAGTCTTACTGATATGCTCACCGCTTTATTAATTTACAATTTCTTCTTGCATCTGAGACTCCCGTTCTGTAGTTATTCTTTACCGGATGTGACACCTTTTTTTAGTGTTTATTTATTTTTGAAAGATAGAGAGTGAAAAAGAGAGAGAGACAGAGAGAGTGTGTGTGTGTGTAGGGGAAGGGCAGAGAGAGAGGGGTCAAGAAGGCTCTCCACTGACAGCAGCAAGCTGGATGTGGGGCTCAAACTCAGGAACCATGATATCAGAAGCTTAGCCAAAGTTGGATGTTCACATGACTGTGGCACCCAAACGCCCCAGAGATGACACTCTTTGAGATTCCTTTGATAGATGTCACCAGTTAATTAACTCTGTGTGTTTGTTGGTTTTTCTGAAACTATGGGGCTTTTTTGCCCTGTTTTTGAAAAATAGTTTTACTGGGTACACAATACTTGGACAACATTGTTCCCCTGTCTTCTGACTTCCATAGCATAAAATGAGTGAGTGTGCTTTTTTCTTTGTAAGAGAAATAAAATAATGAATATAGCCACAAGGATGTTTTTAATTTTGGTGTTAATCCAAGGGACTTCTAGTCCTATGGGAATGACTATTTGATGGATGTGAGGAGAAAGAATAAAGTATAAAATAAATCATCTCAGAGAAGATAAAGTCAGTATTCTAACAAATGATAGAAATAATAGGAATACCATGCAAGGATGAATGTTAATTTGAGATTAGTGATTAAAGTTTAAAGTAAAGTCAATCAGCAAAATATCAAGATTCTTCAAGAGCACCACCTTGGTTCTTATATGTGAAGATGGTGGAGGCGAATTTGGGGGTTCACTTCCAGCTATTGCAAGGCAAGTATGAAAGAGAAAGGATCAAAGAGCAAGAGTGTTAAGACAATATGCAAGGAAATGGTTTCTATATGAATCATTGAATATACTTTGGGTAGGAGGAAATTAAAAACATTGAGGCAAATGAATGGAGAGAAAATAGTAAGGTCAATAGTTAAAGTTTTAAGGGAATTGAAGCATTATAGCAGAGATATTGCTGGAGAAAATGATCAAGAAGGTCATGATGTATGGTTAATAAATGGGATGACAGATAGAAATTTTAGCAGTGTTTTGTATTTCTGATTATGACATCCTGAGGGCAACGTTGGAGTGGGACGTTTGTATGGTGGAAAGTAAATGGACCACAAAGTGAAGATATGGAAGACTGAGATGACAAGGTCATACCTCTCATGAAAGGGGTCATCCACATGAATATTGAAGTTAGTTAACATCAATGCCGTTGAACCTAGTTGCTTCCACGATTTTGAATGTATTTCAAAGAAACACTACATTATATGTTACTGAAGCAAAATTTCTATTTTATTTATGTATTGGCCACGCATTCTGAAGCCAAATTCTAGAGCTTAGGTTCGTGTGTTTCAAATAAAGATACACCAACCTAATGTGGTACCAGTATTTATTAAGTGTATCAGGAAGGGTAAATTCTATTTCCAGCTATGTTGCCCTCTAGTAGGATAACCTCAGCCAAATCAAATCATCTTCCAAAGTCTCAGTAATCTTCCAAGTAATAACACAGATTTGAATTGAATATGATTTTAAAAGGTTTTTTGGCTCAGAGGAACTTGATTTAATTATTGAGTTTATTGTTTGCTAAAATAGAGTTCATTGGCTTTACCTTTTAAGTTTATATGATTTTTATTGTAGAGTTCCCCCACCACTGAGCTTTTATGGTTCTATATATTTCTATGGTATCTGTCACCATGGCATCTGGATACCCAACCAATATAACTATGTAAAATTAGCAGGTATGTGGGAAGAAAAAAATGTCAATCCCTGTCTTTCTCTTGATGTAGGTATTAGTGTGGAATAAAGATTCTACCCTGGAGTTCTTAAAGCTTCCTGCTCACAAGATCACAGAGAAGGGGGAAATAACAATTTTCACTGTTTCTCCAAATATAAGAGATTTCAACATAATATCTATAATTGCAAAATAAAAAAGTATATAAAAATTCCTTTGTAATCATAACTATGATTGGAGCCTTGAAGAACAAATCGTTGTATAGAAAATGTGGAAACTACTTCAAATGTACCAGGCAATAATAGTGATAGAAAATTGAAAGCTAAAATAGACTGTTTATAAGATTTATACTTTTCGTTGTTATTTTGAAGGAATCCACCATCTTTAGTGATTATGAACAAGTTAAGATTTGTTTCTAATGTGTGGATAGAGTAGAGTTAAAAGGGAATGATCAGCAAAAGATGAGGTCAAAGACACTGACCTGCTATTACATATGAAATTAGTGGACACCGTGATAAGTCTGAGAGGATTAGAATCAAAGACATAAATTTGAGGGTATTAGTATTAAAATAGTGTCTTCAAAGTTGTGGGACTCTACATCACTTGCAAAGGGCATTATTGATTGAGAAAAAAAGAGAAGGCCTAGAAACAAGTCACAGGGTATTCCGTTATGTAAAGGTCTGGAGAGGAGCAGGCACCAACAGCAAAAAATACCGAGAAGGCTCTACTAAGAGGATGTTGGAGAAACAACAGCAAACACAACAAAATTGCAGCCTAATTTAACTCATAAATATAGGTACAAATTTTCTATGCAATGCATTAGCAAACAAAATCAGTAAATGTATTAAAAAATAAAATAATATGATTGTCTTAGTCCGTTAAGTCTGTGGTAACAGAATATAATAGGCTGGCTGGTTTATAACAACAAAAATGTATTGCTTACAGCTCTGGAGTCTACCAAGTCCAAGATCAGGTGTCAGCATGGTTGGGGAGGGCTCTCTTTCAGGCTGTAGACTCTCATTATATCCCCACATGGTGGAATGGGCTAGGCAGCTCTGTGGGATTTCTTATAGAAGAACTAATCCCATTTATGAGGGCTCCACCCTCATGAACTAATCACCTTCCAAATGTCTCACCTCCAAATACCATCACTTTTGGGTGATCTCAGTATACAAATTCTGGGGGACACAAACATTCAGATCATAGCAATAATCAAGTTGATTTTGTCCCATGAAAGTAAATTTCATTTGCCATTGCATAAATGTGTCAATGCAATTTAACGTTTTAAGGAAATAAAGGAAAAGCATCATTTGATAATTTCAATAGTTGTAGTAAAGCATTTGGGAAAATTCAGCATTTATTCATGAATAATTAACAAAACCTCATGTCAAACTAGATATAAATGGCCCCTTAACTTAATAAAACCTGTCTATAGTGTATCCACAGGAAATATGTACTGAACAATGAATCTTTGTAAGCATGTGTTTATAAGTAGAATTTATTACTAGATAGATTTTTGGAACCAAGGGAAATAAAAGCAAAGATGAACTATTGGGAACCCATCAAGATAAAGTCTTCTGCACAGCAAAGGAAACAATCAACAAAACTAAAAGGCAACCTATAAAAAAAGAAGATATTTGCAAATAACATATCTAATAAAGGGTTAGTATCCAAAATCTACAAAGAATTATCAAACTCAGCACCCAAAATCAAATAATCCAGTGAAGAAATGGGCAAAAGACATGAATAGACAATTTTCCAAAGAAGACATTCAGATGGCTAACAGACACATAAAAATATGCTCAACATTACTCATTATCAGGGAAATACAAATCAAAACCACAATGAGACACCACCTCACACCTGTCGGAATGGCTAACATTAACAACACAAGAAACAACAGGTATTGGGGAGGATGCGGAGAAAAGGCAACCCTCTTACACTTTTTGTGGGAATGCAAACTGATGCAGCCACTCTGGAAAATAGTATGGAGGCTCCTCAAAAAGTCAAAAATAGAACTACCCTACAACCCAGGAATTGCACTACTAGGTGTTTACCCAAAGGATACAAAAATACTGATTTGAAGGCATAAATGCACTGATGTTTATAGCGGCATTATCAACAATAGCCAAATTATGAAGAGCCCCAAATATCCATGAACTAATGAATGGAGAAAGAGGAAATGGGGGGGGTGTCTATATACGCACACATATACAATGCAATATTACTCAGCCATATTTCAAGAATGAAATCTTGCCGTTTTGCAATGATGTGGATGGAGCTAGAGAGTACTATGCTAAGTCAAGTAAGTCAGTCAAAGAAAAATACCATATGATTTCATTCATATGTGGAATTTAAAAAACACAACATTTGAATATGGGAGGGGAAGAGAGGCAAATCAGAAAACACTCTGAACTGTAGAGAACAACTGAGGATTGCTAGAGGGGAGGTGGGAGAGAGGATGGTTTAAATGGGTGATGGGTATTAAGGAGAGCACTTGTCATGAGCACTGGGTGTTATATGTAAGTGATGAATCACTAAATTCTACTTCTGAAACCATTGTTACTCTATATGTTAACTAACTAGATTTTAAATAAAAACTTGAAACAAACAAGCAAACAAAACCTAGAGCTTGGTTTGGACGCTCATTGTACTCATTTGTTTCAAACATTTTTCTTTATGGCCCAACCAGTGTAGAAAGATAAGAAAACTAAATAAACACTGTAAATATTGAAAAAAATGAAATAAAGTTAATATTATTTTAGATGATATAATTTATATAGAGAGAAAATCAGAAATATTTACAGATAAATTATTAAAAACAATCAAAGTTTAACATTTTGACTAATGAGAGAATTATATAAAATCAGTTCCATGAAACCCAGCAATCTAAGACTGGAAATTTTAAATTGATATTTGACATTAAAAATAGCATAAATATATAAAATACTTGAATATAAATCAATCAAAAATGAGCCATATAATGAAAAAATAAAACATTTAATTTTAAGAAAAATGTGAATACTTGTTCTGTAAGTTACCATGAAATCATCTTTATCATAAAATCTTCATATACATGGACATATACCCTGACAGAACTTCCTGTTTTTTGCTATGTTAAGAACAAACTCAGTAAAATAACCATACAGTGTTTAGGATTTATCTTATATTTTAAATGTCCAATAAGATAATACTCTGAATTTTGGCAAGAATTGTGCCCCAGCCTTAGCTCTGCTTCACTTTATCACTGTGAGGAAGAAGAGGACATCCTTTTCCTTCTAAAAACTTAGGATCCACCTCTTATTTGATGGGGGAAGTGGTTATATCATAATTAAGTTTCATTTATATGATTATGATTGTATCATTTCTTAACCCAGGGGTTACCTACGGTCTCTAGATTTTTTTTAATTTTAATTTTTTAAAGTAGATTATTGTCAAGTTGGTTTCCATATAACACCCAGTGCTCATCCCCACAAGTGCCCTCCTCCATGCCCATCACCCCCCTTCCCCTCCCCCTACCCCATCTGTCTTCAGTTTGTTCTCAGCATTCAAGAGTCTCTCATGGTTTGCCTCCCTCCCTCTCCCCCACTATTTTTACCCTTCTTCTCCCCCATGGTCCTCCATTAAGTTCCTCCTAATCCTCCTATGTGTGCAAACATATGGTATTTGTCCTTCTCTGCCTGACTTATTTGTCTCTAGATTTTAGAGACAATGTTAGGCTTGGCTGTAGATTTTCAAATCATTTTTTAAAATATTTGTAAATCTTGGGGTGCCCCCTGTGATTCATTCTGTTACACTGACCATGGCACAGTATACAATTAAACGGCATATTATATTTCCGTTGCTGACTCCAAATCATTCCCTTCATTTGTCTTTGTTTTTCCTTTTCTTGGTTTGCTCTGGGAATTCCTTAGGTTTTTACTACCTATTATGTTCAACATTTTAATTATTTTTAGCTCATCACAAATTAGTCTGGCTAACACCTTCATACACACTGAAGGACGTTTCAATTAACAAGATCAGCCCTCCTTATAATTATTGGTCACAAACGACATAGTATTTTTTTACTAAAATTCCAAATAAGAATAATTCATGATGGAATATGTGAGCTTGGAGGGTAGCAAGAAAAATCTATAGAAGAGTTAATTATAAGAAACAAACCTAAGAAGAAGTTTTTATCTTTGTAACCAAAAAATATGTATTTTTAGGATCCTCAAAAAAGAAGAGGATGAATTAATGCTCTTTCATTATAACTTCAAACACATTAAATTTTTAAAAGTAATACCAAAGAAGTCACAATTTTTTAATGTTAAATTCTTTTTACATAAGTGGCAGAATTGGTGTCAGTGGGGAAGGAAAACTATGAATGGGTGCATTTCTGAGGAACTTTCATCCTTTTGGTGAACCCTGCCAACCTCCTATTCAAATTACCGGTTAATATCTTAACAAAATAGCTACCTATCAAGCAATGAAGCTACTGTGATAAATGTTTAAAATAGCTAAAGGAATATTGCTTTTAATAAATATAAATAGAGAAATTCAGGATATGTCATCTGTTGATTCCATTTCGAGAAATCACTTTTAGCATTAATTAGCTGGCTATTACCTGGTATTTTAAAAATTCCCTTAGCGACAGCTTTAAGGAAAATATATGTAATAGCTTTAGTTCTGTGAAAATCAGATTTGTCAATTTAACATGTTTAGATTTTGGCTATAGCCACTGAAACCTTGGGATCTGAGTCTTTTCAGTAGTATCTATTTTAGACATTCCTTGATTTATTAAAGTTAATCTATGTTGGCCATGTTGTGGCTCATTTTGTGAACACTACTAAATATTTTTTTTATTTATGTACCCTTGAACCACCCTCTTCCTATCCCCCCTCCTCCCAACCATTCCTGGCAACCACTTTTCTACTCTTTCTTTCTGAGTTCAATTTTTTTTTTAATTCGACATATAGGTGATACTTCGCAGAATTTGTTTTCTCAGTCTGACTTGTTTGATTGAGCACTATGCCCTTCAGATTCTCGCATGTTGCAAAAGACAGTTTTCTCTTCTTTTTTAAGGCTGAGTAATTTTCCATTGGATATATATAAGATGCTTTATCAATTCATTTGTAGATGGACACAGGCTGTCTCCATATGTTGGCTATTGTGAATAATTCTGCAGTGAACATGAGACTACAGGTATTTCTTAAAGAGATTTTATCTCTTTAAGATAAGAGGATCCTCTTTAAGATAAGAGATAAAATCTCTTTAAGAGATTTTAATTCTCTTGGATCTATAAACTCAGAAGTGGGATTGCTGGATCATATAATAGTTCTATTTTTAACTTCTTAAGGAACTGCCATACCGTTTTCCATAGTGGCTGTGCCAGTTTATGTTCCCACCGTCAGTGTACAAAGGTTCATCTTTTTCCATATACTCATCAGCATTTGTTATGTCTTATCTTTTTGGTAACAGACATCACAAAAAGTGCAAAGTGATATCTCATTGTAGTTTTGATTTGCATTTCTCTGATGATTACTGATGTGGAGCATCTTTTCACGTACCAGCTGGCTATTTTGGGAAATATGTTTTGGGAAATGTCTATTCAGATCCTTTGCGCATTTTCCCTCCAATTAGGTTATTTGCTTCTTTTGTTATTGAGTTACATGAGTTCTTGCATATTTTGTATTTTAACCCACTGTGTGATATATGCTTTGCAAATATTTTCTCCCATTCAGTATGTTACCTTTGCATTTTGCCCATGTTTTCCTTTGCTGTATAGAAAGGTTTTTTTTAAAAAATTTTTTAAGGTTTTATTTATTTCTAGGAGAGAGAGAGAGAGGGACAGCATGAGCAGGGGAGGGTCAGAGAGAGAGGGAGTCACAGACTCTAAACAGGCTCCAGGCTCTGAGCTGGCAGTCAGTACAGAGCCCGACGCGGGGCTCGAACCCGCGAACCGCAAGATCATGACCTGAGCGAAAGTCAGACGCTTAACCGACTAAGCCACCCAGGCGCCCCAAGGTTTTTTTGTTTTTTAACATTGCTTTTGATTGGGATAAGAGGTTCATATTTGTGATGATATTTCAGAATAATAGTACCTTTAAAAGTTTACACTCGAGTGGTGATTATCATAAATATCTCACAAGCATGCATAATACTTAATAAGATGATATTATCAGAGTAATTAAACAAAAGCATTAAGATTTTTAAAGTGTTACCAACAATCTTGGAATAGAAGAATAGAGATTAAACATGATACAAATGGATTATGAAGACAACTAATAAATGAGTTAAGCTCATTTATTATAACTAATGAAAAAAGTTTATGTCTTATGCACTTTAGTAGATAGGCCAAGTACCAAGTGATTCATGCAAAAACTCCTACTTCAATAAAATGTATTAACTAGTGGAGTATGTAGGTGCCAGGGTCTAAGACAGATGAGGAGGCGACCTGTGCCAGCTTCTTAACATCAATTACAGAAAATGGGTGTAGTGTTGGCATGCAGCTGGTGGCTGTTATATATTTTTGGTTTCTGTTGTTGAGTTGGTTCAGGCAGCCTGGTTTTGACCGTATCATAAGAGAAATTTAAAAGATCTCTTATTCACATAATTGTGTGGCTTCACCAGGGTAGCTCACACATTTGTTGGTCCTCAAAATCAGAATCAAGTACATCCTGCATGACAGAAAGGACCCTGTGGTTGCCTGCACTTCGTCTTTCAGAACTGTCTTATGCTTTACCCTCACTACAGCTTCACATGCGTGTACCCTGTGGGATTTCACAAGTCCTTTAATTTACTTGACACACCTTAATTACAAGTAGTAACACCACTGTGCTCATTTTACAAATCTAAACTATAGATAATTCTCCAGTTTACGGTTAGGAACAGCATCATGCCCACTCTCACCACTGCAATTGAATATTGTACTGATAGTTATGGTCAGTGCAATAAAAAAGAAACAAATAAATGCAAAGATATAAAATGGTGAAGATAAATACACCATTTATTGAAATCTATTTTTTATTCTGTGCTTGGTACCCAATTACCAATATTGTTGATACTTTAAACAATGCTGAATGTTAGGTTTGATGATCTTTGCTTTACATAGATGGAAGCTGAGACTAATAGAACAGAAGTATTCTGAGAGGCATAAAAAATAATACACATCAGAGTTTAGAATAACAGTTCTACAAAGCCCAGGCCCTTTATTACAGTGCTTTTCAAAATATTGCAAACGCACACAGATCCATTGAGGGTCAATATTTTTGTGAACTGTAATAAAACTAAACTACTAGAAATATAAAAAATTTTTAAATTTTGTAAATGTTTATTAGATTCTAATTAAAACACATAGGTGTTGTATAAAAGGAAGAAAAGGTTAACACTCCCCTTGGGCCTGACTACACCCTTTACGGTTAAGACATTGCCACCTATATCATGGCATCCAACCATCATTCAGGGAACTTGGTTGACCCGGTTTCTGGAGCATGTGACTCTTAATCTCGGAGTCATGGGTTCATGCTCCGCACTGGGCATAGATATCACTTTAAAAATATAAAATTAAATTTAAAAATTTATCTTTCGAAGTATTAAACAAATTTTCAAGGTATACCTCAACTGCTGTCCTCTTCTTACCAAAAATTGCTCACAAGTGGTTTGCGATACTGCCCTGGTCTTCAAGCCAAAGTAGGTGCACCACTTCTCACTCTGCGGTGTCTAGACAACCCAGAGTACTGGCTTCACACTCTAGTGGAATTTCTGATAGATATTTTGTATACAGGAAAAACTTCTTACATATTACGAAATAAGATTTGAAGGCACAAATGTTCATGGTTGGGTAGCAGCGGCAAATAAACATGTTCAATTAAAATAAAGGCTACATTTGTTTGTTTTTTGAGACCCATACATCTATGGGAGATAGGTTGAACAGACTAATTGTGAAAATACTTCTGTTTAGGAATCTGAGTTTGATTTTGTAGCAAATCAGGAACGGTTGCATACATTTAGCTCTCAAGAGGTTTCCTTTCATCAGAGTCTGTGTCTCCCTCTCTCTGGTCCTCCCCTGCTCACGCTGTCTCTCTCTCTCTCCTAGAAATAAATAAAAATATTTTTTAAAAAAAGAGGTTTCCTTTCAAAGTGAGTATATGACACCGTACTGCTTTACATTTGGTACATATCAATGTTGAAGTGAAGAACATTGCATAGGTAAACAAGAATTTATTCATATGGATTGTATTTATTGGTACCTTACTTGAAAGGAAATGTAGAACATTTTTTTAGAAAACAAATATGGTAATGATGTAATTAGAACTTAGCTAATAATGTTAATTGGTTTACTTATAACCAATTCCAAAGATGGCATATAATTTAAAGAGAAGCATGAGCATTGAGATAATTAAGCATGAAATTTGGAAAAAGTGTGATTTAATTATTAATTATTTCATCATTGGTATATAGATATGGCTTTTTATTTGCTCATTTTGTGATGATAAATAAACTGGTTCCATGATTCACAATCTAAAGTTGATCAACCGTTGACCAGCTGAAGAAATAACTATATATATTACCATTTTCCTGCATTCCTTTACAATATCAGCGATGAGAATGTATGCTGTCATCTCTAGTCTTTACTACAATTTTTTAACCATATTGTTTTCATAGAACCTTTATAAGAATTTTGGAGAAATGAACTCTCTAACAAGAGAAAAATAAGCAGTATTGATCTATGTGAGATTCTGTACAGATTATAAAAGATATGGAGACCCTGGAAGCTGATCTTCAACTCTCCAGAGATCCAAAGTTTAAGAAGTTTGATTGGGGGCACCTGGGTGGCTTAGTCGGTTAAGCGTCCGACTTTCGCTTAGGTCATGATCTCACATTCGTGGGTTCGAGCCCCGCATCGGGCTCTGTGCTGACTGCCAGCTCGGAGCCTGGAGCCTGTTTCAGTCTGTGACTCCCTCTCTCTCTGACCCTCCCCTGCTCAAACTGTCTCTCTCTCTCTCTCCTAGAAATAATAAATTAAAAAAAAATAAATAAATAAATAAATAAAAAAAGAAGTTTGATTGAAGGCTTGTCTGCCTGTGTACATCCTCCCCTTAAAAGGCTCCTTATTGAGAGCCTTTAGTTAATATTACTCCCAAAATTCTCTAATGCTTCATTCCATTTAAGCTAAGTATATATGTGGGATTTTTTTTTCCCCATTTCTGTATTCCCATTGTCAGGAGTCAGTAAAAAATACATCTCTATTTAATTTATCATCACACTTTACAATAAATCAAACTAAATGAAGAGTTAATATTAAGATAAAACCACAAAAGGAATAGTTGCTCAAAAACCATATTTTTGCTAGTGAGATCTCATTGCATTTATTAATTCATCAGATAAGATCCCCTTTCTTTTTTGCTAATTGTCTAATAAGATTTATTGAAAAACACAGAAGTTTATTCACTTATTTAAAATATATTTACTGGGTGTTTTCTATCTACCAGTGACTGATCTGGTCATAAAATAGACAAAATATCATGTTCTCATGAAGATTACATTAAGTGTGCCTTATCCAACAATGCACATAAGGAAAGGGTATTTTTATGTAGAATATTAGAAGGTGATAAATTATTTATGAAAAGTTGGAGCAAGAAGATAAGACTTCCCCAGGGGATGGGAGCAGTTGTAATTTCAAGGAGGATTATCTGAAGCAGAGCTCACTGAGAGAATGATAGGAAGAGAGCCTGGCAAGTATGAATGTCCTGTGGTGAGGGCTAGAAATTGAGTAACATTCAGTGTGACCAACATGGAGGAATGAAGGATAGAATAGTAGAAGATAAACTCAGGGAGGAAAAGTGGGTGAGGAGGGTGGGGACTACAATAAAAACTTTCTTTCACTTTTACTTTTGAGTAAAAAGAGATGCAACTGCATGACTTTCAGTAGAAGAACAGACAATTTACCTTTTGAAAGGTGCTTCCAGTAGTGTCTGAGGTAAGAAGTATGGCAACCAATACGGAGGCTATTACACCAAAGAAAATGAAAGATGATAATGTTTGAATACAAGGTGACAACAGTGAAATTAGTGAAAAATAGACAAATTTTGCATATATTTTGAAGGTAGAACCAACATATTTCCTGAATTCCTTGGTGTGGAATGTGAGAGAAAAGAATGGATAAAGTATGACTTCAAGATTTTACCTCAGCATCTTGAAGGTTAAAACTTCCATCAAACTGGACTGGATAAAGTTGTGGATTGAGCAGATTTTAGGGAGATGTCAGGAGTTGAATTTTGGAGTTCAAGAATAAAGTCTATATAGAGACATAAATTTAAATATCACCAGGGTGTAGAAGAAATGTAAAGCCATTAGACTCAATGATATCACAAATAGTGTAAGTAGAGGTGGAGGGGTAAGTTCATAAGCTCACAGTTATTTTCTTCCCATATTGGAGTCATACAAATGACTCTTCATTTGTGTTTTTTGATTTGTTGCTTCTTATTGTTGAAATATCTTATTTTTATCTGTGTCATTCCGAAAATGATATTAACTCTAAAAAGTGAACATGTATCCCCCATTAGAGTTGTATATACATTCAGATAGCCATTGTCAAAAGATGAAAATTAATAAACAAACAAACTAAAAGCAGAATCAGACCTCTAAATGCAAAAAACAAACTGAGGGTTGCTAGAGGGTTTGGGGTTGGGTGGGCAAAATGGGTGAAGGGGAATGGGAGATACGTGCTTCCAGTTATGGAATGAATAAGTCATGAGAATAAAAGGCACAGCATGAGGAATATAGTCAATGATATTGTAATAGCGATATATTGGAAGTGATGGTAGCCACACTTGCGGTGAACATAGAATAATGTATAAACTTGTCAAATCACTGTATTGTACTCCTGAAACTAATGTGTCATTATGTGTCAAAGATACTCAAAAAAAAAAAAAAAGACTATACACTCTAAAGTGAAACAATGCCTTTTAAAATATATTTTAGTCCAAAATTTTCACTGTTTCTTTAAAGATTGAGATTATTTGATTCTATCTCATGTCTTATGAATACAGCAGTGGTTTGATCTAAAAATAAAATGCTAATCTATAAGGGTTTCACTTTCTTGAAGAGCTAAGTTTTTTTTCAAGTAAATGAGATTTTATACTTCAGTCACACAGCTGTGATCTTATATATCATTCTCTAGCTCAGTGTTATATTATTTAATCTTGATTCCAGGATTAGCCAGTTTTTCAAAATGATAGAAATATGCAAAAACCATAAAGAATATTTATTAGAATGGCAAAAATCATGACAGTAGATGTTTCTTTTTGCTATATGTGTTACCCTGGCACTGACAAGATTTCCTGGTACATAGTAGCCACTCAAAAATATTTGTTGAAAGAATGAAAATTAAAATTACCATCTATCTCAGCTGCATCTCACTCTCTGCTAAAACCACAATTTGAAAACCTGTCACTCCATTCATCAAAATGGTAGCAGAAACCACATTTCATTTCAACATGTTAACTGATGATCTATAATTCTCTTTTAGCATTAGTAAGAAATCTTAGCCAATGACTTGTCAAAATTTCCTGGTGTTAGTTACAACAAGAATAGTAATGAGACCAACAGGAAAATGCCAACAGTCACCTTAATGATGGATATTCTTAAAAGTTTATTTAGTTTTGAGAGAGACAGAGACAGCGCAAGTGGAGAGAGAGGGAGAGACAGAGGGTGAGAAATCACAACCTGAGCCAAAACCAAGAATCAGATCTTTAAATGATTGAGCCACCCCAGCACCCCTGGATGTTCTTTTAATTGTAAATAAAACACATAGAAAGAAATCTCAGAAGTCAAAGTAAGAAGCTCTCAGATGCAAGTATAGGATTTCTCGTTCCCCCAGTCCAGCACTAACTTTCACAGGATTTTATAGATAAAATTAACATAAAGACTCTGGAGTTTAACTAAACTTCATACTTAATATATAGGAAAAATAATGTATCAATAAAAGGAGAATAGTCATTATGAAAATCTAAGAAAACATAACTCATGAAGAGAATGATAACATTCATCTTGCTCCATTCCATAAAGAGGTACTTGAATTCTTTTGCTGGGTTCAGTCTACTTATACACATGGTCTTTGCTGAGTGTAGATGGTTGCAATAAGCACTTGAAATCATCCAACTGATTTCCTTTGGCTTAACTATCATTTTTTTAAATTTTGTACTCACAAAGAAAGAGCCTATTATAGTTTCGCTTCCCTTGTGCTTTTCTAGAGTTAGAAAGATAACTTTCAATGCAAATTATATTCAAATCCACTTGACATTTAAATTTACCACTGACAGTAAAGTGTCATATTTTGTCCTTGAAGTTTTGGAAATGTTACTTTGTTTCCTAGACACCAAACAGCACAGATTGTTCTGAAAAGATGGAATTTCTAGAGAAGCTGTTCTATTATAGAAATTTACTAGGAAGTTACCATGGATGGTACATTTTCAAGTACTTTTCTCTCTCAACTCTAAAATCTAAATTCCTTCTAAACAATGGGAAAATTACACGCTGAAACCACCAAGCCTTTAGTTAAGGAAAACTCAGTATGCATCATTACCTAATTATTCTTAGCTATTCTAAGTTATTCTAAGAGCTACTGATTTAAACTGTTTCCACTGAGTAACAAAGAAGTTCCCATAATGGAATCACCCGTGATCTCAAGTGAGCTGAGCGATTTTGATAATAATAGATGGAGCAAAAATCATAGAGAATGGAGGACAAGGACTCTGAGAAGAGCACATGTGATAAATTATAAAGCATGTGTGTTATAAGAAAAACAATAAATTTAACTTTTTATTATTAGACATAGATACTGAAGAAAAATTTTATAACACCGGTGGGGAAAACAGAAGATGAAGGATGAAGGGGGGGCAATTATCAATCACAGGTGATCAAATAAGGCAATAAGAAACATAGATAGCTTTTAAACATTTATTTAAACAATTTAATCTGAAAAGTCAGTAAAGATAGTGTGCAAAGAAAAAGTAGAAAACGAAGAAGAATGGAGAAAATACTCAAAAATATATGGACAAGTAATAGGTAACAAAGATATAAATTACTCACAAAACAAAAGATGATTCTTTGAAAAGAGGTTAAGAATTATAGAAAATTGCATTAAAAATAAAAGATAGCATAGACAAAAATAGACTCATAGATCAATAGAACAGAATAGAAAGCCCAGAAATAAACTCATAACCATATGGTCAAGTAATGTTCAACAAAGCAGGAAAGAATACCCAATAGGAAAAAGACAGTCTCTTCAACAAATGGTGTTGGGAAAACTGGACAGCACCATGCAAAAGAATGAAACTGGACCACTTTCTTACCTCATACACAAAAATAAATTCAAAATGGATTAAGACCTAACTGTGAGACCTGAAACCATAAAAATCCTTAGAAAAGAGCACAGGCAGTAATTTCTCTGACATCAGCCATAGCAACTTCTTTCCAGGTATGTTTCCTGAGGCAAGGGAAATAAAAGCAAAAATAAACTAGTGGGACTATATCAAAATAAAAAGGTTTTGCACAGCCAAGTGAACAAAAAACAAATCTAAAAAGCAACCTATGGAATGGAAAAAGATATTGTCAAATGATGTTTCTGATAAAGGGTTAGTGTCCAAAGTATATGAAGAATTTATATAAATCAAACCTAAAAAACACAAATAATCCAATTTTAAAATGTGCAGAAGAAATGAACAGACACTTATCTAAAGAAAACATCCAAATGGCCAACAGACATCATTCTTCATCAGGGAAATCAAAACTGCAATGAGATATCACCTCACACCTGTCAGAATGGCTAAAATCAACAACACAAGAAACAAGTGTTGGGAAGGATATAAAGAAAAGGGAACTCTCATACACTGCTGGTGGGAATACAAACTGGTACAGCCACTGTGGAAAACAGTATGGAATTTCCTCAGAAAGTTAAAAATGGATTACCCTATGATCTAACAATCACTCTCCTGGGTATTTACTCAAAAAATATAAAAACACTAATTCAAAGTGAGATACACACCTCTATGTTTATAGCAGCATTATATACAATAGCCAAATTATGGAAGCAGCCCACGTGTCTATTGATAGATGAGTTGGATATAGAAGCTATGGAATATATAAAATGGAATATAATCCAGCTGTAATAAATAGTGAAATCTTGCCATTTGCCATGCCATTCACATGGATGAATCTAGACAGTATCAGGTTAAGCAAAATAAGTCAGTTAGAGAAAGACAAATGCCATATGATTTCACTCATATGTGGAATTTAACAAACAAAACAAATGAGCAGAGGAAATAAAAAGAGAGAGAGAGAGAGAGAGATACCAACCTGGAAACACACTCTTGGCTATTAACAAACTGATGGTTACCAGAGGGGAGGTGAGTAGGTGACTGGATGAAATAGGTAATGGTGATTAAGGAGTACACTTGTTGTAATGAGCAATGGATGATGTATGGAATAGCTGATCTATATTGACACCAGAAACTAATATAACACTATATATTAACTATACTAGAATTAAAATAAAATAAAAGATAGCACAAAAGAACTGTTGAGGACATACCTATAGATAAAGTAAAAAATGAGAAGACAATATTATGGCCAATATTTGGATTTAATTGAAAATTTAGCCAAATGGAAAATCCCAAGGTAAGCATAAATACCAAAATCCACCACAGAATGTATAGAAAATCAATGACAATTAAATAAGATACAAATACTTATCTAAAATTTGAGACTATTAATTATAGTCTCTTCCACTCTTATAATAACTCAAACTACAGGAGTTTTTTTGCAAATGAGTTTTGCCAGTTTTCTAAAAAAAATATTTTTTATTTCTTTCTAGGAGAGAGAGAGAGAAAAAGAGAAAAAGGAGAGAAAAAGAGAGAGAGAGAAACAAAAACTGAAAAAGGCTCCAGGCTCTGAGCCGTCAGTCAGCACAGAGCCCAACGCGGGGCTTGAACCCACGAACCGCGAGATCATCACCTAAGCGAAAGTCGGACGCTTAACCGACTAAGCTACCCAGGTGCCCCGAGTTTTGCCACATTTTTAAGAAAAATATAATTCTTAACTTGTATAAAGTTCTTAGGAAAATAAAAATGAAGGCATTTTACCAACTCATCTTAAGATCAACATAAATTTTAATATATAATAAAAATATAATAAAATCAATGAATTATAAACCAATTTCAAACATGAGCAAATGTGAGATCAATTTAAGTAACAGCAAATGCTTCAAACTGTCCATAGTAATTATATGCCAAAGCCAAGTTAGCATTTATCCAAGGAATGAAAGAAAAGTTTAGAATTAGAAAAAAGAACTTATCAATGTAATTCATTTAATTAACATATTAAAAGAGGAAAAATATATCCACCCAACAATCAAATTAATACAATTTTCTTTACTTGTGACAAAAACACTTGTAAAATGGAAAATAGATGGAAATTTCTTTCCCTGATAAAAGGCTTCTACCAAAAACCTGTACAAATACACTAGTTTACATTTTAGAAAATAAATGACATCGTGCCATTCAAATGAGAAATAAGAAAAGGATGCACGTTACTGATATTCTTAACATAACAGAGGTTCTAAGTAGAGATATTAGACAAGAAATAAAAATAAGAAGTATGAAGATGGAAACAAAAGACAAAAATTGTTAGTACTCAGCTAGATAAAATAATCCAAGCATAGCTTTAGAAAATAAGACTAGTAAAAAATTATACTGAGGTTTCAAGATGTAGTCAAAAGCCAATAGAAGTTCTTTGTAACCATTAGTAGTTTTAAAATGCAACACAACCCAAAGAAAATAAAAATTAACCTACAGAGGTTGTTGCTGGGTGGCTCAGTGAAATTAGCGTCTGACACTTGATATCCACTCAGGTTGTGATCCCAAGGTCATGAGATCGAGCCCTGTATCAAGCTCCACATTATTAGCGTGTAGATAACACAGAGCCTTTCTATTTCCATTTAGTTTACTTGAGATTCTCTCCCTCTCTCTCTCTCTCTGCCCTTCCTTGCTTGTGCTTTCTCTGTCTCAAAATAAATAAACCTTAAAAAAGAAATAAACCTAGAAAGTGCTTTTTTATTAATCTAGTAACATATCACCAAGGCCTTTATAGAGAATTAAACCACTTTATTTGATGACATTAATGAAACCTGAATAAATAAGGAGCATATCATGTTCATAGATGTAAAACTTCATTATCTTAAAAATAGCAATTAACACCAAATGAATGTATAAATACAGTAAAGCACAACAAGCTGATCTTAAAATTATTTGAAAGTACAAAGTTCAGTCAATAAATAAGATTTTTAAATGAGAGGCATTTCTCCACCCATTTATTAAAATTTATTAGGAAGTTTCACAAATATTTATTTGCAATTAATTTTAATTTCACTGAACGAAATAATATGAGAGCTGATATTGTTAAATTATGTGATAAACCAACCACAAATTTAGAAGTAATTCGGAGTGAAATTTAAAAGCAATTAGATTGATCTTCATAGATTAAGGTAAAATATTGTTTGTTTATCCAAAAGGCTATACCAACAAAAATATTAGCCTCCAGTATTGGGTCCTTGAGCTGTAGACACACAGATAGAAATGCAGAAGTAATCACTATGAATTAATTAGAGACCATCCAAACATCCTCTTGGGATGGAGGTCTTTTCTTCACTATTGTGTAAGAGATCACAACTGTCCTGAACCAACCTTTATTTAATAAGCAGGAAAGACAAATTTATAAGATAAGACTTTTCTTGCTCCTTTTCCTTTCTTCAGCTCCATAGCATCTCAACACTTCATTGTTGGTCACCCATATAATCTAAAATCACCACGTACCTAGTACTTCTTTAAAGTTACCTGCCTTTTTACTGCCCTATTATACCTAAGGTGAAGACCCTTAAGCTCTCGAGTACCAAATATAATGCTCTGTTTCATCCTTTGAATACACATTGGTCATATAGGTAGACTAGGTAATTTAAGAAAAAGTGATCCCAATGAAATTGTTCCAGTAACAGAATAAACTAATTCAGCCATTTGTTAGCATTCTAAGCTTCACTGTTTTTATGTAGCAGAGTTTATCATTTCTGAAATGAATTGCTTTTCATTCTAATCAATGTTTAAATATGATTTTTTAATTTCAGAAACATATTCATGCTTTTAGCCACTAGATCAATTTTTACTACATGTTTATTAGGGATGAGAGACAGCAATACAAGCTCAGTAAAATGGTAAAAACCTATTTTTTAAGATAATAACTACCATGGCCTATTTACTTTTTCCTGAAATAATGTCATTTGAAATTTATTTTCTATGCCTTACTAAAGTTAAAAGATTTTGTTTTGTTTTGTTTTGTTTCCATTTAGTTAGAAAGAATGTTTTCCAAACTATTCTGTCACAGATTCATTAATCTGGCACGTAATGAAAACTTTGTTTCTCACATTGTTGTTTTAAATCTGTGAAGAAACCTAAGTGAAGATTAACTTAAGAATATATTATACAGGGGCACCTGGGTTAAGTGTCCAACTCTTGGTTTCCACTCAGGTCATGATCTCATGGTTCATGGGTTCAAGCCCCAAGCTGGGGCTCTGTTAGCACAGAACCTGCTTGGGATTCTCTCTCCCTCTGTCTCTACCTTCCCTACTCACTCCCTCTCTTGCAAAATAAATACATAAACATTAAAAAAATAATTTCTTATACAGATGGCCAAAAAAATTTTAATGTCCTTTTTTTATTACAAGTCACAGAGATGGATGCATGTATCTATGGGCATAATAGCCACTAGTGTGGAAAAACCTCTTTTTTGTGACAAATTTTCTCCTCAACTACAAACAGTTCTTCCATAATTGATCAACAGTTTGTGGTATGATCCCTTTCATTTTTCTATCTTACAGTAAGCCAATTAATTTGAAGTAATTCTCTTTTAAGATATATTTTTTTATCATTTAAGATATTTAAAATATGAAAGTTTAGTTTTATTTTGTCTTAGTATTTACACTTTACACATTTAGTGAGCTTTTTTCTGTTGTATTCAATTAAATTGTTAATTTACAATTTATAAATGGGTTGTAGGAGAAATATAAAAACATCTAGCCCCCTTTTGAAATTTCCATTCCTATTCAAGCAGACACAGCACACTAATTTTTAAGGAAATAATAAGATCTTTTATTCTTGCTCCACATTAATTGACATGACAGGTCAGATTGTTACCAAACCCTGAAGTCATATTCATGTGTCCAATATGCAATAAGCCAATCTCTGAGTCATTGGCTTAGAAGCTGACAGAGTTCTATTGTCAGAAGGCTGGGGAGCATTCCCAAATCTGCCTTCTCCTCTTGAGCTTAGAATCAGTTTTTATATGATTAGCAGAGTATATGGGAGTTACGGATGAAACTAGATGAGCCTCAAAGCCTCTGGAGCGCATCTTGAACCTTCTCAAGGTGATCTTGAAATTTCTCGAGGTTCTGTGCGGTCCTGGGCATCCTGGCGCCATCCATCGTCCTGGTTCCTTACGTGCTAAACGTCGTATCTGATACCGGTTCTGCACGAGAACGTAATCAACCTGCATCCCACTCCTGGTCCCTGAAATTAACTTCAGGAAAAAGAACACAAGAGCAAAGTTAAAAATTCTTGCAAGGTGGTGAAGAAACCTGCCTACATGCAGCGCGTCAAGTTCCTATGGAGGGAGAGCCTCGTAAAGGTTCAAGTAAATAAAGAAATGTGTACCAGGGTTCCAAGTCACAAGCTTGGACAGTTGCAATTAATCTAGAAAATGGCTCTTTATTTCCCCTTATAGGAGGAGATTTGCCACTTCATTTTCAGAGCCCGCCCACAAATCTTAGATTACAGAAACTTTGAAAAACATTTTTCAATATCTCTTGTGTGCAACCCAGAAACACCTTGTTAGGAAGGCATGGTTGCTAATGAATACTTCAACTCACATACTCAAATTTTTGAGGTTGCTGAGCCTTGGCCCTTGCAACTGCCCTTCAAGTTTCTATTTAGGGTAATAAGAAAGTCAGGAAACAGTGCCTCATTTGGCCACAACACTTAAATAATTCTAAAACATATTTGGGAGCTGTTTTAGATCTTGAAAACCAATTTATTTTTATATATTAATTGGTTAATATCAGGAGTGACAGACTGCAACATCTGTAATATCTGTTCCTTTTTTTCCCACTGAAGTAGAATTGACATACTATATTATATTAATTGTGTTACCAGGGGGCTCGGTTCTTGTCTCAGATGCACCAAAGAATTGGAGCCCAAAGACCAGAATGCAGAGATAGAGTTTACTGAGTAGATAAGTAGAGTTCACTTTCAAGAGTGAAGTGGGCAGACCACTGCTGGAGCAAGAGTGGCAAAGGCATCTAAAAGGTCTAGTAACATCCTTTTAAGACTGCTTTCTGCAAATGTAAGTTTGGCTTCAATCAACATTTTTGCTTGACAGGTGGTGGTTATATAACATGTCGACGTCTGAGCATGAGCCTACCCAAAGCTGTAAGTTACATCCTCCTGTCTTATTTATTTTATAGCTGGAAGTTTGACCTCTTCATCCCCTTCACCTATTTCACCCATCACCCACACTTTGCCCCTCTGGCAACAGTTTGGCCTAGGTATTTTTCAAATAATGTCATATTTACTATCAAATTGGATACTTCCAATAATAGTATATGGTTGGCAAGTCTGAATAACAGGCTTAAATAAAAAAACTTCAAAGACATTTGTTCTAAGTAAAAACAACTGTAGGTAGATTTAGGACTAAAAATGAGATAAAAATAAGACGTTAGTAAATCTTTATCTTATAAATATTGCTGCTTAAACATTACTCCACCACAAGCCATATAGCCTTTGCACCTAAAGTATATATGTATGATGTAATTAATATTAAACTCTGGCCAGATTACTTTTTCATTTTTAATTACCGATATGATTACTTAATTTGACAGGATGTAAGACTAAAATGAAGTTAGTGTAAGTAACTATTACATTGCCAATTTTTAACACTAGTGTCTAGTTATTATAAAATACTTTTCAACTACCATCTAATTTTACAGCTCTGTTCCACACTTCACTATCTGTACTGGTGATTCCTGCCATATTTCAACCAAATTAGAAATACCTATCCATATTCAGTGGTTTCTATTATCTCCTTCACAACTAAAATGCTCAGATAGTAAGTCTCCCATTATTCTGGGAGATTTTCTTTAATATAAAAAAATGTTTATAACATAGTTGATACCTGAAGTCTATTTGAATTTTAAAACTCTTGCTTCCTAAATCATGTGAATTTCTTTATCAATAACATAAAAACTTTATGTTTTTGAAACATCTTTTTCTAAATCCATATTTTATGAAAAAATCAAACAGCAAAAGATATGCTTCAACATTCAAAGTAGAGAAGAAAATAAAAGAGCTCACTTAAAATAATTTATACCAAATACCTGTAGAGCTTTAGAAACCTATGAGTGTTCTTTGGAAAAAATTGTAGATCTTTCCAAATGTTTACTGACTCTTCCATATCCCATTGTAATTTGATTTTATATATTTGTGTGTGTGTGTGTGTGTGTGTGTGTGTTTACTGGTATAGAACTTTATTTTCATTTAAACGATTATTCTTTTTAAAGAAGAGAAAAAAAATAAATGATTATTCTTTTAATTATCACATTAAAATTAGCCACCAAAATTCTCCCAATTCTAAACTCCTCAAAGAAATGTAATCATAAACCACAAAATCTATCATAAACACTAAAGGTATAATTAATTTGTGGATTATGCACCATGAACAATAAGAAGCCACAAGTATACCTTTTGTATTCTGAGTACAAAATGTAAAAATGTACTGTGCATATCTCTTCTGGAAATCTTAAAGCTTTCACACAAAGGAATTTAATTGAAATGACATTCACATATGTTTATCATAATTTAAATAAGTGCTTTTTGAAAACTATGGCAAGATAAAACATGTCTGCACCTTACTATATAATCACATTATTATTTTCTCTAATTATTAGTTACATTATAGTCAAAATTTATAATTTCATCTAAGAAGCATATTTTTTTAATTTTTTAAATATTTATTCATTTTTGAGAGAGAGACAGAGCACCAGTGGATAAGGGGCACAGAGATAAAGGGAGGCACAGAATCTGAAGGAGGCTCCAGGCTCTGATCTGTCAGCACAGAGCCTAATGGAGGGCTTGAACTCATGAAATACGAGATCATCACCTGACCCAAAGTCAGATGCCCAACTGACTGAGCCACCCAGATGCCCCTAAGATACATATTTTTGATAGTCTCCTTCACTATGTTTCTGTGCATAGTTTACATAAATCAGAAAAAAAAAGAACTTGCAAAGTTTTTAAATAAAACTTAAACCTTTTCTTTCCATTTAATTATTGTTTCCAATAATTCAGAACATAGACTTAATATCATCTCTTAAAAAAGTGATTGAGACCAGTAGTTTGGTAATTACTGTTTAATCTGTTCTCTGTGAATTACAAAGAACAGAAATTTAATGGCAATATCTCCTTGGTTTTAAAATTATTAAATCTTGAATTTATTGTATTCAAATAATCAATTAATGTTGGCAGTTACCAAGTAGTTTGACTCAAAACAATAATAGTAGTAATAGTAATAATAATGTGTTTCTAAAATCATTGTTACCACTGTATAACCTTAAGAAAGTCATTTTGCATTCCTGAGGTTAATTTTTATTATCTACAAATGAAGGTCACGTATTAGATAATTACTCCATCTTTTTCCTTTCTATTGTTCAGTAGTGCTTTGTTATGCTACTTTCAGGGCAAAAAAATTATGAAGAATATATTTTTCAAGAAAATCATGTACAAAATACATAGTAACTGCTTCTTAAGAAGCTCATATTAAAATGATTTAAACTTTTTTCAATGATATAAATATTTCCCGTATTTATTCTCCTGATCATCTGAGTTCATATGTATCAATGCCCTGTCCTCTCCTAGTTTACAGATTGTGCTTAATCCACCTGTCAGTCCCCCCCACATCAAAGATCACCTCCTTTTTTTTCTCTTCTTCAATTTTATAATTATTTCAGTGGAAAGTGTTATTCAATGGAAAGATCTTATTTCAAGGTCTTCTAAAAAATTATATCCTCAAGACTATGCCTAAGATTTCCCGCTCATGTGACTTATTCAAATGTTTTCTTATATATATTAAAAGAAAGAATAGAAGAAGCTTCTTCTCCAGAAGAAACATTGGTCATCAATAACTAGAATAATTCTTCCTTTATGATTTTCCATATAAAGTTTTAGAAGCTTAATATAGGAAATGATCATTTTAATTTTCCTTTCCAAATATATCCAGCATATCCTCTGTTTGTGCATGTGGGGGCAAAACATAAGTACCAACTTATTTCCACTTTCCAGTGCACTCAATCTACACATCTGCAAACCTAATATCCTCTAAAGAGGTTCATTATTTGATGAACATGGAAATCCTTATAAAATTTTATACTTTAACAAGAAAATGTAATTTTGGATACTTTCTTTGCATTGTGTCAATAATACATTCAATAAAATGTTCATGTTTCTATTCTTGTTGAGGTTTGCTATGACTTACAGCCAGGCAGTAAAAGAAAACAAAACAAACAAACAAACAAAAAACAACAAAAAAAGCAAAAAAAAAACCCATATAGCCAAAGAAGGATTGAGGCATTAATATATAATCAGTTCCCATCAGCTCTTAACCTCAGTTAACCCAGCCCGGGTCACCTGAATTCACCTGAGAGCAGGGTGGCTAAGAATGGCAACATTAGAGATTTTGACCTGAACTCAAACAACCTGAAGTTAGAATCTAACTGAAAGATTATGCATGTCTGCCATACCTCCCATCTTGGTCTTAGTTCCACTAACTGAAAAAGAATGGGTTGGGCATTTCAATAATTTCCAGTTGTTTCATGATCTAATTTGTTGTATAGGATATAAAGGACAATTTGTTAAAAAGAGTGGTATGATTACTTTGCCTTCAGGAGAAGAAAGGTAAGATTTACAGCAGACATCTGATTATATTTAGAATTCATAAATGTTAGTAAGACAATATTACAGTTGCTTATTAGATTTTTTTTCAATTTCTTTTAGTATTCATGAACTTTACCCCACTTAGTGGTATAATATACAAATCTCAGTAAGATGATTTTGGCTTCAGGTCAGTTTATGAAAATTCAAGGCAAAAAATCTTTGATTCATGTAATGCCAACCTTTGGAAACAAAAAAATCCATAGACATGTTCTTCTTTCCATGTAATTGTGAGGTGTTGAAGGAGATTGAAAGTATGTGAATGTTAGGGGCACCTGGGTGGCTCAGTCAGGTAAGTGTCAACTTTGGCTCAGGTCATGATCTCATGGCCCCACATCCAGCTCTCTGCTGTCAGTGCAAAGCCTGCTTGGGATCCTCTCCCCCTTTCTCTCTGCCCCTCCACTGCTCACTATCTCTCAAAAAATAAATACACATTTTAAAAAGAGAGCATATTTTTAAAAATAAAAATAAATAAAATAAAATTATGTGAATGTATAGATTGCATAGATTGCAGCTGTGGCAATTGATTTATTAAACATTTTTCAATTTGCCCCGTTTCAATAAACTTAAACTTCATGCCAGAGATCAACCAACAAACTGTAGTCCCAAAAAAGTCACCACTCCACATTCATACTACTTCTATTTTTGTTCCCTTTTTATCCAAATAAGAGCATTTGGTGATCACATAGAAGTACTTTATCCAGGATGCCTACCCAGATTACTTTGAAGGGAAAATTTGGAGGTAGATTTGGAAGTTAATGAGATTTGTCTATTTCTGAAAAGTTGGCTTTGAAGTGAACCGTGTTTCAAGACTACGGTAAGAGTGTAGTGATTTTAAGAACTCTGACCAAAACCAAGTGACCACAGTGAAAAATGATATTACTGGAAGTATCAAGATGAATTAGAAATTAGCCCTTTAGAGTGGAATTTCATATTGGAAAGTCCAATCCCAGAACGACTTTTGATGCCACCTCTTTGACCATCAAGAGTTTCCCCCTATACAGACTGATGAAATGGCTTGTCTTGGAGATACTCACAAATCTAACAGTCGTCCAATCATAAGAATTACCTAAGGAGCATGTTAACAATACATGCTAAAACCAGATTGGGTGTCTGACTTTGGCTCAGCTCATGATCTCACCGTTAGTGGGTTTGAGACCCATGTTGGGCTCTGTGCTGACAGCTCAGACCCTGGGGGCTGATTCATATTCTGTGTCTCCCTCTCACTATGCCCTTTCCCTGCTCTCTCTCTCTCAAAAACAAACAAACAAACAAACAAACAAACATACATATATACATACATAAAATTAAAATAAAATAAAATAAAATGCATACAGATCACATGGGGATCTTGTCAAAATGCAGTTTCTGAGTCAGGTCTGGGTGAGGCCAGAGATTGCATTTCCAACCAGCTTGTAGGTGAAGTAGATGCCTCTTGTCCAAAGACCATTAAGAAACAACGTTCTGGAACAGCTGATTAAAATGGAACAGTGGTTAATTCTGCTACCTGCCTAGAATGGATAAATAAAATAACAAATTCCAAATTTAATATGTAGAACAGTCATTTTTTTATGTACAAACCAAACAATTTTGTCTCTATCTGGTACCAACCAGTGTTGTGTTCCTTTTAGACTCAAATTTTAAGTTTCAACCAAAATTATCAGGAAAGGCAAACACATTATAAAACCAACTGACTGCCATTAAATGTTTTCTTTTTCATTTGTGCATACATAGTCTCAAAATTTTTCTTTTCTTTCTTAAACTCCTTTCTAATTCATTGATAGACAATGAGTGCCCATTTTTCCTGGGTCTAAGTCACTTTTCCTTTGTTTGATTTGGGCTTCTACATCATTTTTTCAAATGCTTTCTTACCAACTGTACTAGTTTCCTGTAATCTCTTGTCCTTTGACTTCCATCCCCAAACAGTAGTGCCTCCTGGTTTATAGCATCCCATGGTTTAGGAGGGTGAAATACTTTTAGTACATCACTGCAAGTGACAGTTCCATAATCAGTTTAGCAAGGAAACTTTTCCTTTCTTTATCTTCCCTGGGATGATAATCTTTGGCCTATTGTTGAAATTGTCTTCCCACTGAGATTAACATAGAAGAGTCTACCTTTACATCAGAAAAAATGTTCTCTGTGAAATTTTTATTCATCTGCCATTTTTAACTAAGTGGTTACTGTAGCAACGCTAGAATTATCCACAGCACGTACCATGTAATCAGTATAAATAAGAACACTAAATGGATGTTTATGTTTCAGATTAACTATGATCTACATCTAAAGATCCTGATTTCATAGAAATAATTTGAAAGGCTTCTTTCAAGATGATTTCCACATCACAAGCTCTGGATGATTCAACTAACAGTTTTTAGTTCCTTGGATAGAAATTGTACAAAATTTAAGGTATTGCATTTTTTATGGAAAAACACTTTTCACCTATGTTTTTCCTATGTTCTAAACATCAACATTCATTTAATTTTTAAAATAGGTAATTGATATATGTTCATCATGGCTTCAACGGGTTTTAATAAGAATGCAAATGAAGGAAAAATACTAGATGTGCACGCTTTTTGAGAAAGTTTTTCATTTTTAATTTAGTTAATTTTATTTTTTTTTAAATTTTTTTAATGTTTTATTTCTCGGAGAGAGAGAGAGAGACAGCGTGAGCAGGGGAAGGTCAGAGAGAGAGGGAGTCACAGACTGAAACAGGCTCCAGGCTCTGAGCTGGCAGTCAGCACAGAGCCCGACGCGGGGCTCGAACCCACGAACCGCGAGATCATGACCTAAGCGAAAGTCGGACGCTTAACCGACTAAGCCACCCAGGCGCCCCTAGTTAATTTTAAATGTTCAAACAAACCAGTTCAGTGATAACAACCTGAACATGACATTTGTGTACTAAATAGACTAAAACCAAATGGATCCACTCCCTGGAAAACTAAATAACAAAAAATGACTCTGTAGCGAGAATTGATGGACAAGAATGTCTGATCAACTCTTTTCTCATTTTTATGTTTCAGCTTCATTGGCTGGCAACAGCTAGTGGTATTCTATCAGTGAAGAACATTCATGCAATTCAGAGGAGATAAAATAATAAGAATATAAGAAAATCTTTTTTGTTTAAATACAATTTATTTTATTTCCTTTTATCTGTGTAAGTGTGTTTTACCATTAAGGACTAAGCACAATGCCTTCATGAACACATTTTGGAATTCAGTGAAAATTGTTCATATCTGCATATTAAAGAAATGGAATAAACTTAAGCTTTTAGTATGAAAATTCAACTTACAAATCAATCCCCTTTCTTGAAGCTGTATTCAATAAATATCTTATAATTTGCTGAGAGAATAAGCAGAGTATTATTAATCAAGTATTCATTTAAACTATTATTTATAGACTATAATGTCTCTCCTAGAATATAATTTGATATTGTTTGATGGTTCAAATGCACCTCAAAACCTTATATTTCAGTGTTATCACTATGGACGTCAATTATTATTATGCTACAACATAGGGTAGTGCTGAGAGTTCTGGATGATAGGATACTAGAGACAAGTTTTATGTTGTACTTTTGAGTGGGGAATGATCCAGCAAGGCCTCTTAGTCTATCAAACATCCAGAAGAAACACACACTCATCTTTATTTATTTTTTTAGCGAGAGAGACAGAGAGAGAAACAGAGCACAAGAGGGGTAGAGGCAGAGGCAGAGAAAGAGGGAGACAGAGTCTGAAGCAGACTCCAGGCTCTGAGTTGTCAGCACAGAGCCCAACATGAACCCAACTGAAAGATCATGACCTGAGCCGAAGTCAGACATTTAACCAACTTAGGTACCCAGCTACCCCTCTCTTTAGCTTTACCAAAATGAAACAAAACAAAATACACACACACATGCACACATACACACACATCACAAACAGGAATGTTTAACCCACTACTGTAGTAACATGAATTGTATTATTGGAAAATAATCATCCATTTCAAAGTTGGGGGGTGGGAAATAGGACCTGTAATAAGAAGACTTTAACTGAGATAGAGAAGAGAGAAAATTCCAGCTACTTTCAGCTAGTAAGATAACTGGTAAAGCACATAAAATGAGGAATCTTATTTTGGGATGGCACTAAATGAGAGAATATATTAAGGAAGGAAATTGAGAGGACAGTCTGTTAAATTTTGTCAGTTTAATTTTTTTAAGTAATAAATTTATTTCACTTCAGCATAGCAGAGCATCTCAGATAGAAGGCAGGCCTAAAGGTAGGCTTTCTGATGATTTGGTCCTGACTCTAGTCTGCACTCTACAATAATTTTATAATGAACTGTAAAGCATAAGTCTTAGTCAACTCGAGTTGCTACAACAAAATGTCTCATACTGTTTGGCTTATAAACAATAAAAAATTTATTCCTTGCAATTCTGGAGGCTGAACATCTAAGATGAAGGTGCCAGTATACCCAGGTTCTGGAGAGAACCTTCTTCCAGGTTGCAGACTGCTGATTTTTGTATCCTCACGTGGTAGAGGAAGCAAGCTTTCTCCAACTGTTATAAAGCATTAATCCCATTCATGCGGGCTCCACCTCTATGGCTTCGTCTAAATCCTAATTGCATCCTAGAGACTCCATCTTCTGAAAAGATGGCAGAGTACAAAGCACCTGGATTCTGTCTTCTCACTTCTGTAATAATTGCCCTGGAATAATCTTTCTAATATAACTATTTCAGAATCCTGGAATCTGTTGAAGGCTTGTAATTTCCAGGGGAAGTTTCAGACAATAAGTGTGGTTAACTGTGTTCCATTTAATCTCTCTGAACAGCAGCAGGTCCAGTCTACCACCTCTCAGCTCCATGGCAGTCAGCTAGTTCTTCATGCATTCCAGGGACAGCTTGCATTCAGCTTGAGGAAGCCAAGATGGACAAAACTCCTTGTTCTCCAAATAGTGAGGACCTGTATGCTAATTGCCAATTATGTCTTCTGATGACAGAGGTACATACAAAGAGATGGGTAGCCATTCTGCTTGCACCTCCCCCCATTTTTGCAAGTCCCTACCCTTCCAGGTAACGTGATATCCAGACGATTTAAAGAAACAGCATCCTTTCTCCAGCCTACAACAATAAAAATAAACAAATCAAAAATCAACAAAACACAACCAACCCTGTAAGGAGGAGAATCTGATTTCCATTTACCACATTATTAGATACAAATGCCCAGTTTGTAACAAAACTCACAAGGCATACACAAAGAAATAGGTAAGTATGGCCTATCAAAGGAAAAAAATAATAGAATCTATCCCTGAAAAAGATATGATACCAAATCTATGAAACAAAAACTTTAAAACAAACTTTTTTTTTTAAAAGATTTACTTATTTACGTTGAGAGAGAAAGAGAGACTATGAGCAGGGGAAGGAGAGAGAGAAGAAGAGAGAGAATCCCAAGCAGGTTCCACACTGTCAGTGCAGAGCCCAACATGGAGCTCCATCTCACAAACTCTGAGATCATGACCTGAGCCAAAATCAAGAGTTGAACACTTATCCAACAGAGCCACCCAGGTGTCCCATAAAACAATTGTCTTAAAGATACTCAAACAACTAAAGAGGTAGAGAAATGAAATGTATGAACAAAAAGAAAATAATATAAAGACTGAGAAAGCTAAAATGACACAAAAACAACAACAAAAATCCTACAGCTAAAAGAGCACAAGACCGAAATTAAAAGTTCACTAGAGGGATTCAAAGGCAGAGTTGAGCAACAGAAGAAGGAATCTGCAAACCTGAAGATAAAACTATATCAAAGCTGAGAAACAGAAAGGAAAAAGATCAAAGAAAAGTAAGTAAAACCTAAGAGATTCGTGGTACACCATCAAGCAGGCCAACATATGCATTAAGAGTATTCCAGAAGGAAAAGAGAGAGAGAAAACAGCAGAAAGAATATCTGAAGAAATAATAGCTGAAAATATCCCACATTTTATGAAAGTCATGAATATAAACATAAAGGAAGCTCAAAAAACTCCAAGATGAACTCAAAGACACTCTATGATCAAACACTTGAAAGACAAAGACTAAGAAATAATCTTGAAAGTAGCAGAAGAGAAGTGATTCACCACATAAAAGGTTTCTCAGTAAGGTTATCTGCAGATTTCTCATCAAAAACATTGGGAAAGATACCAGGCCAATATTAACATATTTGAAGTGCTAAAAGAGAAAAAATTCAATCAAATATTATTCATACATTACACAGATTTTTCTATTTTACATATCTTAGATCTCCTCTACCCTTCTCCCATTGCACATGGAACACATTAGCATGTATCCATCTCCTTGGGTCCAACCAGTGGTGAGTAGTGGCAGCAGAATGGAGAGAGAAAAGAGAGGAAGTCAAGGTTCTTATTCTACTATCTTCTTCCTCTGTGGTATCCAAGGACAAGAAGATCTTTCTGCATAGTTCTACTAGTCCTTATAGTAAGTTTCCTACACATTTGTAAATAATTCTCTCATTAACCCAAATAAGCCAGTTGGAGCATGCTATCCATTTCCAGGCAGGACTGCAACAGACATATTCATTTTTATGAAGGGATATTCAAGTTATTAAAATGTATTTATACATAATTTAATTGGCTATAAAATATTTCATGGGATTTGTAACATAGTTTTCTCTCATATTTCTCCCTTGAGTCATTTAAGTAGTTTCTAGATTTTTAAGTCATAAATAATTCAATGATCAACTTATTTGTGCCATAAGCTTGTACTTAGACTAGTTTCTTTTGATTTAATTCTCCCATTAAAACTGCCAGGTAAAAGAATATGAATAATTTAAGATACTTGGCTCATATTGCCAAATTACTTTGTAGTTATTTATATTTCAGAAAAAACAGTATTAAAACACTGGTTTTATGAGTATTGACAACTTAAAGCATTATTTTTAATAACGACTAATTTTACATAACTCACTCTAAATATACTATATATTATAATAAAAATATAGCATTTATATGACCTTGTATCATTTACAGATTATTTGTCTCCTCATGCAAGTAAATAACTAAGTTTATTAAGGATAACAAACACCTTCTTAATGGAAAAGACATGAGTTGATTAAGCTCACAACTTGGATAAATCATGTAAGGGTAAGATATGTATTGGGGAAGAAGCCATCCTCCAACTTGTTGCGCTCCCTTGGCTGATCCAATTAATGCCTTAGGTCTGGAACATTCCCTTATACAGAGGATGAGTGTTGAGCTATTGCTCAGCTCCAGACACAGAAATTACCACTGGCAGTGTGGAGGTCTTTTCTGACTTCGAGTGGTTTCAAATAGGCAGTGAGAATGAACAACTACTGATATTTAAAGCATTTGTGAAAATGGGAACTGAGAGAAAAATGTAGATAACTTCCAAGTAATTTATAAAATGACTTGGTATTAAAGAAAACTACACCCCCCGGATCAGTGGGTTAAGTGCCCAACTCTTGATTTTGGCTCAGGTCATAGTCTCATGGTTCATGAGATCGAGCCCCACATAGGGCTCTGTGCTGACAGCATGGAACCTGCTTGGGATTCTCTCTCTCCCTCATTCTCTCTCTCTCTCTCTCAAAATAAGTAAGTAAACTTAAAAAAAAAAACCTGTAGTCAAGAAAGATTTTAAGATGAGAGAGAGATACTACCGCTTATTTGAAGGCTAATGTCATTGATCCAATAAGGAGAAAAATACTGATGATGCAAGAAAGAGATAATCCTGAGTAGATTTATGATTAAATCCAGTGGCTTCTGCAGCACAGGCCATTCATCTGCAGTCACAGAAAAGAAGGCATAAAAGGGATGTGGATCCAAGTAGGTAGACATATTGGTGAGAGAATAGAAATTCTCTTCTGTTCACTTACATATCCTTAGTGATTCAGTTTAACAAGCAAAACAAACAAGCAAGGGGTGAAAACAGAAAGAGAGAGAGACACCCAAGAAAGAGACTCTTAACTATAGAGAACAAACTGAAGGTTACCAGAGGGGGAAGTGGGAGGGTCAGTGAAATAGGTGACAGGGATTAAAGAGAACACTTACGATGAGCACTGAATAAGGTATACAGTTGTTGAATCACTACACTGTGCCCCTGAAACTAATAGAACACTGTATGTTAAGTATCCTGGAATTAAAATTAAATACTTAATATAAAACAAACGGTTTTATCAGCTGAGTATGCAGAGACAGGAGGTGCAAGGAATTTATGGACATATTACTCAAGAAAATAACCAGACACAACAGAACAGAGATAACAATGAAGAAAGCAAAGAAAGACACGCATGAAGCCAACACCAAGAAAAAGGCTTCCAGTGAGAAAGAGAGTGAAAAATCTCAGGAGTTCTCACTAGATAATGAGGATGACGTGCCTGAAATATAAACAACATTTGAGAAGTTTGCAATGGTTTTCATTTGAAATATTTGGACTATTGGACGTGTTAAATTTTTATAAGTATAAATTTCATATTTGAGACATATGTTGAGGGAGACAATCCCTTTATCTTTGTTTAAAGATAATTAAACATTATTGCTAATTGGACTTGTTCAGTATTAACAGCTATATTATGCTGTAGGTGTGGGGAAATCCAGTTAGAAAATGTTAAACTACTTCTCCAGACTTTATGGTTTTAGCATGGAAATGACCGAAAAAATGTTAATTAAAAAACCTCTATTTATATCAATCTTTCCTCTTTTCCAAATACCATCAGCTTTGTGTATAGTTTTTATAAATCTGAGTTTTACCAGACTATCTTTTCCCTGTTCATAGGTTTTGGAGAAGTCAAGTGTTTATATGGTTTTTTATGGCAGACAAATGTTACTTCAAATAAAAAATATTTACAATTGGGGCGCCTGGATGGCTCAATCGGTTGAGAGCCTGCTTCCGATTCTGTGTATCCCTCTCTCTCTGCCCCTCCCCCCACCTGCACTCTGTCTCTCACACACACACACAAATAGACATTTAAAAAATTTTTAAATAAAAAAATCTACAATAATATAAAAAACAAAATGGATTTTATGTGGTTTCTTTCCTCATGTACTATGAAATTATATTTATTGCTGATCTTTCACAGGTTGATAAATCAAATATGATCAAAATGTTTGAGCATTCAAATACAGAAATGATCTCATGAAGTTTGGGATGATTCACTAATTTGAAGCTTAAATACACATCATATTAAAAAGAATAACCAAATATTATAATTTTCTTGAATCCAGCAAGATACATGATAAAATAACCTCAATATGCAATGCTTTAAAAAAATTTCTTCTCACAGCTTCATGAGTTTGAGCTCCACATCAGTCTCTGTCCTGACAATATGGAGCCTGCTCCGGATACTTCCTCTCTCTCCTTCTCCCTCTGCCCCTCCCCACTCGGGCTGTCTCTGTCTCTCTCAAAATAAAGAAATAAACTTATAAAAAATAATAAGTAAATAAATAAATGTCTTTCTTCTTGGATTTGGCAAAAAAAAAAAAACACCAATTCTTTACTTTTTAAAACTCTGAATAATTAGTATTCTATTTGTTTTTGAAAAGCCTCACTGGCCAAGTGTATCTATTCGATTTTCTGCACCTCAGACCAGATAACTGCTTGTTTCCCTCTATTTCCTAAATATAAATATGTATGTAAAATATTCAATAGCATCCTAAAACCTATGATATCTATAAGAATACTAGTGACTCAGTCCATCTTTTAAATCAAAGGATTCATCCTGGAGCAAAACTCTTTGAATACAATAAATGTGATACAATGTTCAGAATGTCTCAGCTTTTGACTACTTTACAGAATGCCAGCTTCACAGAAGCCTTGTAATGAATATAAAAACAACTTTAGCTAACATATAAAACATATTTGGTATTGGAAACCAACCTTACCTTGTGTATAGAAAGACTGAATAGCATTCTGAGCACAATCTCGCAGCGTTCCCACTAGACAGTGAACGGACGGACTATCAGGCGCTGCAGAAGAACCCTGTGGGCCAGGCAAGTCCTCACAGTGAATATTCTCCTTAGGGTCAGAAGAACAAGATTGACCTTGAATTCAACCAATGGCAAAAATGTGTGTTTTAGTTCGATGTTAATACAGGACCTTTCCTGATTCATTAATCTGTATTAGACCTTGTACCTTGTCTTCTTTTTTTCTATTACATGTATACATATGTCTATATGTCAAAGTTTCATTTTCATTAATATTGACTGAGTTAACTTCCTCCCATATTAAAGCTTTTTCCTATTTGGAATTTAAAATTTCTTGAGAAATTGCCTTCGTTATATTTTTAGGTCTTCAGGAGCTTTGTTCTCTGTTAAATTATATGTAAATACACATGTATACTGATAAGGTTTGTAGGGGGTAACAGTGGGGTTCATGGGGTCCAGAGCCAATGGCCAAGAAAGAATTCTTGAAGATATTTTTGGTGCAAAAAGGTGATTTTATTGAAGCACAGGGACAGGAAGAGCTGCCCCAGGACCATGAGGAAAGACTGGTTATATACTGTGGGATTGGGGTACAGGGTATGGAGTATGGGAATAAAGTCCAGGGGAAGTTTGTAGTGAGACTTTCATATGCTAAAGAAGACTCACAGGATACTGGAGGCCTTGCTATTGTCAAGCTAAGGTTGTTTTTCCCTCTAGCAAAGCATTAACATTAAGACAGTAAGGAGTTTCTATGACCCAGAAATAGCACTGCTAGGAATTTACCCAAGGAATACAGAAATGCTGATGCATAGGAGCACATGTACCCCAATGTTCATAGCAGCACTCTCCACAATAGCTAAAACATGGAAAGAGCCTAAGTGTCCATCAACAGACGAATGGATCAAGAAGATGTGGTTTATCTATACCATGGAATACTACATGGCAATGAGAAACAATGAAATCTGGCCATGTGTAGCAACATGGATGGACCTTGAGGGGGTTATGCTGAGCGAAATAAGTCAGGCAGAGAAGGACAAATATCATATGTTTGCACGTATACGAGGATTAGGAGGAACTTGACGGAGGGACAAGGGGGAGAAGAAGGGGGGAAATGGTGGGGGAAAGGGAGAGAGGCAAACCACGAGAGACTCTTGAATGCTGACAAAAACTGAGGACTGATGGATGTGGGGGGGAAGAGGGATGGGCATGGAGGAGGGTACTTGGGATGAGCACTGTGTTATGTGGAAACTAATTTGACAATAAACTATTTATAAAAAAAAAAAAAAGACGGTAAGGAGTTTCTGGAAAAATATTTTACTCTGCCATCCTCAAGAATTTGTCAATGGGCTGCAGGTTATAAGGAAATTTAGTTCTATCTGCCATTTCCTTCTGCCTTTGTTTTCCACATCACTATGGAGAGGTGACGGAGACTTAGATCCTGCAGGACTATGATCTCTATCAGTTAACCATTCGGGGTTGTTTCCCCCTTTCCTTGTTTTTGGGAAGCCAGAAGTGCCCAAGGACTATCACACAAATCCGAGGGTGGCAGGTGTTTGCGGAGTCAGTTTGCCTCATGCTCCCTCACCACATACCAAGGTTTAGTGGAGATGTTTCTACAGGTTCGTTTTAGTCCAACAGTAGAACAACTGTGAGTTTCTCTCTGTCCACACCACAGACCACCTAGATCCCCACCCATTTTAAAAGATCTTAAGAGTATCTGAGACTATTAAAAGGGATTTTCACCCTTGTTCTTGAATTGAAGGTGGGGATCTGAAGTCAATCATGGAGTTACAGAGAGGTATCTTCGCTGCACATTAGGCATGCTATACTACTATTTTTGATGAGAAATCCACATGAGATGCCAGCAAGGTGGACCATTAACAAGATTCCCTGGCACGGGTAATGTCAGACGCTAACTCAGATACTAGAACAGTTTGGACACTGATACAGTCACTGTGTGCTGGCCTTGTGCTGTTGGTGGATGGCACTGCTTCAGTTTCTCCCTGCATATTCTGCTCCTGTTAACTAGGCTCTGGTAGGCCCTGGGATTATTTATGAGTCTCAACATCATCTTATCCTCTAAAAGTCTTCTTTACCTGTCCTTGTAATCATCCCCATCCTCATAAAGTTTTCAAAGTTTTTAATCTTTAACTCGGGTTTTCGATATCCAAAAGTCAAAGTTTTCTGAATCTTGCTCCCAATTTCCTCTGTGATCATTCCATCTTTGGGAGTTTGGATAACCCCTCAACCAATGTGTTATATGTGTGTTCAGTAAAAACAAAAACAAAAAACAAAATCAAAACCCAACCACAGTTAATATTTTAAATATTTTAACACCATTTGCAATCCATGAAGTAAGTCACCACCATTCAACAAGAGCATCTTGTCCACTCTAAATGTGTCTTTAATACCTGTGTCTCAATGTAGGAATAATATACAGCAATCTCTTTTCCAAAGGGTAAAGTGTTTCATTGATATATAAAGGTAATCAACTGGTGATTTCACTTTCAATAAATTTTAGATGATCCTGGGTAATGACCATCCATCTGGTATCTTCACACAGTTTTGTCAGCTTTAAACATTTCTCCACACCTTACCCAGTGTATCTGGGTATCTACATATCTTTTATAAAATACACATTTGTTCTTACTAGCCCTTCTCTTTGCTCTTATGATTATGAACAACTGCTTATATGACCTAAAATGTCTCACTAGGTATTTCTCCTGACTCCCTCACCAGCTTCCTCGTGTGCTACTATCCTGTGACCCTCTGACCTCCAAGTATATGAGACTACCCCAGGACATCTATAGTTACTGCACTATTGTAAATGCTGTTCTCCCGCACACTGAAAAGCTCCCCAAACACACCCACACTCACCATGTCTTCTCACTCCTTTGGCACTATGGGCAAGATAGACAAGAAGTACCTATAATGTGTAGCTTATAAGGCAGATGGACAAAATTGACACTATCTGCAACTATCTCCAGTATCAAAATGTCCGGAGACCATTACGTAGCAATTGGTGGACTGGAACTAGAAGCCCTATAGAAACATCACTGACCACACATTTGCCATTGCAGGAGCCAATCAGTGCTCCCTATTCCTTTCTCGGAATGGGATGGGTATATACACATATACGTTGCTCTGACTTACATACATACATATAGGGGTGTGTGTGTGTGTGTGTGTGTGTGTGTGTATACATACATATGCATATGTATGTATATAAAAATATATGTTTATATATAAAATAATTACTTTTTAAGTAATAAAAATTACTTGAAAATCAGAAACTGTTGACGCTTAACTCCAATAAGTACAAATACTGCACTAAACAACCTATCTGCCAATATTACGCCTACATAACATACACATTATTTATTAATCAGCAAGCCTTTTTTTGCTTCTGTTTTCTTTTTTGTTTCTTTGCCGTTTTTTATTTCTTTTTTAATTTACATCCAAGTTAGTTAGCATATAGTGCAATAATGATTTCAGGAGTCGATTCCAGTGATTCATCCCCTATGTATAACACCCAGTGTTCATCCCAACAAGTGTCCTCCCTAATGCCCATCACCCATTAGCTCATCCCCCCCACCCACAACCCCTCCAGCAACCCTCAGTTTGTTCTCTATATTTAAGAGTCTCTTATGTTTTGTCCCCCTGCTTGTTTTTATATTAATTTTTCTTCCCTTCCATTCTGTTCATCTGTTTTATATCTTAAATTCCTCATATGAGTGAAGTCCTATGATATTTGTCTTTCTCTGACTAATTTCGTTTAGCATAATACACTCTAGTTCCATCCACGTAGTTGCAGATGGCAAGATTTCATTATTTTTGATCACGGAGTAATATGCTATTATATATATATACCATATCTTCTTTATCCATTCATCTGTTGATGTACATTTGGGCTCTTTCCATACTTTGGCTGTTGTTGATAGTGCTGCCATAAACATTGGGGTGCATGTGCCCTTTTGAATAATGTTTTATTATAAAAATTCAGTACTATTTTCCAGGGGGGAGAAAAGTAAAAACAGACTCTTTAGAAAATCGCAATTCCATTAAAGGTTATTGGCATTTTTTAAATGTTTACTTATTTTTGAGAGAGAAAGACAGAAAGAAAGACAGGGAAGGGCCGGAGAGAAAAGGAGACACAATCTGAAGCAGGTTCCAGACTCCAAGCTGTCAGCACAGAGCCCAGTGTGTGGTTTGATCTCATGAACCGTGATATCATGACCTGAGCCGAAGTCGGATGCTTAAGTGACTGAGCCACTCAGGCCCCCCAAGGCTATTGGCATTTAGGTAAAGATACCCTCCTTCTAAAAAAATAAAGAAAGAAAGAAAGAAAGAAAGAAAGAAAGAAAGAAAGAAAGAAAGAAAGAGAGACAGAACATTTTAATAGTGCAAAGCAATCTGTATCATTTTAATGATTGCATTCTTCAATAAATCCAAGAAAGCTAAAAGAGAACAAGTTCAAATGCACTATCTTATTTAATCAAAAACCAGCTTTGGGGAAAAATACTGAATTGGCCTCAACAGGCCTGGTATCTGTTACCAACAGGCCTCCTTCACAGTGTTGGCCATACTGATTGAACAGTTCTTATAAATTACTAACAATCTGGATTCAGGATGTGACATTGATAATGTTACACTTTTGTAATGGAAGTATTATTAGTATCTCTGAGTTGATTTTGAAACACATATTTACCCAAAATCACAAATTGGATATGAATCAAATAAAAATCAAGTCATCGCGGGGCGCCTGGATGGCTCAGTTGGTTGAGCGTCCAACTTTAGCTCAGGTTATGATCTCACAGTTCGTGGGTTCCAGCCCCACATTGGGTTTTGTGCTGACAGCTCAGAACCTGGAGCCTGATTCCGATTCTGTGTCTCCCTCTCTCTCTGACCCTCCCCTGCTCACACTGCCTCTCTGTCTCTCTCTCTCTCTGTCTCTGTCTCTCTCTGTGTCTCTCTGTGTCTCTCTCAGAAATCATTTTTTAAGAGAGAGGGCAAGATGGCGGAGAAGTAAGGAGCTCCGTACTTGCACTTGCGCCCATACATCACACAGAAAAGATCTGAAGACATTGGAAACCT
>NW_024080859.1:0-83702 GCF_003009895.1 Hyaena hyaena
GAGCCTGGAGCCTGTTTCAGAGTCTGTGTCTCCCTCTCTCTCTGACCCTTCCCTGCTCACGCTGTCTCTCTCTCTCGCCTAGAAATAAATAAAAAAATATTAAAATAATAATAATAATAATAATAATAATAATAATAATAACACTGGGGGATGGATACCTGCAAGCACTAGAAACTGGGCATTTTTTGTCCGTGGTCCTGTTGCATGCATCCAGCTCATCCCCACCCCAGGACCTTTGCATGGCAGTGCTCCCTGCCTGGGATACCTTATGCCCAGCCCTTCCCCATGGCCTGCTTCTCTTCATCCTTAAAGGCCTTAGATCCCGCGTGTCTTCTCAGAGAGGCCCTCCAACCTGGGTCACATTGTCCTGTTGGATTTTCCTGAAAATCTTGTTTTCGCACATTGATTTCCCACGTTTTCAGTAATCCATGAGTTTCATGAGGTCAGGGAGTTTGGATGTTTTGGTCAGACTTAGAACAAGTCTTGGCACACAGCAGGAGCTCCATAAATACCTGCTGCTAAACAAATGAATTAAAAATTATCACCGTCCCCTCTGTCCTGGGATCTGAGGCCTCCAGTGACCTCCAGGTCTTAACCTGATTGTGACACAAACCATCATTACCATCCTCCCTGGCCCGGGTGGAATCCAAGGTTCAGAAGGCCCAGGGACCAATGTTCTGCCTCTTCGAAGGCAGCTAGGATTTACAATCCCAAGTATGGCCACAAGAGGGCAGCAGAGACTCGCAGCACCAGCTCCTTAGGGTTTCCCCCACCCCAAGCCTCACCCTGGTGAACCTTTGGAGCAGCACTTGAGATCTCAAGCTTCAGGCTTGGAATGCAGTCAGCTTCTCTTGACCTTGCCCGTTCCCCCAAGTCAGCTTCCGGGGATATATTTACATATTTATGTGTTGAATTATTTCATAGCAAAAAAAAAAAAAAGAAGAAAAACACAGAAAAAAATCACCCAGTTCCCCCACCATCCCCAAAACTTCCCATTTTGAACTCTGACCTGTGTATCTTTTTTCCCTTTACTTTTTTCCTCCAGAGGTCTTCTTGGACTAAACTTTTCCAAGCCATGAGCCACCCCGCCTTGCTCTCCAGACCAGCCGAACTGCTGAACTTTTTCTCCACCGCAGTCCTATTTCCTAATCTCCTTTTAAATTTGGTAACTTACAATTCATTGCACTTTCCCCACTGGAATGAATACCAGCTCCTCAAGGGCAGGAGTTTTGCTGCATTCCAGAGGCACTCAGTAAATGTTTGAGGAATCAATGTAGTAATCTTACCAAAAAATAAAAATTAGGGGCGTTGGCTGGCTCAGTCGGTAGAGTATGACACTCATGATCTCAGGGGTTGTGGGTTCGAGCCTCACGTTGGATGTAGAGATTACTTAAAAATAAAATCTTTAAGGGGCACTTTGGTCAGTTAAGCGTCTGACTTCGGCTCAGGTCATGATCTCACAGTTCGTGGGTTCGAGCCCCATGTCGGGCTCTGTGCTGATAGCTCAGAGCCTGGAGCCTGCTTTGGATTCTGTGTCTCCCTCTCTCTTTGCCCCTCCCCCCCCCCGTCTCTCTCTCTCTCAAAAATGAATAAATGTTTAAAAAATAAAGTAAAATAAAATCTTTGAAAAGAAAAAAGAAAAGAAAATCTAACAAAGAAAATGCAATACCCTCCTTAGCCCGCAGCCCCAGGCAATCGCTATCATGAACTCAAATCCAAATCCATGCGTCCAGGAGTGACTTTATTTGAGACTCACCATGTGCCCTGGAATGGCTCTGCAGTCCCACATGTAGATGCAAACGAATGCATCTTGTGTTTGAGCACAGTGTAGCCTCATGGTCAACAATACAGATTCTGGGCTGACCCTCAGTCACTCTTGAGCCTTGGGCAAGCCACTCAAACACACCATGCCGCAGTTTCCCCATCTGTAAAATGGAGGAGGGGTTTTTTCAGTTCCTGTGAACTCGTAATGACAGTTCCTATCTCCAGGGGCTATCGTGAAGATTAAATCCTCTTTTTTTTTTTAAGCTTCTTTTTTATTTATTTTAAGTCATCTCTACACCCAATGTGTGGCTTGAACTCATGAGCTCAAGATCAAGACTCACATGCTCTACTGACTGAGTCAGCAGGTGTCCCAATCGGTCCACCTATCTTAATTTGGGGTCCCGAAGAAGCAGGCTCTAAGAATTCAAGAGCATGAACTGTTTAGGTGGTCATTCCAGGAAGCCCTGGTCGAGGTAAGGAGAGAGAAGGAGCCCTTTGGGGGGTGCCCACCAGCAGACACCAAGGGGCTAGTTTCCCGGGGGTCCCTCAGGGAGACAGCCCAGAACGTGCCGCAGAGATGCCCTGCGTGAGGTAGGAGGAAGCAGCGGCATTTATAAGCAACTCTCTTTCCTCTGTGGTGGAGGGCGACTCCCAGGAGAGCCCTGCGGGCCAGCACCATGACCTCCCACGGCCAGACCAGCCCCCAGCTAAGAAACTTGGCTCTGGCAGGTGGAACGTGCTTGCTGACCGCAGCCGCCTCAACGCTATATTTTTGTTTGCCACCCCCCACCCCCGCCACGCTTACAACAGCATTCAGTGGCTTCTAAAATTTCACTGTAACCAACACGGCCACATGACTTCAAACAAGGTCTTTCTACTCCTTAAAAATCAGGCTTACCTTCTGACTTCAATCTTTATCCATTTGATGGACCATCACAGACCCCTCCCCCTCCCCCACGGGACACTCAGCCAGTGTCCCCAGGGCTGTACACATGCCCACAGTCACACCTCCTTTTTAGCTCTTCACAGCCACCAGTTACCTCTTCACAGCCACCAGCTACCTCTTCATAGCCACCAGCTACCATGGTTTTCACTGTCCTTGTTTACCCAGGAGGAAGCCGAGGCATAGGCAGATTAAGGTGCCGGCCTTGGGTCTCATAGCAGTGAAGCGGCCAGAGGCCTCAGTCATCGCTTGCTGGATTCATGCCTGGTCCGCGGCCGCCCACATCCACCCACAGCCCAGGGATGTCCCTAAGTCAGCTTGGCTGCCCCCGTGCAGCGTTTGCTCGTCACACCTGCCTCTGGTCCTGACCTACTGGCTCCAGAGCCCATCAGATGCCTCGAGATCCAGGCCTCTAGACGGCCTCTGCTGCTGGGTGGGGCTGCCTGGCACCCTGCCCTCCTCCCTCCCCCAGGGGAGCCTGGACCCTAAGAACAGCCAGACCCGGAGGGAGGGGGGGAGGCTGGTGTTCAAAGGCTGCACTTCCAATACACAGAGATTGGAAATGGCAGGACAGCGGTTAGGGCAAGAGATTTGGGGGCCTGGACCCGGGGAGAATTGGGTGCAGAGAGGGGCAGATTCTGGATACGTGTGAGAACCCAGGAGCAGGATGGGATAACGGGGGAGGGCAAACCCTTGATCCCACTTCAGCTCCCAGTCTCGGAAATATTGGGGGCAGGGCCCAGGCTGAGGCCTCACCCAGCAGAGGTGGGTACGTGGGGGTCAGAGGGTGTTGGGCAAGTATGGCGAAATTGCGGGGGCCACACATGGGTGGCCCTGGGTCTCAGTTTACCCCCAGGGAACTCTATATATCTATCTTTGTCTTTAGTGGGGAGTTCTTTGAGTTTTTCTGGCTATTTTTGGGGTGTCTGAAGGTCTAAAGATCTCTGGGCATCCCTGGGGTCTTGGCGATGTCTGAGTTTCTCTGGAAGTTTCTGTGGGCCTCTAGGTATCCTTGAGTGTCCCTGGAGCCTCTCTGTCTCGGTGTATCTGTGAGGGCCTATAGGTGTTTCTGGGGTATCGGGGATTCTGAGTTGTTCTAGTATCTCTGGAGATTTCTGAAGGTCTCTAGGTGTCTCTAAGGATCTCTGGAAGTCTCTGTGCTGACAGACTGGCCCTTCGTGGGACTCAGACCTGTTTCAGACCCAGTCTCAGGCCATGTCAGCCCGGAGGAGAGGGAGTGTGGAGATGCACCTTCTAGAAGCTTCTGGTCCCCCTCAGGCAGTGGAGGCCAGAGCTACCCTGCTCCCCATAGCCTGGCCATGCCCTGCTGGTGCTGCAAGAAGGTCCGGACCCCATGGCCCCCAGGCCCCAGACCCGCCATGCTCCGGAAGCCAGGCCCTCCCCCAATGCCAGGACCTAGGCCTCCCAAACTCCAGACCCCTCTACATGCTCCAGACTCCAGGACCCCCAGGTCCCCCTGACCCACTTCCAGAGCCCACTATCCCAGGCTCCAAGCCTGCTCCTCCCCTGCCTCCCCCCTGTGTCTGGCACGTCCTCATTTCCTCATTTCCTCCTATTCTAAGAGGCCTTAGTGCTTAACACCCACCCACACCCAGGCCTGAGGCTGGCTGCTGCCCCTCCGTCCCTCTGATCCCAAAAGCCCGAGTATCTTGTGTGTGTTTGTTGGCCGATTTCAGTGTTTTACTGAAAAACCTCCGTGGTGAATTTCTCCCTCCCATCTGCCCGCTGCTAAGAGGTAACCAAGGGGATTTCTTTTTCGTGTTTCGTCCACAGTTCCTTTGGATGAATAAAATGAAATCTAGAAGTTTATTCTTTTGGCTTTTTTCAGTGAATGTTTGCTCCTGGAGACATCTGCTCTCACCTGGGTCTGCTCCTCCCCTGCCCCCCTCCCCCCAGGCCCCTGCCACAGGCTGTTCCATCCCCTTTCTCCCACCTCCTTACTCAATAAATCCCCCTTCTCCCTCTCCATAAGGGCTCTCTTGATCATCCCATTAAAAAATTGGTACCTTCCCTGCTTGCCTCTCACTCTTATTGTTCTCTGCATCCCCCCTTCCACCTGTTACCATGTTTCCCCTGATAGATCCTGCATAGGACAGGTCTCCCCAGCAGCTCCCAGAGCCCCACGAGGGCAGGGATTTTTGTTTGCTTTGTTCATGGCTGTATGCACAGCTCCTGGACCAGTGTCCGGCACACAGTAGGAGCTTAATAAAGGTTTGTGAGAAAAATAAATGAGTCATGGCTCATCGGTTTATAGAGATCTGTCATTTTGTTTCTAGGACTCTGTGGTACGCTCCCCCTCCCCAGGATGGATAAATCCTTATTCATCTAATCAATCCCTTAGGCTGCTTCTTCCCCCCCTCCCCCATATAAGAACATTGAGATGAATCATCTTTAGACAGGTCATCTTCTGGCCTTCCCTCTTTTTCAAAATTGTTCAAAATATACTTAACACTTTAACCACTGTAACCATTTTATAGTGAACAGTGCCATGGGTTTTTAGCACATTTACAAAGTGTTTCGCAAGCACCACCTGCATCCAGCTCCAGAACATTTCCACTGCCCCAAAGGGAAACCCCATCCCCCCTTAGCCTCCCCACCCCCACCCCAGCCCCTGGCAACCACCAAGCTGCTTCCTTTTTTTTTTTTAATTTTTTTTTAATGTTTATTTATTTTTGAGCGAGAGACAGAGTGTGAGCAGGGTAGGGACAGAGAGAGGGGGAGACACAGAATCCAAGGCAGGCTCCAGACTCTGAGCTGTCAGCACAGAGCCCGCCACGGGGCTCGAACCCACGAACCGTTTAACCAACTGAGCCACCCAGCGCCCCTGCTTTCTGTCTCTGTGGATTTGCCTGTTCCGGGCATATCATATCAGTGGGGTCATAAGCTCTGTGGTCTTTTGTGACTGGCTTCCTTCACTCACCCTGATGTTTCCAGGTTCATCCACGACGAGAGTGTCTGCATTTCACCCCCTTCGTGCGGCTGAATCACATTGCGTGTCTGGAAGCACCACGTTTTGTTTACTCACTCATCACCCATTTCATGCTCCGCTGCCCTTGTCACTTTGTCAACATGAACTATCCAGGAGCGTCCCAGCAGCGGGATGCTGGGGCAGCAGATGCGAGTGTTGGTGACTCCTGTGGCCTGTGCCGGTCGCTGTGCTTTCCCCTGGGACAGCGCCACACGTGATCCTGAAGCGGCCCGCAGGCTTCCGTTTTCCCACAGCCTGGCCAGCACAGAAGGTCAGCACACGTCTGAATCTTTGCTCGTCTCCTCAGGGAAAACGAACGGTCCCTCAGAGTCGTGATGTGCAGTGTTTCTGTTAAGAATGAGTACCTTTGGGGGGGCGCCTGGGTGGCTTAGTCGGTTAAGCGTCCGACTTTCGCTGAGGTCATGATCTCGCGGTTCGTGGGTTCAAGCCCCGCGTCGGGCTCTGTGCTGACTGCCGGCTCAGAGCCTGGAGCCTGTTTCAGTCTGTCACTCCCTCTCTCTCTGACCCTCTCCTGCTCACGCTGTCTCTCTCTCTCTCCTAGAAATAAATAAAAACATTTTGGAAAAAAAAAAAAAAGAATGAGTACCTTTGGGTGTGTTGGAACCACAATTTCCAACTCTTTCTAAAAGTCTCGGTTCAAATCCTTTGAGCATCCCTGTGAGTCTGAAGATGGAAAGGGGCAGAGTTTGAGGAGATGGGGAAGCATGGGGGGGGGGGGATTCAGCTTCCCACAGTCAAGAAGGCTCTCCGCATTTATCCCATTTTACGGATGTGGAAACTGAGGCACGGAGTGGTTAAAATCGCACAGCAAGGCAGGGTCTGGAATGGAGTTGGAACCGGGTCTGCCTGACGCTAGGACCCCAGGGAGGCTGAAACCCTCTCCGAGTCCACCCTCCTTCATCTACTTTTGTCGCGATGCTTTGGGTCTGACTCAGGCCCCCCTCCTCCTCTGGGACGCTGGTCTCCTGCCCAGGTCTCCCACCTCCAGACACCAGGGTCACTCTGGAGGAATCTTGGGACATAGTACTCCTCCACTGCTCACATATCTTCCTTGGCTCCCCACGGCCCTGGGAATAACGCCCCACTCCTCAGCCTGGCTTCGATGTCTGCACTCCCCACCCCCTGCCCTCACCACCACTTCCTCCTCTTAGCCTGTCCATCTAGCCACTCCACTCCTAAATGCACTGGCCCAGCCGACCGTGCTGACTGTGCTATCTCGAGCTGCAGGGCCTCTGCTCCTGCTGTGACTTCTGCCTGGAATCTGCCATGCATTTGTTTCCGCCAGCTACCGTGACTCATCCTCCAAGCCCCGAAATCAACGTCTCTTTCCCCAAGAAACCCTCCTCACAGCCCCCTCCTTGGTGGAGGCATCACTGTGCCTGAGAAGGAGCTCTAAGTCTGTGGGGGAGGCTAGCAGCTGGGAGAGTCAAGGGCAGGTTTTAGGAATCCTCGGCAAAACTCTACTTATGTCTGGAAGCCCCAATTCTAATGCTTCCTCCTCCAGGAAGCCTTACCGGACTCTGTCCCTCCCTCTGACCCTGACCTGACTCCACTGAACTGGATGTGTCTGTGTCCAGCTCCTTCCTCTCCAAAGACTGGGTGCTCCACCGGAACTGGCTGTAGCTGAGGTCTTCTGGAAGTCCAGCATGGGTGCTTGTTGAATGAATTTATGAATGCACGGCTTGGGTGTCAGCTGAGCCGAGACCAGGAAGCGAGTTGATGAGGTAGCAGTCATTCGGGGTGTTAATGGGGGACATGTAGTCACTGGGCTCCAGCAAGAGAGAAGCAGGTCGCCCCTCCCCCTCTCGTGAGAATCCTAGGTCTGAGGTCTCGCGGGGGGGCGTGTCTCTGTGTCTTCATTCTTCCCCTCAGCATTGCACCCGGACACCAGTTCCTCTTCCCCTGAGTCTCTGGGTGCGGATCCCGAGGAGCGCCGGGACCAGAGCGAATCCGCAGGGGGTGCTGACCGCTTTGGCCCCCTGGTGCAGGTGAGCCATCACGCAGCCCTCCCGCGCCCCAGCCTTCCAGCACCGCCCAGGCAAAAGCGTGGCGGTTGGACCAGAAAGGTAGGACGGACGCGCTAGAACTTGGGTCGGGGAAGGGGCCTCAAAGCAAATCATAGGGGGTGTCTTTCAGTAGCCCCAGCCTAGCCCGGCCCAATACTCCCAACACTTCGAGGACCGAAAGAAACAATTAGTTGGGCCGGGGGCGGGCCGTTTCCGGGGCAACCGCTTATTTTGCATATGGTCCCGTCTTAGCCAATGAGAGCGCCCGAAATATTCAGGGTGGGAAGGGTTGGGGGAATGGGCTACTTAACCCGAAGGGGCTCCCCGGGAGAAGGGGAGGGGCTGATGGGGTCAGGTCTCCTCCTTGCCTTCCAAGACCTTTGGGCACTGGAATTACGTACCCATTTCCCAGAGGGGATGACTGAGGCCAGACAGAGGCTAGAGCCAACCAGAGGCGCAGCACCCGAAGGGCTGCGTTTGACCGTTTCAGAAGGCGCCTGAGTGACTCTGAATAATAATAATAATAATAATAATAATAATATACAGGCAGGGAGGGTGAAGCGTCCACAGGCTAAGGTCGGGGCTTGGATCCTGGTGTCTCTGCCTAGGTTGCTTGAATGGGGGGCGCCCTGCTGTGGATGCTGTTGTTACCGCTGCTGCTGCAGGACCGTGGCAGCCAAGGGTTGTCATGCGACTTGTCCTCAAGGGACGTGGACTGGACCACAGAGTTCACAGCCACATGCCTGAATTTCAGCGGCCAAGGCCTGAGGCTGCCCCGGAACCAGTCTCTGCAGGCTAGGAACGTGGTCCTTCTCGACCTGTCTGGAAACGGCCTTCAGGAGCTACCACTGCCCTTCTTCGCCCTCCTGGAAAAGCTGGAGGTCCTAGATGTGACAAACAACTCGCTGGACCAAGTGGACAGGGAGCTGGCCTTACGCTGTGAACTTGACCTGAAGGCTGACTGCGGCTGTGTCCTAGAACCCTGGTACCGGGTCAGACGGGACAACTGCTCTGGCCAGCTGCCTCTGCTGTGCCAGGACACAGCTACGGGTGCCTGGCTCAACATCTCTACCTTCCTGGAGGTTGGCTGTCCCCACGGCCTGTCGTTGAGGACCACTGGGGCGCTGGTGGCCAGTGGAAGCCTGCTCCTTGGACTCACCATTGCTGGCCTAGTGCTGGCCCGGAAGCTCCGGGCACGCTGGACCGTCAGTAGCCAGGGCCTGGACAAAACATCGGCTGCTCAGGAAGGTTCCAGGTCTGGCTTGGGCAAGCAGCCGAGGTACAGTAGCCGGGGCCTCAGCGCTAAGCCCCCAGAGGCTGTCCCGCGCAGACCCTCCACACCCGACTACGAGAATGTGTTCGTGGGCCAGCCACCTGCCAGCCACCAGTGGGCCGAACAGGGGTGAGTGACTCACATCTGCCTGCAGGGCTCTGGAGGCAGATGGCTGGGATTCAAATCCCCGTGCTACCTCTTGTAGGCTGTGTGATCTTGGGCAAGTAGTTTCACTTCAGGGCTTCAGTTTTCTCATCTATAAAATGGGGATAACAACAGCCTCCACCTCATGGGGTTGGGGTAAGAATTGAGTTCCTGTAAATGAGACACGTTTCCCCCTTCATGACCTGCAAACCCAGTTTCTGGCCGTCAAGGATGGGAAGAGAGGAAGCAAGTGTTGAGGCAGAGTGGGGGCTTTGCAGTCGCAGTCAGTGGCCTGGGCTCAGATCCTGTGTGACCCAGGGCTGCCTCTGAACCTGTTTCAGTCTCTGTGAAATGGGGGCAGCTCCCTTTCCCCATCTCCCTTGACATATGAGATGCTAAGAAAGCTGTGCCCTTCTCCCCCCACAAAGCCCTGATACCTTCAGATTTGGCAGGACTTAGATGGATGGGTTCAGCTTTTCCGGGTTGGATGAAGGAATGAGGGAATTTCAGGGGGCAGCACCAGCAGGGGCAAAGTCCTGAAGGTGGAAGAGAAGAGAGAATCTTCCAGGCCTCCGTTTTGAGAAGGCAAGACATCCCAGCTGAGGCTGAAGGGGGGTGGGAAAATCCAAGCAGGAGTGGAACAGGATCAAGGATGGGTTTGGGCAAGGGAGTCCGCAAAGCGGAGAAGCTGGTGGGAAGCTGCTGGTGAGAAATGAGAGACTAGGCAAAGCAGATGCAAATTGGGCTCAAAAGCAGAAGTGGTCTGTGGTAGGGAGCTGAAGGCACTAGACTCAATAAGGCAGCTCATGTTCTGATGCTCGGTTCTGCCTCACTGTCCCCAAAGCCTCAGGGCCAGTCTCCTTCCGAAACCATTGTGATGTGATCCAAATGATACTGAATGTGCCATTCCCACCCTACATTTAAGCTGTAGAGTTCTGGGAGACAGGGAGTGACTTGCCCAAGGTCACACAGTGAGTTCAAAGCAGAGGCAGGAGACAAATCCTGCCTCTGAGTCCTGTCTATCCTATATAAGCATTTATGTATTTGGAGGGATTCATATTTTTTAAAGTTTATTTATTTATTTATTTTGAGAGAGAGAGAGAGAGCAAGCAGGGTAGAGGCAGAAACAGACAGAGGAGAGACAGAATCCCAAGCAGGCTCCACCCTGTCAGCGCAGAGCCCGATGCAGGGCTTGAACCCGCGAACCGTGAGATCATGACCTGAGCTGAAACGGACTGAGCCACGGGGAGGGGGTGGAGGTGGGGCCCAAAATAGCCTTTGTTACAAGAGGTAACAAAGAGGTACCCCTCAGGGGCATCTGGGTGCCTCAGTCAGTTAAGCGGATGACTTCAGCTCAGGTCATGATCTCACAGTTTGTGAGTTCGAGCCCTGTGTCGGGCTCTGTGCTGACAGCTCAGAGCCTGGAGCCTCCTTGAGTTCTGTGTCTCCCTCTCTCTCTGCCCCTCCCCCACTTGCATGCATGCACCCACTCTCTCACCCTCTCTCAAAAATAAACGTTAAAAAAAAAAAGGAGGTACCCCCCCCAACCTGGGGTAGGATTCCAGAAGTATGTTCCAGAGGCAGGAGAGTCCTCCTCTGGGGGTCTTGCCCACCATAGCTAGACATTGCTAAGAAACTGCCTCCTCTGGACCTACTGATCTGGGGCTCAGAGACTTATTTCTATCCTGAGGCCACAAAGTCAGTTGCGTCCGGGAACCTAGTGAAAACATTTCCCATTTGAAGGGTCACTGGTTTGTGTCCGTGTGGCTGGTGCGACCAACTGGAGCTTCGATTTTTCAAGAGGAGACTGAAGGTTAGATTTAATGTAAAAGATAAGCTACAATCTCAACTTTAAGGAGGAAAACGATTCAACCATGGGCCCCGGATCTTTGCGCCCCAGGGTGCCGATGCCAGATCCACAGGATCTTCCCTGAATCCCCAACCCCCACCTCCTTTCCTCAGGGAAACTTGAGAGGCTGGGAGAGCACTGTCCTGTGCCTCAGTTTCTTCATATGTAAATACTGGAGGTGAGGGTTGGGGACTCAGCTGCTCAGAACTTTCTTTGTCGCTCAAAGCTGAGGTGCCTACCCCCTGAGTCCTCTCTCCCCTCGCATCTGTCTGTCTCCACAGGGCCCACCCATCAGAGGACAGCGACTTCTACATGAATTATGAGGGCCTTGACCATGCCTCCCAGCCTGTCTATTGTAACCTGCGGTCGCTGGGCCGAGCCCCACTGGACGAAGAGGAGTATGTGATCCCTGGGCGCTAAGTCTTTGATGCCCTGAACTCCAGCCTGCTGCCTTCCAGCTGACTTAGAGCGCTCTGGCTCTCCCCTGGCCTCAGTTTTTCCCACCTGAGGAATGGGGACGGAGAAGGACCGTCCCTGAAGCCTCAGGGAGGCTCTGTAGCCCCCACTCTGCTTCTCATCTCCCGCAGCTGCTGGAAGAGGAAGAGGAGAGGCCCCGGCATGGGGACAGGAGGGTCAGTTTGTGAACTCCATCGTCACCCTCCTGTGAGGGTACTGGCGAGGCTCAATAAACGCTGCAGGGCTGACTAGGCTGCTGGCTCAGGCCGAGTGGGTTCCTTAGAGTGGGGATTTCCTGAGCTCCCCAAACCGGATCTCGGAGACTCCTCAGTTGTTCCCCACCCTTGGGGGAACAACTGTCTCTGTCTCTCTTAGGCCCCCTTCCCAGGTACCTGGTACTCAGGCTTAGCCCCCAGGACAGCCCATACCAGCCCCAGAGGGATCATTGTAACTTACGAATGGTACTGTGTTCCTCCCCAGCTCACATACCCTCCATGGATTCCCCAGTGCCCCCAGGACCTCAGCCTGGGGGTCGAAGCCTGCGTGATCCTGCCCTGCCCAGCTCACTGTCCTCCCTGTCCCTCTGTCCTTCTGGTATAGGTCTCCTCACCACCAAGTCCACCTTGCTCCTGAAGTTTTCATTTGCCCATGCCACTCCTTTCGCCCAAAATGCCATCCCCTTCCACTTTGTCTCACTCTTACACCCCTTCATACAGATGCAGGACCCTGGTCTCTGGGTGTCAGGGGGCACAGGCCCAAGTGACTCTGCCATCAACAGGACCTCAGTTTCCCCATCTGTACAACAAGGCAATTAGAATCAGTCTCTGCAGCTGGTGTTAGCTTTCATATGCTGAGCTATCTTAACCCGTCCTTCAAGGCCAGGTTCAAGGCCACTTCCTCTAAGAAGCCTTCCGTGGTTTCTCCTCAGGCAGAGTTAAGCACTCCCAGAGCTCAGTGTGTTTTAAGAGTTTGCGCAGACTCATGCCTCAGCTGGGCTTCCTGGCACCGGCTTCGAGCCTGGGTCTTGCCAACCCTCTAGTCTAGGGGGGATGGCTGGACACAGACACCCTCAGTCCCCAGAGGTCCAGCCTGGGCTGGAGGGAGGGAGGGGGGCAGGGGCTCCAGAGGGAGATGAACGAAGGAGTTTAGAAAAGGCTGCCTGTGAGAAGGGAATCGGAGTGGGATTTGAAGACCACATAAGTGTTGGAGAAGTGGGGGGACACACATTCTGGGTAGGGGGACTAGCCAGACAAGCAGCAGCCTAGGGGTACGAAAAGACACACGGGCCGCACAATGTTCACAAAGGCAACAGCTGCTGTTTGGGGAGAGGCTCAGTATGGCGTCTGCTAGCTTTGGGTGACCCTGGTATTGAGTTTACTTTTGAGGCTCCCTTGGGTTCCCCAACACTTGGGAATGATCTGGGTGGGAGAGGGAAACTATGAGGGCCGTTAGCTTCCTTAAATTCCTGTAGGCCCGCCCTAGACACAATTCAAGTGGCCACTCCTGTCCCCAGTCATCTTTCTTTTTTTTTATATATAAATATTTTTATTTATTTCTAGGAGAGAGAGAGAGAGACAGCGTGAGCAGGGGAGGGTCAGAGAGAGAGGGAGACACAGACTCTGAAACAGGCTCCAGGCTCTGAGCTGGCAGTCAGTACAGAGCCCGACGCGGGGCTCGAACCCACGAACCGCGAGATCATGACCTAAGCAAAAGTCGGACGCTTAACCGACTTCCCCAGCTCCCATGTCTACTTCATGGCTCTTCAAACACACCCACACCCTCACCACCACCCATGAGATTTGGTGGATTCTAGCCCCCACCCACCTCTCTGGTCCCATCTTGCACAGTTTTGCTGTTGAACACTGAGCTTGTTTCCACCCCAGGCCCTTTGCACCCGCTGTTATGCCTCAAATGCCCACCCCCCACCTCTCCTGAGTCCTGTTCTTCCTCCAGGTCTCAGTTCATATATCACTTCCTCGGGGAGGCCCCCTCTGCCGACCATCTAAATCACCTCTGCCTCCATTCATTAATAGATGGCCTGGATTGACTCAGCACAACTGTCCACCACTTTCCTATTATTTATCTTTGCACTCATTTATCTTCCTCACTCGACTGAGCTCAAAGGGGATGCTTTTTGTCTGTCTTGTTACTTCTGTGTCCTCAGTGCTCCATCAAAGCCTGACACAAAGTGGGCATTCACTGAATACCTTCAGGGGCACCTACAGTCACTCAGGTCTGCCGCTGGGTGGCAGCATTCACAAGCATTCACAGGGGCACACCTCACTCCCTGCTCGAAGTAGGCACTCTGTTCCCCAGGCCCCCATAACATTTCCTATCGGAGAGATTCTCGGGGTGAACAGGCAGGTGGGCGTGGGGCGGGGGCTGGATTTGGCCCATCTTAGGGATTCCAGGATCCTAAGTAGGAAGTCTCTTACAGCACTGGAGATGCAGTGCGCATGAAAGTGCTCTTCACAATGTATTTATTTCCCCGGTTTGTTTGTTTGTTTGTTTTTGTTTTTCCTTTTTTAACTAGCTGCTGGGAGTAGATTTTCCACTTGGTGCAAGGCACACAACAACAGGGTGTTGGGAAGGCATGCCGGTGGCCTGGATAGTAAAGAGCGGGGTTCTCTCAACTTCCTTTTTGATGTTTTGCTGTTTTGATAGAAAAGAAACCAACTGTGTGTGTTTGCTGTGGGCTGCCTAATCTACGGGGAGGGGAGGGGAGGGGAGGGAGGGGCTCTGATGAGACTACCGCTTCCTGAGGGCTGGCAGCCTGTGGTGCCCACTTGGGACTGGGGCCAGGTGTTAGCTTTGTCAGGCCGGCCACCAAGCTGCTTCCACATCGCTTCCAGAGCCAAGTCCTGGGTGATCCTGCCGCTGGCGGCCTGCAGAGATTCTGCGGGTTCTGGACTCTGACACCATAGCCATGAATGGGAGCGTGGACTTCCCCAAAAAGCAGCTTGCCCACCAGTGACCCGGGTTCCTTTTGGGGAACTAGGGTGCTGAGGGATGGCTTCCCCAGGGTACTGTGCCCTTCCGCAGGAACTGTTCCTGGAAGTGGGGGACAGGCAGTGCCAGTAACAGTCGTGGGTGGCCATGAGCCAGGCGCTGCAGGGGACGGGGGCCATGCTGCTGTTTGCGGGCTGGTGGGAACCAAGCGCGGGCAGAGCCCTGGAACTCCTGACCACCGCTGCCATGCAGGGCGCGGACCCCCCAGCTCTTTGTATATGAAAGAATAGCAGGGTGACCAACAGCGGTGCCACAGTGATGGGACTCTCCTTGGTCAGGGGCAATCACAACGTGCCTGATTGCAGATGGATCGGCGGGGCGGCCCGTGTTTGGAAAGGTGACAAGGAGAGCCAGCAGGACGGTGACAGAGATGGGACCGTATCACCACAGAAAGAGGAATACTGAGAGATGAGATATGGAGGGAGACAGACACCCCAAAGGGTCTCAGAAACAGAGGAACGAGAGATAGAGAAGCACAGAGACAGAGAAAAGGGTGTCTTTTAAAAAAAATTTTGTTTTGATGTTTATGTTTGGAAGGGGAGGGGCAGAGAGGCAGGGAGATACAGAATCCGAAGCAGGCTCCAGGCTCTGGGCTGTCGGCACAGAGCCCCACGCGGGGCTCGAACTCATGGACCACGAGATCATGACCTGAACCGAAGTCGGATGCTCAACCGACTGAGCCACCCAGGCGCCCCGAGAAGGGTGTCATTAAGGGGCACCATCCAATTGTTTGGCATCCCAGAACGCCCCACCACCCATCCCCTGAATGGTTCCATTCGCCCTAATACCAGGTCCCCTGTGGGAACTGAGACCACGGAAGGGAAGGTTCTTCCCAGGGTTACCACCTCCATCCTGGACACCATGGGGCTCAGGTCAGACAACTTTTTATTACCCCAGTTTTAAATAAATGCACACCGTCAGACCAGCCCTCCAGTCCCCAGGCAGATCACCCCAATAAATTAATAATAAATACAAACTTATAAATACAGCGGTCTCCGCCGCATAAGGTAGAGAGCAGTGGTGGGCAATCGGGTATCTCAGGACCCACAAGCCCATTTGACAGGCAAGGACCGCTGAGGTCACTTCCACTGCGCACGAGCCGTAAGGGAAAGACTAGGACCGCTCATAGGCAGTGGCAGTCCTTGGCCACGAGGTCGTCGATGGGCGTAAGCGACACTCGACCGTCGCTGTCTTGGTGCATGAGCACTACGGGCTCGTAGCTGGCGGGCACGCAGCACGGCGGCGGCGTCGCGTCGGGGTTCAGGCCGTGCAGGCGCGCCTGCATCTGCGCGTGCGTGTTGGCCGACCGGAACTGGCTTGGACACGCGCCGACACACATGCGCACGTCCAGCTCGCGCGGCGCCACCACCCAGCTGGCCCATCCCAGGTCCTCGAGCGACGCGCGCAAGCTTTGCAGGCGGCAGCAGCGCCCTGCCCCCAGGGGGCAGCCGTCCTCGGCGTGCGCGTGCCCGCTGCGGCGCCCTCTGGCCGCGCGTGGCCGCCAGTGCACCTCAAGCTGGGGACTCTCAGGAGGCAGGGCCGCCAGCGAGAGGTCCCTCTGAGGCGACAGTCGCAGGTGGAGTGTGCGCGCCCTGGCACCTCGAAGCCTGAGCTGACGCTGCAGCGGCCGCGTCACGTCCCATGGGCTCGGATCCGTCGGGGACAGCCGGAACAGCGCCAGATGCAAGCGGTAGGACGCGGGGAGCCCCTCCGTCACGTCAGCCCGGGAGATGCGCAGGTGCAGGTGGCCGTCCAGCCCAAGTCGCACTGAGGGAGAGAAGAGAGCCAGTCAGTCCCAGGCTTGTGTGCACCAGGTGCAAGTGCCCATTTCCTCCCACACACCACCCTGGATCCTACCTCAGGGCCTTTGCACAAGCTGCTTCCTCTTCCGGGCACACTATTCCCCTAAATCTCAGCATGTCGGACTGCATACTCCTCCAGACTGCCTGACACAGGCACTGCCTCTTTGTATGTCACTGTGTGTCATTTCATCTTTCCTACTAGAATCTCAGTAGGGGTTTCTGCTTGGTCACCACCATGTCTGGTACACAGTAGGTGCTTAATAAATGCTTGCGGGGAATTCATGTATATCTGACTTTTAGAGGGACTAAGAGCCAAACAGTGGTTCTGCCTCCTCTAGAAATCAAAACCCTTTTATTGAAGGGCTACTAAGTGCCTGGCTACTCTGTTTTCAACTCTCTGGATCTTGATTGTCATGTCTGAGAAATGAAGGAAGTCCTCAGGTCCCTAGGCGGGTACAGGTGTTGGGGACAGGGGGCCAGACTAGGGCTTGAGGGCCCTGGACTCAGCCACCAGGCTCAGAGAGGACAAGAGGTGTACCTGGAGTCTCACAGCACTCGTAGGATAAGGATGAGATAATAGCGCTGCCTTCGGGCTTGTGGCTCCTCTCCTAACCCCTCCCAGGGAGCACAGCCCAGATCTCCTTCCACCCGCTCTACCCCCTGGAGCCTCCGAGGAGAAGGAGAAAATATCCCGTCCCTCCCACGGCACGTGCTACGGGAGACCTCAGCAGCGCCTTGACAAGGGATTGCGTCAGACTGGGAACCAGTGCCGGCAGATTCCTCCTACCCCTGGGCTGCGCTCCTCTCTCGTCCCCTCCCCTGCATCCTCTCTCCTAGATTGCGCGCCCTCCCCCACCCCTAAATCCAAGGACAGGGTCCCCACTCCCTGCCCCGCGCCCCCTCGATTTTATTTCTGGAAACTCCAGGCTCTGTGAGTTTTCAAGAGGATCGCTGGGCCTCAGTTTCCCCATCTGCCATCTGTAACATCTCACTTTGGCCAAACCTTGCCTTGTGTTGGCCACCACCTCCCCCATCAGCCCGAAGGCGGGGTGGGGGTGGGGGGAGCTTTTCTTGTCTGGTTCACAGATAGGGAAACTGAGGCTCAGTGGCAGGTCTGGGTCCCTGCAACTCAGAAGCACCGGTTAGATGTCGGTGGCTGCACAGGGGGTGACGGGCTCCCAGCTTTCACTCACGTTTGGGAGTGAGTATCCGGATTTGAGCTTCAAAGGCAACTCGGTCGGGGTTTGAATGTTCCCAGCTTTGGTTCAGCCGCAGCCTGGCCTGCAGGTGTTCGTAGAGTTTCCGAAACTCCCCGGATCTGGGGGCATCGGTGCCGGAGTGAGCGTCGGACGGCCCTCGAACGGCCGGGAGGTGCTCCTGGGCCAGAGAGAGGGCGCCTCCCAAAGGCAGCCAGCGGACCACCAGCAGCATCAGCAGCATAGGTGGCACGGGTCCTGGCCCAGGCATGCCTGTGCTGGCTGAGTTCTGAACTGGGACACCGGACGCGGCCGGACTGGCCTTTATAATCCCCGGACTTTGTCCGCCCCCGCCTGCCTGGTCCCTTCCGCTCTGGGTGCAGAGTAAACACTCCAGGGACCGCAGTTGGCTGGGTCTTGGACTCCTTTTAAGGGGGGAGGCCCTTCTGGGGAGTTCTCCTGGGGAAGTGGGTGATGCCCTCCCCCCAGAAGCCTCTTTGAGCCTCAGTATCCTCTTCTGTGAAATGGAGACTTCCTCCCAGCACGGTGGACTGGTGGAGAGAATGCTTTTGTTAAAAAGCAAAACAAACAAACAAACAAAAAAACACACACACAAAAAAACCCCACACTCATTTCTATATGCTAAATTCTGTAGCAAGAGCTGAAGAGGAGGCCTTCTCCCTCATGGGATTTTCTCTCTCCCTTCCTGATTAGGGTCAAAGGCTCCAGATGTCAACAACCAAAGGAAGCCGAGGAGAAAGGGCCAGAAAGCCAGCAAGTACAACCTTAGGCAAGTCATTCCTACTTCATTCCACCTCTGTTTCTTCATCTGGAAAACAAGAACTGAGACTTTCACTGGAGAGAAGTTCAAATGGGGCTTAAAGGACAGGACCAGACACACAGGAGGTATGTGATTAACGGAGTCTGCAGTCACGCTTCCTTAGGGGGAACTCCTACTCGTTCTTCAAAGCCTTATTCAAAAAGCCCCTCCTCCAGGAAGCCTTGTCTACCACCACCTCTCCAGGCTCAGCTGGGTGCTTCCCACCCCCACCCTTTCCTTCACTGGGAGTAACTGACCTTGGCTCTGTCTGCCCCAGACTGGAGGCCCTTTGAAGACTTAGAGAGAGGTGAAGCGACTCTGGGGCCCAGTCCAGAGTGGAGGGGGCAGGGAATTGGAGGGCCGGTGTCAGGTCCAGCCACCAGATGGTAGAGGGACAAGGGGTGCCGCAGGCCTTCCCCTCAGACCCAGGCCTTCCCCTCAGACCCTTCTCCACCGCTGAGGACCCCGGGCCCCAGGCACTGGCCCCTGCGCCTGCTTCGTGGCCACAGAGAAGACGGGCGGCTGTTGAGGCAGATGGATGGGAAGTGTAAAGTGTGACAGCGTGTGTGCGGACATGAGGCTCAAGGCCACCCCAGCATGCACCCGCTGGCTGTGTGAGCCCAGCCGAGGCTCGGGTCCCCCAGTCTCAGTGTCAGCCTCTCTGCAGTGGCATTACCACCCAGCTGTGGGTCCCAAGTCTCCCCCTGTGAGGCCCAGGGCATCCAGGTGCTTAGTAAACAGACCAGCTCCCGCCCCCCGTCATTACCACCTCGACAGGGGCTGTTGGGAAGATGGGCCCCTTGCCCCACCGGCTTGGCCCGCACAGTAAGTGCTCCAAACAGAGCGGGCTAGACATGGAGCCGCGGCCACACTGCTATGCCCTCTGCAGAGACTGGGCGCCAAAGGCGAGCCAGAGTGCTGAGTAATCCCAGCGTGGTAGGGGCAGGTCAGCAAGGGTCACCAGTGCCTAGGGCATGACCTAACCTGGGGTGGGTGGGGCAAAAGGGGCGCTGTCCCAGCAGGCATCCCTGCAAGATCAATAACGGTCAGATGCTAATATTCACCAGACTCCGTGCTGCAGGCACGGCTCATACACGTTTCCCTTCAGAGATAAGGGAGCTAAAGCAAGAGGGTTAGTAAGATGGTGGGGCCCGCTCCCCGCTGGAGACCTCACACCGCCCAGCCTCGAGCTGGCCACCTGTTTTCCTGGCGTTTCTAAGCCTGTGAGAGGAATCTGAAGTTCCCCTCTGTCTCGGACTGTTGTTTGTTTGTTTGCTTTCTGGTTTGGGGTTTTGTTTGTTTGTTTGTTTCCAACTTAAAAGCCTCATGAGTCTTTCCTGATCCAGGTCCCAATAGACCAGACATATGTCAGCTCCAGAGAAGCTGGCCCCGGGTTGACATTCTGGCCCACTTCTCCCTGGCCATGACATGTGGGACAAAGGGCATCAGCTATCAGAGCCTCGGTTTCCCCGTCTGTAAAAGGTGGTGGGAAGAGCACCCAGGGAGTGGGAATTTTTGCCCGTGCTGTGGGTCAACACGATCGTGGTTCAAATCCCAGTGCCACCCGCTTTGCTGTGTGACCATAGGCAAGTTACTCAGACTCTCTGTGCATAGAACAAAGGCAGTGGGTTATGAGGAAGGAGAACGTTAGCTACAGAAAGCTTATCATTCTTAGCTCAGCAAACTCCTAACAGCCAACACAAACTGGGCACCAGGTCACACACAGAAGACAGAAATCCCAGTGCATCAGGGCCCCCTCTGCCCACTGATGCCACCGGGCAGAGGGCGACCCTGGTGGAGGCTAACCTCTCACAAAGACATGAGAAATCACATATTTCATCTGGGTTTGTTTCTTTTTTTTAATTGTTTTACATTTATTTATTTTTGAGAGACAGAGACGAGTGGAGGCGGGGCAGAGAGAGGAAGACACAGAATCCGAAGCAGGCTCCAGGCTCCGAGCTGTCAGCACAGAGCCCGACACAGGGCTCAAACTCACAAACTGAGATCATGACCTGAGCTGAAGTCGGATGCTCAACTGACTGAGCCACCCAGGTGCCCCCGTATTTCAGCTGCTTTACTTGCTTTCCGGGGTGTCAAGTTTGGACAAAGTCCAGCAGACCGTGGGGCTCCCACGCACAGGGGCTTCAGACAAGACACTCATAGGAAGTCTGGGCGCCAGGGAGAGGGCAACCAGAGGGTGCAGGGCCCAAGCCCTCCTTTGGGGACAGAAGATGCAGTCACTTTTCAGCAGGAAAGGTTTGTCCTAAAGAGAGATTTAGGCCGAGAGAGAAACCTGAGATGTTAAGGGAGCCCCAGAAACATGCCAGGTACCCCCAGGGCAGGCAGAAAGCCAACTCTGCTCCCCGAAACCAGATGAGGCCTCCTGTATCGCCTGGGGATATTGCACGCCTTGGAATATTGCACGCCTTGGGAGCAGGGAGCCCAATTCCAAGCTGACTTCCTCTGGGATGGCCTCGGGACAAAGTGTGTCAGCCACAAAAGCCACTTGCCCCAGACCCCACCCCTTTGAACCTTTGGATGACACTAACCCAAGCAGTGGGGAGCCAGCCCCCCGTCCCCCTCAGCCTGGGGTTACTTCTCTCTCATATCATCCCCTTTCTCTGTGCCCCATGTGTACTGGGGAGGCAGGCACTTCCGTGGGTCCCTGGGCAACTGAGGGTGGGTTTGATGAGGAGACGGAGGAGGAGAAATGGATTGAGGGGAAGGAAGAACAGCTAAAGGCTGGGCTGGAGTCCCTCGTGATCTGTGAGCCCTCGCCCCTCAGCTTCGGTTTCCCTGTCCGTAAAAGGTGGTAATGGCACCCCCTCACCCCCTCCCAGGGTTGTAAGGAGGACTCATAGGCAGGGAGTAAGTCAGGGGACAAGGTCTGTCGGAATGTGCACTCCGGATCTGTTAGGAATTAAGTTTCAAGATGTGGACGTTAGCAAATGCCTGCCTCACAGGTGCTGCCACTCGGACGTGTGTGGGCTTCGAGGCAAAGTGGCAACGTTGTGGTTAAGCTATGAGGCGTATCCCAAATGGTTTATAGCCAGTCTTTCTGGTGGTGGCTCTGGTGTTCCAGGGGCCTGGATGCCACCTCCGGGGTGACAGGGAGCTGACCCCCAGGCCCACGTGGTGCTTTAGGGACTGTAAGACTCCTAGTGGCCTTGGCAGAGGGAGCAGGACCCGGAAAAAGCAGGATTTCTCATGGGCAGAAGGGATGCTAGGCTGGAGGGTACCTGTGGAGAGAGAAACTGGTAACCTGTGGGCCTCCTACGTGCTGGGTGTGAGGTGCCCATTTCTTCCCACACGCCGAGCCGGATCCCACCTCAGGGCCTTTGCACAAGCTGCTTCCTCCTCTAGGCACACTATTCCCCTGAATCTCAGCATGCCGGGCTACATATTCCTCTAGCCTGCCTAAAATAGGCACTGCCCTGTTTTATTTCGCTGTGTAGTGTTCCATCTCCCCTACTAGAATCTCAGCAGGGATTTCTGTCTGCCCGGTTACCACCATGTTTGGCGTACAGTGAGTGCTTAGTAAATACTTGCAGGAATTAATCTAGACCTGGTAATTAGGGGCACTAAGAGCCAAACGCAGGTTCTGCCTTCTCTGGAAGTCGAAACCATTTTACTGAAGTGCCTGGGGCTACAACCAGCTACACTGTTTTCAATTCTCCGGTTCTTGGTTTCCATGTCTGAGAAGTGAAGGGCACCAGGCTACACAGGGTGCCCGGCTTCGAGATCCCTTGGACCCTTAGGATCCTCAGACACACCACCCCCCAAGCCGGTCTGGCTCCTGGGAACAACTGCCGAGTGGGCCTGATATTCTAGGCCCTCAACCTAGTTCCTAGGTTCAGAGAGGGCACGGGTTTACTCGGAAGAGGCACAGCCCAGGCGAGGCCAGGGAGGGTTCAGAGCACTCTCTGGAGGCTGGCACCTCCCCCCACCTTCTTCCCAGAGGATCATACGGAGCCCAGTTCTTGAGGGCACCTTCTACTGGCAAACCGTGTTTGGCCCTCGATTGCCTCAAATCTGGAACCAACCTAAGCAGATTCTGCCTACCCTGCCCTCACCCCTGCACGTATCTCTCTCACCCCCCCCCCCACCAAGGTCAAGAACCATGACCTCCCAGCACCCACCTCTGGGTTCTGCAAGTGCTGTGTGCTTTCAGGAGAGTTGCTGGCCCCTCTGGGCCTCAGTTTCTCCATCTGTGATCAGGGCAGGGTTATGCTAACCCCGTGCTGGCCGAGCCCCACCCTGTCTGGCCACGCAGATGAGGCTGCTGGCCCCCTCTTCGGTCCCGAGGGGAGAAGGGCTGTCCCTGCCAGGTTCGCGTATCGGGAGCAACGGAGGTGCAGCAGGGGTCTCTGTGACACGGAACAACTGGTTAGGTGTGGGGACTGCCCAAGGGGCCGCTGAGGTTTCGCTCACACTTTAGGATCTGGTCGGCGTTTGGGTCTTTCAAGTTCTTGTTCAACGGCAGTGCGGCTGGGGTGTCTTTGAAGGGTTTCTGCAGCTTCCGGAGTCTGGGGACATCCAGACCAGATCGCGTCCCAGAGGGTCCTCGGAAGTCCGGGAGGTGCTCCCTGACCGGGGACAGGCCTGCCCCGGTGGTGGCCCCCGCGGGGCAGCGGTATCAGGTGGTAGCGTGAGGGTGATGGTTCCAGCCCTGGGCAGGGCTGTGCCCTCTCTGACCTGGGACTGACACTTGCGGTATCAAACTTTATAGTTCGACCTTAGCCACCCTGGCCTGCCCAGTGTCTCCTGCACCCCCCGCCCCCCCGTGCACAGACTAAACACTCACGAGGTCACAGCTGGGCCTGGCTCCAGGGACGTGCTCCTGATGAAGCCGGGGCACCACGGCGAGCCTCTAATCCTCCTCCATAACATGGCAACCTCACCTCGGCCTGGCGGGCTGGCGGAAAGAAGGCTTTTGTCAAAAAAGACTTACTAGTCACCTACTATGTGCTAAATTCCATAGCGAGAGCTGAAGAGGAGGCCTTCTCCCTCATGGGATTTTCTCTCTCCCTTCCTGATTAGGGTCAAAGGCTCCAGATGTCAACAACCAAAGGAAGCCGAGGAGAAAGGGCCAGAAAGCCAGCAAGTACAACCTTAGGCAAGTCACTCCTCTTCATCCTACCTCTGTTTCTTCATCTGGAAAACAAGAACTGAGACTTTCACTGGGGAGAAGTTCAAATGGGGCTTCATTTGAAAGTTCAAAAGGACAGGACCAGACACATAGGAGGTATGTGATTAACGGAGTGTCTGCAGTCACACTTCCTTAGGGGGAACTCCTACTCGTTCTTCAAAACCTTATTCAAAAAGCCCCTCCTCCAGGAAGCCTTGTCTACCATTACCTTTCCAGGCTCGGCTGGGTGCTCCCCACCCCCACCCTTTGCTTCAGCGCAGACCTGACCTCACAACACTGGGAGTAGCTGACCTTGGCCCTGTCTGCCCCAGACTGGAGGCCCTTTGAAGACTCAGAGAGAGATGAAGTGACTCTGGGGCCCAGTCCAGAGTGGAGGGGGCAGGGAACTGGAGGGCCGGTGTGTGTGCGGACACGAGGTTCAAGGGCTTGCTGGCGACCACACAGCATGTCCCCACTGGAGCCGCAGGGTCAGGCCTCGCCCCGCCCCCAGCACGCATCCACTGGGGACACCGAGGCTCCCCCGAGCCTCAGCTTCTGTGCCTTTGGATTACCGCCCGGCGTTGGGAGGGTCCCCAACATCACCCCAAGTGTCCTGAGTGATGTCCCCAGGCCAGCAGGAGGTGCGTAAGCCTGCTCCTGCCCCCGTCACTTCAGCCTCATGGCAGCAGATTGGGAGGCTGGACCTGCCTCTTTCCATTCAGACCCACTCGCTTTCTAAGAATAAGAAAATCAGGGTCCGGGTGCCTGGGTGACTCAGTTGGTTAAGTTCAGTTCAGCTCACGATCTCGTGATTCGTGAGATCGAGCCTCGTGTTGGGCTCTGCGTGCCCCTCGAGGAGCCTGCTTAGGATTCTCTCTCTCCCCCTCTCTCTCTGCCCCGCACGGCGCTCTCACTCTCTCTCTCTCTCTCGCTCGCTCGCTCTCTCTCTCTCTCTCTCTCAAAAATAAATAAATAAAGATTAAAAATCTAGCTTTGGGGCACCCGGGTGGCTCAGTCACTAAAGCATGTGACTCTGACACTCAGGGTCATGAGTTCAAGCCCCATATTGGGCATGGAGCCTACTTAAAAAAAAAAAAAAAAAGACATGTGTATAGCCCTCATCACAGGAATTCCAAGGGTCAAAGACCAAACACATATTTCTTATTATAAGTGACGGTGTCGCATGTATCTGTGAAATCATACAGCAGGTGGCTTCTGGTTGGTTCTCTCGCTCGGCACGAGGTTCATCCACTGCGTAGTGTGTCGGGACTTCGTTCCTTTCTATGGCTGAGTGATAGTCTACTGTGCGGATGGACCACGTTTTCTGCACCGACTCATCCATTCATGGTCCTTGGGATTGTTTTCACCTTTTGGCAGTTTTTGACTAGGGCTGCTGTGAACACTCATGTAGGAAGGTTTAAGGACCTGTTGTTGTTTTTTTTAAGTTTATGTATTTACTTTGAGAGAGAGAGAGAGCACACACACAAGCAGGGAGGGGCAGAGAGAGGAGGAGAGAGAGAGAATCCCAAGCTGGCTCCTCACTGACAGTACAGAACCCTACACGAGGCTCGAACCCACGAACCGTGAGATCATGACCTGAGCTGAAACCAAGAGTCAGATGCTTAAAAGATCCAGGCGCCCCTTGAGGGCCCGTTTTCAGTTCTTGTGGGGCGACGCCCAGAAGTAGAATTGCTGGGTCCTATCCTTATTCTGTGTTTAACTTTCTGTGGAGTGGCCAGAATATTGCCCACGGCTTGGGGAAATATTTTTATTTTTAAACTTTTATTGAGATACGACTAACATAAAAAAGAAGTGATCGTATTATTCATCTTGATGACACTTCACATACGGTAGGCCTGCGGGATGACTTCCCAGGTGAGGTTCCAGAACATTCCCAGCCCCAGGAATGCCCTGGCCCCCCCCCCCATCACTTTCCCTATTCCTGGATAATAGCGATGTCCACTTTCTGTTACAGTGGATGAGTTTGCCTGTTTTCCAACTTGACCTAACAGAACTAACCAGTGCATCCTCTCTTCTGTCTGCCAGCTTTCACCCAACACCACCTCTGAGTCACTTGTTCTTTATCTATCCTGTGGTTCACTTTTTTAAAAAAAAATTTTTATGTTTATTTATTTTTGAGAGACAGAGAGAGACAGAGCATGAGTTGGGGAGGGGCAGAGAGAGAGAGGAAGGCACAGAATCCGAAGCAGGCTCCAGGCCCTTAGCTGACCACACAGAGCCCAATGCGGGGCTCAAACCCATGAGCCATGAGATCATGACCTGAGCCGAAGTCGGACGCTTAACTGACTGAGGCACCCAGGTGCCGCTGTGGTCCACTCTTTCCTGGCTGTATAGTACTCCGCTGCACATACCCAGGAGGGAGCAGAGCTGCTGGCCCATGAATGGGCTCTATCACTTTACAAGAAGAGCCAGTAATTAGTTTATTTACTCCTGGAACTTCCCAAGGGCACACAGCACCACTGAGGACCTGGGGTGGGGGGGTGCCCAGGGGCAGGGAAGTGGAACATTAGCCCTATGGTATTTCCAGTTCACCAAACTCTGGAATGCTGGCACCCAGGCCAGTCTGGCTCCCCTTTGCCACATCGCTAGCTGATGACCTCATAGTCAGCCCCATGGCCAAGCTGGGAGGGGCGGTGGGGCGGGCGGTGGGCAGCCGGCCATCCATGAGCTCAGCGGGCCAGGACCCTGCCTTCCTCACTGGCAGCTTCCACGGGTCCCCAGGGGCCAATCCAAGGTAGAAGTAAACAGCATGAAGGCCAGGGGTCAGGCCGACCCTGCCACCTGGCTTGGCCCCAAACCTCCCAGAATCTTCCCTCACCTCCACCTACTTTTGGCCACAGTCACCCTCATCAAACACACGCAACACATAAGAAAACACACACCCACTTTTATTATTTGTTTCTCATGACATGAGGCAAACAGTCACGGCAGGAGGTCCGGAAGAGGCAAAAAAGAAAAAAGGAAAAAGGCAGTTTATTTTAAAATTTCCTATGAGTTTGCAGGACAGGGAGGATTACTATCTTATTACGTGAGCTTCCCTCCGGGCCAGCGGGCGCCTGTGTCGTGGGGGGGGAGGGGTCCACAGCCAGCCTGGGTTTAAATCCTGGCTCAGCCCTTGAGATGTCCAGCGGATTCTGAAGCACTGCTAATCTCTTCCAAACGTCGCTTTCCCACTATTATCCCCTTAAAGGGTAGCACGGAGTAGATGAGCCTTGATTTGAGCTATAATCCCAATATTTTGGACCTAATGACCATTATGAGTAGAGGTGGTTGGGCGGCAGTGTGTCTCCACTTCAGCCAGAGTTGGGTTCAGATATGCCCGGGCAAGTTCGCTTGGGAAGACTGTCTCCTCCTGACAAACTCCTGTTTATCTGTTCAACCCCGGCTTTGATGTCCTGTCTCCCACTAAGCACTCCCTATTCTCTCCCCAGTTTCCCTGAGGCTGAGAGGCCCCCCTCTGGCACCATCCAGGCCCCCCCCACCCGAAGACTGGGGTGTCTGGTTCTGGCCCCATGCCCCCCCCCAAGACCAACACCTTCTCAAGGACCAAGTTCCACTATTATTATGCTAGTTTCCTAGGCTGCTGTGATAAAGGGCCACAAACGGGGAGGCTTAAAACAACAGAAAGTGATTCTCTCCCACTCCTGCAGGCCAGAAGTTTGAATTCGAGGATCCGCAGGGCCGCACTCCTGCTGAAGGCTTTAGGGGAAGACCCTTCCTGGCCTCTTCCACGTTTTGGTGACCCCAGATGTTCCTTGCGCAGGGGCCAAGAGCAGGCAGTCCCAAGATGAGCCACTTTAGCATGAACACTATTTTGAGTTAAAAGCTCTCAAAAGCCAGCAGATTTCGGGAAAAGCTCTGTACCTCCCCCCTCAACCATCTGCTTCTTCTAGGAAGGGAGCTCTTACCAGAAATTCCTCTTTACCTTAGAGACTTAGCTGCATAATAAGGCAGCGTTTGTTTCATAAACACCTCCTCTGACCTTCCTGCTAAGGGTCTCTCTCCCTTTTGTGCCTCAGACCCCTCTTCTGAGCTCATGCAGGCATTGTTCCTCCGTGTCTTTGGAATTCCCGTGTCTGGGTGGAGTCCCCGTACGCACGTGTGCTATTCAATTTCATTTTCTCCTGTTAATCTGTCTCATGTCAATTTAATTCTTAGCCCAGCTAGAGGGGCCTTGAAGGGCAGAGAGAATTCCTCCCCCTCCTCCTTGGCTTGTGGCTGCCTCGCTCCGGTCTCTGCTTCTATCTTTACGTGGCCTTCTCTTCTCTGTCTTCCCCCTCTAAGGACACCTGTATAGTTAAGGCCCACTGTAAATCCAGAATGATCTCATTCCAGATCTTTAACTTAACCACATCTGCAAAGACCCTTTATCCAAATAAGGTCACATTCGCAGGAACTGAGGGATAGCTATCAGATCAGGTGAGGTCCGTGGTCCGGGAAAGCCCCTGAGGGCCACCCTAACCCTTGGGTTGGGGGGAACGCTTACTTCTGCGGCAGAGTGTGGAGCAAAGAAATAAATACCTAGGGGGGTATTTCTGAGCCCCTATCATGGGTCAGGTGGTTAAGACGCAATCTTTATAAAAGCCGGTGAGTTCGGACATGTGATCTCCATTTCACAAATGACACACTGAGGCCAGAGAGGTGGGCTTTGCCAAGGCCGCATGGCTGGCAGCCAGCGGGGCCGGGAGTGGGGCCTCTTACCAGCCGCCTCCCTCAGAGCCCCTGACACGAAGGGATATGGCCGTGCACAGGCTGAGCCTGAGATGCCAGTTGGAGGAGGAAGAATTGCTCCCCACCCTTCTGAGTTCTTGGCTGAGACCCCCTGTAATAAAAGATTAACACGAGGACAGCAGTTTAGCACATGTACCTCAAGTATACATAACAGAGACCCAGGAGACCAGTAAACTCCTTGAGGCGGTCCATACCGCCTTCAATCCTACCTCCAATTAAAGACGAAATAAAGATATTGGGGCTTGAGGCTAGTTATGCGCTTCTCCATTGGTGAGATGCTCTCGTGATTGGCAGCCAGCCTTCTCTTCCTGATTCAGAGAAGGAACACCCTTCCAAATGGAGACCCCCCCCTTTATAAATGTAAATTTTCCTTACAAAAGGGTCGCTTCCACTCTATTTTCAGAACTTCTCCCATAGCTGCAGTTGCTCATAATAATCCTAATGCCATTGAGGCATTTTCTGGAGGGGCGGCTTCCAGCCCCTTCAGATGGGAATGATGCGCAGGCACTCTGGGGTATATATTGGGCTTGCGGTATTTGGGCCCTTATGGGACATAACCATGCTCAGAAAAGGGAGACTCAAGTTCAAATCCAGGTTTTGCCAGTTCCTGGCTGTGTGATCTTGGGCAGGTGGCTCGGCCTCTCTGTGCCAGACTCCTTCTCTGATGTCCTGAGCCCTGGACAGGCCACAGCCATGAGGATCCACAGGTCTTTCTCCTTGCTTCTGATGAGGGTAATTTGTATACCTGGACTCACAAAACAAAAATCACCCCAGTGGCCCTGCCCACATCACAAATCTAAACCTAAATCAGCCTAGGATGCCTGGGGGGCTCAGTCAGTTAAGCGTCGGACTCTTGATGGCGGCTCAGGTCGTGATCTCACAGTTTCGTGAGTTTGAGCCCCGTATGGGGCTCTGCGCTGACAATGCGGAGCCTGCCTAGGATTCTCTCTCTCCTCTCTCTGCCCCTCCTCCACTCATGCTGCGTGTGTGTGTGTGTGTGTGTGTGTGTGTATCTCAAAACAAACAAATAAACATTAAATAAGTAAATAAATAAATCTAAATCAGCCTGTACTTACAGGAAACCTAACATACATCAATCACAGTCTTTCAGTTCTGCTTAGCTACCTCCCCTTGCCTGGAAAATAGGACCCACTAGCCTTGTAAGGAGGTCCCTGGCCTCCTCGTCAGCCATGTCCTGTCTTCGAGTCACTTCTTTTTTTTTTTTTAATTTTTTTATTTATTTCTAGGAGAGAGAGAGAGAGAGAGACAGCGTGAGCAGGGGAGGGTCAGAGAGAGAGGGAGTTACAGACTCTGAAACAGGCTCCAGGCTCTGAGCTGGTAGTCAGCACAGAGCCCGACGCGGGGCTCGAACCCACAAACCGCAAGATCATGACCTAAGTGAAAGTCGGACGCTTAACCGACTAAGCCACCCAGGCGCCCCTCGAGTCACTTCTTCTAAAGCTCTGTAAAACCCACATTCCTCAGGACGCTCATGAGGCATGTATCCTCCCGTGGATTCGTGGATTGTTTGCCCTTGAAGAAGGGGCGTCAAACTCATTGCTAAATTGTATTGTTTTTGCCATTTGACAGTGCTCACATGAGAGGTGCTTTAATGTTTATTTTTGAGAGAGAAACAGAGAGCGTGAGCGAGGGAGGGGCAGAGAGAGAGAGAGACACAGACTCTGAAGCAGGCTCCAGGCTCCCAGCTGTCAGCACAGAGCCCGATGCAGGGCTCGAACCCACGAACCGTGAGATCATGACCTGAGCCAAAGTAGGACGCTTAACCGACTGAGCCACTCAGGCGCCCCAAGAGGTGCTTTAAAGAAACCCAACTACTCATTCATTCCACAAATACTGTTTCAGCATCTGTCACGTGCCAGGGCCTCCTTTCAAGTGGCAAAAGAGGACTCTAGGTATGATGAGAGTGAAGAAAAAACTCCCAGCTGGGGACACAGCCTGTTCAAAGGCCCTGAGGTTAGAGACTCTCACACAGACAACCCGGAGGTGACAGCCCGGCTGAGGCACTTGAAACAGACCCAGGCGGGGGAGGCCGCTCACAGCAGATGAGCCTGTTTGAAATCCTGGCGTGGCTTCTCCCCATCTCCGTAACCTGGGCGGGCAAGCTCTCATGTCCTGGATTCTTTCTTCTTGTCAAGGGCAATTTCCCTCACCTGGAGAGGTTCATGTGCAGCTTTTCGGGATCAAGGTACGATTACGAATCTGTGAGTACATAGATTCACCCCCCAAAAGTACCCGATCGATGGCAAGGGCAATTTCTTGAGCAAAGTCAGTTTTATTATTTAAACAAAATTTTTTATTGGGTAAATGATGCATAACATAAACATAACCATTTTAAAATGTGCAATTCAGGGGGCGCCTGGGTGACTCAGTCAGTTGAGCGTTCGACTTCGGCTCAGGTCATGATCCCACAGTTCGTGGGTTCGAGCCCCGCGTCGGGCTCTGTGCTGACAGCTAGCTCAGAGCCTGGAGCCTGTTTCAGAGTCTGTGACTCCTTCTCTCTCTGACCCTCCCCTGCTCACACTGTCTCTTTCGCTCTCTCCAGAAATGAATATAAAACATTAAAAAAAAATTTTTTTAAATGTGCAATTCAGTGGGTTTAGTTCATTCACAGTGTTGTGTGACCATCATCACTATCTAGTTCCGGAACTTTTTCATCACCCCAAAAGGAAACCCCGTCCCCATTAGCAGCCACTCCCTGCCACCCCTGCCCCTGCCCACCACCCATCTACTTTCTGTCCCTGTAATTTTGTCTGTTCTGGACATTTCATCTGAGTGGAACCATAATATTTATATTTTGGCAACTGTGAGTGGTGCTGCTGTAAACATGCGTGTACAAGTTTTGTTTGAACGCCTGTTTCAGGTCCCTTGTGTCTAAACCAAGGAGAGGAATTGCTGGGTCATGTGATAAGTTTATTTTGAACTTGTTGAGAAACTGCCAAACCTTCTCTTGTCAGTTTAATTTTTTCTTACGAAATATTTCAGGTATACACAATAGCACCAGTCAAAAAATAACAAACACCCACCTACTCACTACCAGCTAAAGAAAGAAACATTCCCCAAAGAGTTGAACCCCTTTCACACCCCCCATCATCCATCCATTATGCCCTCCTCTCCAATCTCAGGGAAGTCTCTGTCTAAAACTGGGATTTGATCATCCCCACGCCTATTTTTATAATATTATGTATAGTTTTAAGGGGTGGTATATTTAAAACTTTATCAGCAAGGGGCACCTGTGTGGCTCAGTCAGTGGAATGTGTGACTCTTGATCTTGGGGGTATAGGCTCAAACCCCAAGGGGGTATAGAGATTACTTAAAAATAAAATCTTTAGGGAGTGCCTGGGTGACTCAGTCAGTTGAGCATCCAACTCTAGAATTTTGGCTCAAGTCATAATCTCAAGATTTGTGAGTTCAAGACCCACACTGGGCTCTGCACTGATGGCACGGAGCTTGCGTGGGATTCTCTGTCTCCCTCTCTCTACCCACCCTCCCCTCAAATAAAACAATAAATAAAATCTTTTTTTTTTTTTTGAGAGAGAGACAGAGTATGAGCTAGGAAGGGGCAGAGAGAGAGGGAGAAACAGAATCCAAAGCAGGCTCCAGGCTCTAAGCTATCAGCACAGAGCTCAATGCAGGGCTCGAACCCACGAACACAAGATCATAACCTGAGGTGAAGTCCGACACTCAGCCGACTGAGCCACCCAGGCGCCCCTCAATAAAATAAAATCCTAAAAACAAAAAAACAAAAAACAAAAACCTATCAGCAAAATGGTGGACTGGACAGCTCTAACCAATCCCAACCCCACAGGAACATCAAACAAACAGAAACTATCAGAATTGACTGTCAGAACTCTTGAAACCCATCAAAGGTTTGCAGCAACTAAGCAAATGTTGAAGAAAAAAAGAGATAATTTGAAAATGGTAGAAAGGCTTTATGGTACTTTGGCTTGCTGTCGCCCCATCCCCTCCTCAGCTCCTCAGTGATGGCTTAGCAGAGACAACCTGTGTTATCAGTTCTGGACCCTGGTTTCTAACTCTGGAGGAGGCAGAGCAGATGTTATTCACAAATTATTTTGTAGGTCTGTTCTAACCAACTCAGGGCTTCTTGAAGGATGCACACAGAATGCTCATCTCTGAATTGCCTAACTCAGAGCTCAGGCCAGAAAAGTGGCAGGCATTGCTCCAAAACACTGCAAGATGAACCAACAAACTGCAAGCACCTAGGGTAAAAGATTAAGGTGAAAACAGGTTATCAATCATCTAAATGCTAGGAGGAAAAGTTGTGTGGGGGGAGGGGAGATTCTTCGGGAAATTAGGACATTTCAGAGCCTCCTTTCATAGGGAGGGGATTTGGAAAACTATGGGTATGGCCCAGGTCTAGCCTTACGCTCAGAAAAGACCTGACTGAGAGATCCTAAACTTTCATCTCAGGCTGATCCTCAGACTCCATACAAAACTGGCTTAATGTTGAAGGAATGCCCCAGCACAGAGCCCATCTGCAAATACTAGGACAGGTGTATTCTTTTGTCATTCGTTTGTTCGTTTGGTTGGTTGGTTTGGGGTTTTCTATTTTTAGCTCCTGGCATTTGAAGAAATCTCTGTCAAGATATTAACTGAGCTTGAGCTAAAAGAACAGAGAACTCAGGACCGCACACAACAAAGAATACAGTCCTCGCACAATATACTTTGGAAAAGTGCCTAAACAAATGAAATAAGATAGCCTTCAACAATTTAAAGACAAAAACAAAAATAGCAAGCCCTCAGGGGGAGGAGAATCTGATTTCCACATTTACCACATTATAATGTTAAAATGCCTAGTTTTCAACAAAAAAATCATAAGGCATAAAAGGAAACATAAAACTATGGCCTACTCAAAGGAGTAGAATAAATTATTTTTTTAAATTTTATTTTATTTCATGTTTAACATTTTATTTTATTTTTTGAGAGACAGAGAGAGACAGAGCATGAGCAGGGGAGGGACAGAGAGAGAGACACACACACACAGAATCCAAAGCAGGCTCCAGGCTCTGAGCTGTCAGTACAGAGCCTGATGCAGGGGCTCAAACCCACAAACTGTGAGATCATGACCTGAGCCAAAGTTGGACGCTCAACCGACTGTGCCACCCAGGTGCCCCTATTTCATGTTTTAAAGTTCACTTATTTATTTTGAGAAAGAGAGAAAGGTGTTTGGGAGGGGCAGAGAGAGAGGGAGAGAGAGAACCCCAAGCAGGCTCTACTCCACACTGTCAGCACGGAGCCTGATGCGGGGTTCAAACTCACAAACCACGAGATCATGACTTGAGCCAAAACCAAGAGTCAGATGTGTAAATGACTGAGCCACCCAGGTGTCCCTTTAAATTTTACTTTTAAGTAATCTCTGCACCCAATGTGGGGATTGAACTCACAACCCCAAGACCAAGAGTCACATGCTCCACAAACTAAACCAGCCAGGTGGCCCTCGAAGGAACAGAATAAATTGACAAAAATGAAGTCACCTCTAAGGAAGCCCAAACATCTGACTTACTAGAAAATAACTATAAAGCAACTATCTTAAACATGCTCGAAGACCTAAGGGAAAACATGGAAAGAGAAGTAAAGGAAGTCAGGGAAGTTGTGTATGGACAAACTAAGATTATCAATAAAGAGATAGACATTATGAAAAGAAACCAAACAGAAGCTCTGGATCTGAAAAGGACAATAACCGAAATGAAAAATTCAAGAGGTTTTAACAGAAGATTTGAATGAGCAGAAGAAAGAATCAACAAACCTGAAGACAGGATAATTGACTGTATCAAGTCTGCAGAGCAGAAAGAAAAGAGAACAAGAGTGAACGGTTTGAAAGACCCATGGGCACCATGAAGAGAATCAACAGAGCATTAGAGGAAGCCCAGAAGGGGGAGAGTGTGTGTGTAGAGAGAGTAAAGGGTAGAAAGAATACTTAAAGAAACAATGGGCCAAAACTTTCCAAATTTGATGGCAGATATAAATCTACACATCTAAGAAGCCCACATTGACACATTATAATGAAGCTGTTGAAACCCAAAGAGAAAGAGCAAAATTTGAAAGTACCGAGTAAAAGCTACTCATCATGTACATGCTGTCCTCAGTAAGATTGACAGCCTGATCAAGAATTCTATAGCCAGCAGGGCACCTGGGTGATTCAGTGTCTGTCTTTGGCTCAGGTCATGATCTCACGGTTCATGAGTTCGAGCCCTGCATCAGGCTCTCTGCTGTCAGCACAGAACCTGCTTCGGATCCTCTGTAACCCCCGTCTGCCACGCCCCCACTCGCACTCTCTCTCTTTCTCAAAAATAAATAAACATTTTTTAAAATGTTAAAACTGAGGGGCACCTGGGTGGCTTAGTCGGTTGAGCGCCCGACTTTCGCTTAGGTCATGATCTCGCAGTTCGTGGGTTCGAGCCCCGTGTCGGGCTCTGTGCTGACTGCCAGCTCAGAGCCTGGAGCCTGTTTCAGTCTGTGACTCCCTCTCTCTCTGACCCTCCCCTGATCACGCTCTCTCTCTCTCTCTCTCTCCTAGAAATAGATAAAAAATTAATAAAATGTTAAAACTGAAATAAAAGGACACTAGACAGTAATTCAAAGCCATATCTAAACACATATGCATCCAACAAGAGAGCTCCAAGTTATAAGAAGCAAACATTGACAGAATCAAAAGGAAAAGCAAATAGTTCTACAAAAGCAATGGGAGACTTCAATACTCCACTTTTTTTTTTAATGTTTTATTTATTTCTAGGAGAGAGAGAGAGAGAGACAGCGTGAGCAGAGGAGGGTCAGAGAGAGAGGGAGACACAGAATCCGAAACAGGCTCCAGGCTCCGAGCTGGCAGTCAGCACAGAGCCCGACACGGGGCTCGAACCCACGAACCGCGAGATCAAGACCTAAGCGAAAGTCGGACGCTTAACCGACTAAGCCACCCAGGCGCCCCCAATACTCCACTTTTAATAACGTCTAAAACATCTAGACAGAAGATTAAGGACATAGAGAGTTGAACAGCACTGTAAACCAAGTAGACTGAGGAGACATCTATAGAAAATTCCATGAAAGAACAGCAGAGTACACATTGCTATCACATGTACATGCAGTATCCTCCAGTGTAGGCCGTATGCTAGTGGGAAAAAGTCTTAAAAGATTTTAAAAATTGAAGTCGTGCAAGTGTCTTCAACTACAATGGAAAGAAGCTAGAAATTAATCACAGAAGGAAAACTGGAATGTTTGCAAATATGTAGCTATTAAAACACACAATTCTAAAGAAACCATGGGTCAAAGAAATCACAAAGGAAGTTGGGAAATATCTGGAAACAAATGAAAACAAAGCACAGCATACTAAAAGTCATGGGATGCAGCGAAGGCAGTGCACATGTGAAGTTTACAGCTATAAATGCCTACATTGGAAAAGGAAAAAGATCTCAAATGAATAACCTAACTTTACACCTTGAGGAAGTAGAAAAAGAAAAGTAAATTTAAATCGCAGCTGGTGTGAAGAAGGAAGTAATAAAGGTTAGAGCAAAGATAAATAGTGAATAGAGAAAATGGAATCAATGGAATCAATGAAACCAAAAGTTGCATCTTTGAAAATATCAACAAAATCAACACAGTTTTAACTGGATTGACAAAGGAAAAAGAGGGAAAACGCAAATCGTAAAAATCATAAATAAAAGCGGAGACATTACTACTGACTCACAGAAATAAAAAAGAAGGGCACCTGGGTGGTTTAGTTGGTTAAGTGTCAGACTTTGGCTCAGGTCATGATCTCATGGTTCATGAGTTCAATCCTTGCACCGGGCTCTGTACTGACAGTGGGGAGCCTACTTGGGATTCTTTCTCTCTCCCTCTCTCTATGCCCCTCCCCTTCTTGCACTCTTTCTCAAAATAAAGAAGCTTGTAAAAAAGAAAAAAGATAATAAGAGAATGCTATAAAAAAATTATACGCCACCAAATTAGATAACCTAGATGAAACAAATTCCTAGAAACACACACATCACCTAAACTGACTTAAGAAGAAATAGAAAATCTCAACAGACCTATAATAAAGAGAATCAGTAATCAAGAAACTTCCAACAAAGAAAAACACAAGACTAGAGAGGGCTTCCCTGGTGAATTCTCCCAATCATTCATTGAATAATCACCCTTGATCGAATGGGACTTAAGGGAATTGACCTCCCTGTGCAGTCAAAATTCAGCATATCACTTTTTAAAAATTTTTTTAATTAAAAAAAAAATTTAAGTTTATTCATTTCTAGAGAGACAGAGAGAGTGAGCTGGGGAGGGACAGAGAGAGATGGAGAGAGAGAATCCCAAGCAGGCTCTGCACTGTCAGCATGGAGCCCAATGAGGGGCTCAAACTCATGGAAGGCAAGATCATGACCTGAGCCAAAACTGAGACTCAGACGCTTAACCCACTGAGCCACCCAGGCGGCCCCAGCGTATAACTTTTGAATCCTCACAAATGTAACCACTAGTGGCCTACTGTTGCCCAGAAGCCTTACTTATAACATAAGCAGTTGAATAAAACTATTTTGTAGGTTACATGTATTGTTTTCTAATTTTTTTTTGTTTATTTTTGAGACAGAGAGAGACAGAGCACAAGTGGAGGAGGGGCAGAGAGAGAGGGAGACCCACGATCTGAAACAGGCTCCAGGCTCTGAACTGTCAGCAGAGAACCTAATGTGGGGCTCAAACTCATCAACCGCGAGGTCATGACCTGAGCCAACGTTGGGCGCTTAACCTACTGAGCCACCCAGGTGCCCCTTATTTTCTATTTTGTATGTGTATTATATACTATATTCTTACAATAAAGGGAGCTAGAGAAAAAGATGCATAAGGACAATCATAAGGAGGAGAAAATACATTTACAATCCCACACTGTATTTATCGAAAAAATCCATGTATACACCTGTGCAGGTCAAATCCATGCTGTTCAAGGTTCAGCCATAACACCAATTCTTATCTACCTCCTCCAAAAAATAGAAGAGGAAGCAACACTTATAATGAAGCCAGCATTACCCTGATAATAAAGCCTGATACATTTAAGAAAAGAAAATTACAGACTGTGAGGGAATAGAAAAAATATATATTGGTCTCTGCCCCTGGTTTCTGGCACAGAGCTCTGAAGCCTTTGTAATTTCCTAAGTGATAAAAACACTAGGAGCATCTTTTGTTATAATATTTGGTCTTTGACCCTAGTTCCTGGCACAGGGCTCCTAAAACCTTCGGAATTTCCTGGGTAATAGGAGTGTCTTTTGTTGTAATGAGGCAACTCTGGGTGGGCTCTTGGATGGGGACTTGTCACCAGAAAGACCAACCCATGATTAGAAGTTTGGAATTTCCAGCCATGCCCCCTAATTCTTCAGAAAGGGGAGAGGGGCTATAAATGGAGTTAATGATTTATCATGCCTACGTGATGAAGCCTCCATAAAAATCCCAAAAGTACGGGGTTCAGAGAGCTTCCGGGTTGGTGCACATGTGGAAATGCTGGGAGAGTGGTGTACTCAGAGAGGGCATGAAAATTCCATGCCCCTTCCCATATACCTTGCCCTCCAGATCTCGTCCATCTGAACGTTCACCTGTATCCTTATCAAATCTTCTTATAATAAACAGGTAGACAGTAAGTAAACTGTGGTCCTGAGTTCTGTGGGCCACTCTAGCAGATCAATTGAACCTGAAGGTCATGAGAACCTCTGATTTATAGCCAGTCTATCAACTTGGACTTGCTTATGGGCATTAAGTATTGGGCAGTCTTACAGGACCAAACCCTTAGCCTGAAGGATCTGATAGTATCTGCAGGTAGATAGTGTCAGAACTGGGTTAAATTGTCAGATACCCAGCTTGTGTTGCAGAAAATTGCTTATTGTGGCATTGCAGAAATTTTGTAAGTATGGTGGTAGTTGTGTGAGCGTGAAAGAGAGACACAGAAGGAGGACTGAGGCTTTTAATTAAACACAGATCAATATCCCTTAAGAATATAGTTGTAAAATTCCTAAACCCAAAGCTGGCAAACTAAATCCGAAAGCATATTAAGGAGCACCTGGGTGGCTTAGTCAGTTAAGCATCTATCTGCCTCTTGATTTCAGCTCTGGTCATGCATGATCTCACAGTAATGAGATTGAGCCCTGTGTTGGGCTCCAGGCTGGGCGTGGAGCCTGCCTGAGATTCTCTCCCTCTCCATCCGCTTCTCCCCAACTTACACGCAGACTCTCTCTCTCTGTCTCTAATATATATAGAGAGAGACGTATATATATATATATATATAATTTTTATATTTATATATATATAAAAAATATATATAAATATATATATATATAAAATATTTATAAATATAAATATATAAATATATATATATAAAGGATTACACACCATAACCAAGTAGGATTGATCTCAAGAATGCAAGGATGGTTCAACGTAAGAAAATCAATGTAATACGTCATATTAATGGAACAAACAGAAAAAAAATCACACAATCATCTTTTTAAAAAAAATTTTAATGTTTATTTTTGGGGGTTTTTAAGTATAATTTGTTGTCAAATTGGCTAATATACAGTGTGTACAGTGTGCTCTTGGTTTTGGGAGTAGATTCCGTGGTTCATCGCTTACATACGACACCCAGTGCTCATCCCAACAAGTGCTCTCCTCAATGCCCATCACCCATTTTCCCCTCTCCCCATGCCCCCACCGTCGTCTACCCTGTTTGTTCTCTGTATTTAAGAGTCTCTTATGGTTTGCCTCCCTCCCTCTTTGTTTGTAATTATTTTTTTCCCATTCCCTTCCCCCATCATCTTCTGTTCAGTTTCTCAGGTTTGACATATGAGTGAAATCATACGATATCTGTCGTTCTCTGACTGACTTATTTCACTTAGCATACTACCTTCCAGTTCCATCCACGTTGCTGCAAATGGCATGATTTTATTCTTTCTCATTGCCATTCTTTCTCATAAACCACATCTTTATCCATTCATCAGTTGATGGACATAACGTTTACTTATTTTTTAAAATTTTTTAATGTTTTATTTATTTTTGAGAGACAGAGACAACATGAGCAGGGGAGGGTTAGAGAGAGAGAGAGACACATAATCTGAAGATGGGCTCCAGGCTGTGAGCTAGCTCACAGTACAGAGCCTGACGCGGGGCTTGAACCCACAAACGGTGAGATCATGACCTGAGCTGAAGTTGGACACTTAACCGACCGAGCCACCCAGGTGCTCCTGTTAACTTATTTTTGAAGGAGAGAGAGAGACAGAGCATGAGTGGGGGAGGACAGAGAGAGAGGGAGACACAGAATCTGAAGAAGTCTCCAGGCTCGGAGCTGTCAGCACAAAGCCTGATGTGGGGCTCAAACTCGTGAGCTGTGGGATCCTGACCTGAGCCAAAGTCAGATGCTTAACCGACTAAGCCACCCAGATGCCCCCACCCAGTCATCTTAATTGTGGTGTTAAAGACATTTGTCAAAATCTAGTATCTTTTTATGATAAAAACGCTCAGAAAACTAGGGGTAGAAAGAACTTCTTGTACCTCATAAAGGATATTTATGAAAAACCCATAGGGAACTTCCTCCTCAGTGGTGAGAAGCTGAAAACTTTTCCCCTAAGATAAGAAACAAGACAAGTCTACCTTCACTATTGCTACTTAGCATCACACTGGAAGTTCTAACCAGAGCAATTAGACAAAAAAATAAATAAAAGACATCTAAATTTTAAAGGAAGAGGTAAAACTACTTCTATTCACTGATGTCGTGACCCTATATATAGAAAATCCCAAGGAATCCAGGAGAACTAGAAAATATTTGCAAATCATATCTCATGAGAGTTTAATATCCAGAATATATCAAGGACTCCTACAACTCAATAAGAAAAAGACAAACAATCTAATTTAAAAGTGGGCAAAGGACTTGAATAGATAGTTCTCCAAGAAAGATATACAAATGGACAATAAATGCCTAAAACGATGCTCTGCCTCATTGGTCATTAGGAAAAAGCAAATGAAAACTACAATGAGATACAGCTTCCCACTCAGTAGCGTGGCTATTATCAAAATAATGTGTGGGTATGGAGAGATCGGAATCTTCTCATGCCACTGGTGGGAATGTGGAATGGTGCTGCTTCTGTGAAAAACAATTTGGGAGTTCTTCAAAAAGCTAAACATAGGGGCACCTGGGTAGCTTGGTTGATTAAGTGTCTGACTCTTGATCTCAGCTCAGGTCTTAAACTCAGGGTTGTGAGTTCAATCCCCACACTGGGCATGGAGACTACTTAAAAAAAAAAAAAACTAAACAAAATTACTATATGATCCAGCAGTTCCACTTCTGGGTATATATCCAAAAGAATTGAAAGCAGGGGGATGCCTAGGTGGCTCAGTCCGTTAAGCATCTGACTTTGGCTCTGGTCACAATGTCACGGTTCATGAGGTCAAGCCCCCACACTGGGTGAAGTTGAGCCCTGCTCCAAGCTCTGCGCTCTCTCTCTCTGCCACTTGCTCACTCATGCTCTCTCCCTCTCTCAAAAATTAATTAATTAAGGGGCTCCTGGGTGGCTCAGTCAGTTAAGCGTCTGACTTCAGCTCAGGTCATGATCTCGTGGTTTGTGGGTTCGAGCCCCGCGTCGGGCTCTGTGCTGACAGCTCAGAGCCTGGAGCCTGTTTCAGATTCTGTGTCTCCCTCTCTCTCTGACCCTCCCCTGCTCACGCTGTCTCTCTCTCTCTCTCTCAGAAATAAATAAAACATTAAAAATTTTTTAAAAATTAATTAATTAAAACAAACAAACAAAAGAATTGAAAGCAGGGATTGGAACCAAGCCTGGACACCAATGTTCATTGCAGCGCTGTTCACAATAGCCTGAAGGTGGAAACAGCACAAGTGTCCTTCGCTAGCTGAAAGGATCAACAAAATGTGGTATATCTACATAATGGAATACTACTCACGCATGAAAATGAATGACGTTCTGATCCATGATACAAGTTGGATGAACTCTGCTCTGAACACATGCTGAGTGAAACGTCAGAGACAGACAAGCATTATATGATTACACTTACACAAAATATCTGGAATCTGCACGTTCCTAGAGACAGAAAGTAGATTAGAGGTTGTTACCAGGGGCTAAAGGAAGAGGGGCGGGAATGAGGAATTATTGTTTAATGGTTACAGAGTTTTTGGAATTAAAACGGTAAAGTTTTGGAATTAAGTAGAGGTCATGTGTTATGCATATACAACCTTGTAAATGTACTTCATGCCACACCGAACAGTACGCTTAGAAATGGTTAAAATAGGGGCGTCTGGGTGGCTCGGTTGAGCGTTGCACTTCGACTCAGGTCATGATCCCATGGTTCATGGGTTCAAGTACTACATCGGGCTCTGTGCTGACAGCTCAGAGCCTGGAGCCTGCTTCAGATTCTGTGTCTCCCTCTCTCTCTGCCCCTCCCCTGCTCATTCTCTCTCTCTCTCTCTCTCTCTCTTCCTCTCCCTCCCTCCCTCCGAAATAAAATAAACATTAAAAATTAAAAAAAGAAATGGTTAATACAGCACATTTTATGCTGTATGTATTTTACCACTATAGAAAAATGCAAATTTAAAAAAACCCTTTATTAATATTGGTATCATACTGTCTAGTCCCTTTTGCAACCTGCTCGTTTTCACTCGATGTTCTGGAGATTTGCAAGTCTGGCTCCTCCTTTTTCAGTGCTTATAGCTCAGCGCTTTTCTGGGCTCCTGCCCCTCATTATTGTAAGCCAGGCTGCCGGGAAGACATGCATGTTGGGTGTTTCTGGGATTCACGCCAGCAGCAGAATGGCCGGGTCGGAGCGTCCAGCCACCCTCAACTGCACTGGCAGAGCCAGGTTGCTCTTTAATGCGGTCTGACGGATTCCCACGCCCATCACCAGGGCACTCCCAGCGCCCTCTGCCCACTGTCCCTAGTGCCTGCCCGTGAGCCTCCCCGGGGGTGAGAGAGGCCTCCGAGTGAGTTGTGCTCCCTGACAACTAAGGTTGGGCTTCTATTTTGGGGTGTCCTGCTTCACCTTCCCTGAACTGCCTGGTGATTGAAGTCTGTACTTCACTGAATATTGTGTCCCCAAATTCACGTCCACCTGGAGCCTCAGATTGTGACTGTTAGGGCCTTTGCAGATGTAATTATTTACATTAAAATGAGGTCACATTGGAATAGGATGCTCCCTGAATCCAATGACCGATGTCCTTATTAGAAGGCCATGTGAAGACAGAGGCAGAGATCCGAGGATGCGGCCACCAGCCAAGGGCCGTCAGGGGGTGCGGGAAGCTGGCAGAAGCCAGGAGCGGGGACCCTGGGACCAAGTCTCCCTCACAGCCTCCTGCTGACATTTTGAGTTGGGTCTTCCGGCCTCCAGACTATAAGAGAATAAATTGCTGCTGGTTTAAACCACCCAGTTTCTGGTGACTGTTACAGCCACCCCACGAAACAGTGCCGTTCGCCCATCTTAATATCTGGTGGTTTTGGGGGCGCCTGGGCGGCTCAGTCGGTTAAGCGTCTGACTCCTGGTTTCGGCTCAGGTCGTGGTCTCACAGTTCGTGAGTTAGAGCCCCATGTCAGGCTCTGTGCTGACAGTGCAGAGCCTGCTCGGGACTCTCTCTCTCTCCCTCTTTCTCTGCCCCTCCCCTGCTCGATCTCTCTTTCTTTCTCTCAAATTATATAAACATTTTTTAAAAATATGGTTTTTCCCTTCCATCAGTGCATCTTCATATGTTCTGGAAGCGATTCTTGGTCAGTTAGATGCATGGCAGATGTCTTCTCTCAGTCCCTGGCTTCTCTTTTCCATTTCTTTATGGATTTTTTTTTGATGCCCAAAAGTGCGAAATAGTGAATGACTCTAATGTACCCAAACCCCTCCATTTAGTCTTTTCGTTTTTTCTTTGTCAAGGACAGGTTTTCATTTGTCAGGAAGTTGAGACTGATGTGTGATTCTCCTCTGTGATGCCTCCATCCTGACCTCTTTCTTCTGGGTTTGGGGCTCTGCCAGCCCCTCCCCTTGCCCCCCATGAAGGCTCCGCGGGTCAGGAGCAGTGAGGACAGCTGAGTGTGAGTCAGCCTGTCCACGCCGCCTGGGGCGGAAGTGGTTGGCTCAGCCCCTGGGACCGGCTGTGCGGGTTCCTGGCCGAGGGGGGGCCCTGGACGGCCTGAGCTGGGCAGGAAGTGGGTCAGCTGAGGCAGCAGGCTTCGGGACCCCACGTGCTCACTGCCCGGAACGTTCGGCCGGGGGAACCCCGAGCCAGCCCCCCCTCCCCGCACCCCAGCCCCCTCCCCTAATGCTTCTGTGATGCACATCCGCGGGGCGCCCGTCCACGCAGGGGCCCCTGGCCGGGCAGAAACACCCAATCCCGCCGAATGAAGGTGGCTGAATGTTAGCGCGGGGGAAACGAAGCCCAGAGCAGGGCACCCTGTGCCGGGCCGGCTCACACAACGTCTCAAATCCCTTTCCTTGGCTGGCTAGGGACCCTCTCTGCCCCTCCAGTGTCCTCACAGGAGTCGGGAAGAAAAAATGTCTAGGGACTTCCCGTATCGTCTCCGCCTCTTTCTTTTTTTTTTTTTTTAATTTTTTTTTAATGTTTTATTTATTTCTAGGAGAGAGAGAGACAGCGTGAGCGGGGGAGGGTCAGAGAGAGAGGGAGTCACAGACTGAAACAGGCTCCAGGCTCTGAGCTGGCAGTCAGCACAGAGCCCGACGCGGGGCCCGAACCCACGAACCGCGAGATCATGACCTAAGCGAAAGTCGGACGCTTAACCGACTAAGCCACACAGGCGCCCCTGTCTCCGCCTCTTTCTGAATCTCTCCGTCGCTCTCTTGCATTTCTGCTTTTCAGTCTCTCATAGTCTCTGCCTCTCTTGGCCTCCCCACCTTCCCCATCAGGACCACAGTGGGGGGGGGGTAGGGGGTAGGGGGGGTGCAGCCTGAGCCTGCCCCTCCCCCTTTCCAGGGACCTGGACACGGCAGGGCAGGTCTGAGACACTCCTTGTAGAAACTGCTGAATGCGTGGTGGCGAGATGCCAGTGCAGAAAGGAGGGGGTAGGAAAGTTAAAGAGGGTGTGGGGGAAGGACTTTGGGATATCCGGTTCAGCACTTCCCCCCACCTTACCCCTACCCAGGACTTTCGCACACAATGTGTCCCAAAATGACCTTGGGTTTTGAGGGATGCATAGGAGTTCTCCAGGTATAATGGGGGCAGGAGGGCTTCCAGGCAGAGGGGGTAGCTTGGGTTGGTAGTAGCAAGAGAACAGTGGTTCAAATGCCCAGGAGAGGAGTCAGGCTTTCTCCTGTAAGCCCCAGGGAGCCATGGAGGGCATGAGAGGTGGGGAAGGGCCCCCATCAGATCCCCAGAATGGATCTGGACTAGAAGGATGAGACTGGTGCCTAATAATGAGGGAGCATAATGGGAGCTAAGGGCAAAGTGCAAGCTAGCACCCCCCCTTCCCCCGGTGGACTATGTGTGATGTTCCTCAGACACTCCCAGCCCCCCAAGAACAAAGCAAAGGGGTGTAAGTGCTGGCCATGGTGATGTGGGAAACTAAGGCAAATGAAAAATTAAATTCCCTTCCCTTGAGACAGAGTGGCCTCCCTCCAGGTGCTCAGATGACACTTTGCCCGGGGCAAAGAGAATCTTGGCTTAACATTATCCTGACCCCCCACGATCCTGTAAGTCTACTTTAACATGTAAAAATCCCTTGGAAACTTCCTTTATCTCAACCCCCACCCCCCAAGATATATGTCGGGAATCACACTCCAAGCCTATGGTCCCTGATGCACATCTGAAGGGTCTCATGACTGAGATTTTACTGAGTAATAATAAACGACATTTTCCTAACAGCAGCTAGTCCCTCGAGGTCCTGAACCCTTGCTTCCAAAATTCCTTAGAGGCTGACTCTGCCCCTCCCCCCTCCCCACCTGGGGGTATATGGGCAAGTCACCCTTCACAACCCCAGTGCAGCTCTTTCTGCCCACGGTCTTGTCCCCTTGCTGTAATAAAAGCACCTTTTTTGCGCCAAAGACGTCCTCCAGAATTCTTTCTTGGCCGTCAGCTCTCAACCCCCCGACACCCAAGACCCTCATCTCCAAGTAAGACTGAGACTGTCCAGGCGAGAGCTGAGGGAGACTGTTGAATGGAGCCAAGAGAGGCCTCTCCAAGCCTTAGGCTCTACTGGACCCCCCCCCCCCCCATCTGCTTGGCCTGTTCAGCTCCCTCTGGGTCCCTCATCACTGCTGGATCCCCTGGCTGACTGCACTCCCAGCCTGGAAACTGCTGGGCCCCCGGTGTGTCCCTGGGCCGGGCACCAGTGCACAGTAGGCCCTTCACAAGTGCCGGGTGCAGCCACAGGCAGGCAGGGCTCCAGAGGGAAGGGACAGGTGGTGTGAGGGCCTGGGCTGGAGAAGGAAGCTGGCCTGGGGCTTGTCTTCTGCTCACGGGCAACTCGGGCGCCTCCTTGCGCCCCCTGCTGGCCTCAGGATAGAACACTGAGCGCTCACCCCTTTCCTGCCTTCCTCTGTAATTTCCCGCACACCCATTAAACGCCCAGAGCCGTGCTGGGTGCAGAGGACACTTCCTCTGAGGGTGCAAAGAACCTGTGTCCTCGGGGACTTCCAGGAGGTGCCCCTACCCCAGGAACCAACATTCCCCAAGACAAGTCTTTTTGGTTTCAAGTCTATTCTTTGGGGGCGCCTGGGTGGCTCAGTCAGTTAAGTGGCCGACGTTGGCTCAGGTCATGATCTCGCGGCTCGTGAGTTCAAGCCCCATGTGGGGCTCTTTGCTGACAGCCCAGAGCCTGGAGCCTCATTTAGATTCTGTGTCCCTCTCTCTCTGCCCTGCCCCAGCTGGTGCTCTGTCTCTCTCTCTCTCAAAAATAATAAAAAAACACATTAGGAAAAAAAAAATTTTAATCTATTCTTTGAAAGCCACTGACCCTAGCGTGTCTTCATTCCCTCTGAGGACAGACATAGGGGAATGACCAAGCCCTGTTTTGGGTTCAAACTCTTCAGCGCCAGAGAAGCCGGCCTGGGTTAACTTTCCAGCTTCTCTCCCTGGCCACGACAAGAGGCTTTACTGGAAGAGCCTCAGTTTCCCTGTCTGCAAAAGGTCGTAATAGCACCCCCAGCCACCCCATGGTGGTGAGTGGGAATTTTGCACACGCTGGGAGTCTAAACGATCACGAATCAAACCCCTGCGCCACACTCTCTTGCTGTGGGACGGTAGGCAAGTTACTCCATCTCTCTGTGCATCAGAACAAAGGCGTTGGGTTGAGGAGGGAGACCATTCACTACACAAAGCCTCTCACACTCACAACAGCTGCCACTAAGTGGGCACCAGGGACAGAAATCCCATGAGCCAGGGCCTCCTCTGTCCACTGATGCCTTCAGGCTGAGGATGACCCTGGTGGCCGCTGACCTCTCACAAAGACACAAGAAATCATGTATTTCAACTGTTTTATTTGCTTTCTGGGGTGTCAAGTTTGGGGTGTCCCAGAGCCCAGCCCCCAGCAAAGTCTGACAGACCCTTCCCCAGCCAGGGGTCCCAGCCAGGAGGGTTTGGGACAAGGCACTCACAGGAACTGTGGGGGTCAGGGAGAAGCCACCCGGAGGGTGCAGGGGCCAGGCCCACCTTAGGGACACAGAAAATGCAGTTACCTTCGGTGAGAAGAGAGATACAGGACGAGACAGAAACCTGAGATGTTAATGGGGTCCCAGAAACATGCTGGGTACCCCTCTGGCTGGCAAAATGCCAACTCTGGTCCCCAAGATCCCGATGTAGCTTCCTGGCAGACGCCACGTGCCTGGGGAGCACGGAGCCCAATTCCAAACTGCTTTCTCTGGGACTTCCTGGAGGCAAAGCACGTGGGTCACAAAAGTCACTCCCAGACCCCACCTCTGCAAATGGCTCCAGTGACCTTGGCCTGGGCTCTGGGGAGCTAAGGCCACCTCCCAGAGCCTGGGGTGGCTTCTCCCTTTCTCATTCGTCCCCTTGCTCTGCACCCCATGTTTATCAGAGAGGCAGGCACTTCTGTGGGTCTCCAGGCAGCTGGTGAGGGGGGGAGGCGGGGAATAGGTTCGGCGGGAAGAGCAGCTCAGGGCGGGGACAGGTTCCGCCAGAGGTCTGGAAGCCCATGAAAGCTTGTGACAACTGCCCGTGAACCGGGGGACAGAGTCTCTTAGCAGAAATGTTCAGCGTCCACACAAGATGTGGATGCCAGCCAATGGCCCCCGCACCCCAAACAGCCATCCTTCCGTGGGTGTGAGGGGGGCCGTGGCCTTTAACGTGCGTCCTCACCACGAATATAGAGGCATCCTCCCCTCCCAGCCAGCAGGCCAGGCCCTTTTGAGGCACTTGTCCCTGGAGAAGGGAGATTTACTCTGGGATATAAAAACAAAAGCCCTTTTCGGCTCCCGGGAGCCGACGGATACAGTGGGACTCACGGCCACAAGGGGCCACCCGGCAGCGCGGTGGCCGGCCTCTGCCCATGTGACCATCCGTGTCCCCACACTGCCTGCAGGCTCACGCGTGCGCTTTCGAAGGTCTCAGGGCAGAGGCTGGGTCCGTGGAGAAGAATGGGGCTTTGTCTATCCCCAAAGGGGACTTTTGGGTTTAAACACTCCAAGGGGTGGAGAGGTCAAAGGTCCACAGTCTAGACAGTGGCCGCAGAAAAGAGGCTGGTGTGGTGGGCGGGTCTGCAGGAGCGGCTCCCCTTCCCGGCCCAGTCACCCTCGAGGGACACAGGCGTGCGGGTGTGCTCACACACCAGCTGGCCTGGCCTCCTGGCAGAAACTTCTAAGACAACAAAAAGGCATCCTGGATCTACTTTTTCAGCCGTCCCCCTGGGCAGGCCCTTTCTGTTCTAGAAGTTACCGTGCCAGCAAAGAGCAAGGTGGCTGAAAAGCATTTGCCTGGATAAACTATTGCAATCTGACGTTTCCTCCCAACACCCGGCGCCACCTGGGAAGCCATGACTTCTGTCCCCCACCTGGCCCCGTCTCTCCCAGGGGCCAAGGGACCTTGGCTGTTCCTTGACTGGACCAGGTGGGCCAGGTGGCACAAACCCAGGCCACTCACTCAAATTCCTGCTTCTTCCCGCCTTTCTTTCTCTCTGACCACTCCTTATCTTTTTCTCAAGCTACACACTCACGTACCTACCACTGACCTTCTTTTTGGTGAGGAAGGGGAAACCAAAGGGGCTGAGAGAAGAAAAGTATGAGGTGCAGAGGCTCAAGCCCCTTGAAGGAGATGCCATCACCAGACACCCAGATGACTATTGCTGTCTCCGTCCCCCACCTCTGCACCCCACTGTGGGGGCCCAGGGAGAGGCGCCCCTCCGCCCTCCTATGAGATTCCCCCAACAGCCTTCCCACCACATCCTCTGCCCATCTTCCTACCACTCACACTTGCTGCACCCACCTCTCTCAGCCTCTCTCCCTTCCACATGCTGCTAAGCCACACCCACTTCACCCCATTCTGCGTGACCCTTCCCCCTGAGACCCTGCGGATGGTGAGGGAGGAAGAATGGGGCTTGGTACTCCCTTCTCGCACAAGGACATTCTAGTCCGAGGCTTAACAAATGCAGACAGACACGCCATGGAGAGAACAGGTGAGTTTGCCCGAAAATTGGACAATAAAAAAGCTGGCAGGAGGTGGGTGAAATGTTTAATGGCTGTCTGATTAAATAAGAAGGAGCGAAATGCCCTTGGACAAGGAGAGGATTCCGGCTGAACTTGGTGAGGAAATCTAAAATCATTGCAGGAACACAAAAATGACATACATACACTCGACAATGATCGGACAATAAGTTACAGCTCTAAATGTCTGAATTACATGATGCTTCAAACAGAGAGGCGAGATGAAGACAAAAGAAAGATGAAAATGTGGAGTTTGGGGATGGTGTGTCTGGGTCCTAGCGGGTACCCAGCTAAGCACAGACCTGGCTCATCTTCAGGACCCCTCCGCCCCTTCCTCCGCCATCTTGCTTGGCTTCATTTCCTCCTCGGACCCCTGCAGATCAGACCTTCGGGGAAGAAAGCTACAGGACACTGGATGTTCTGAATAGGACCTCGGGGGGACCCATGAGCCTTGAGCTCCCATACTCAGAAGACCCACAATTTCTGCTCCTGGAATCCCACACTGCAGATTTCTCAGGAGACTCCAAACTCAGACTGGGGACGTGAAAGGGGCATTTCTGGTAGAAGGCAGGCCGGCATGGAGAGAGGACAGAGTCCCAATCATTTCAACCTGCCAGCCACAGCCCACACCCATTGCCAAGTGCAGGCCCCAAGTCACCCACTGCCCCCTCCAGAGGAAACCCAGGACTCTGAACATGCATTTAACTCAGAAACCCATCAAGCCGGTTCCCCAGCGACACAGCAGCTCAGCGGAGGCAGGACCTCCCCTAGCCATCGGAACAAGCGAGGAGGAAGTGAACGTTGAAGAAAACCAAACCAAACCAAACCCTCGTCTGTTTTCAAAAGAACTGCATGCTGGGAAACAGCGACACGCTCCGACTCGGCATCAGATTCCAGTGCACCTCACACTCAGGGGCGTGATGAAGCCACAGTCTCCCACAGAGGAACCTTCCCGAATGTGTGCATCCTCGGTTGGCTTCCTGGTCGCTGTTGTCATTCTCTCCCTCAGACGAGTATCAAGGCCCAACTGGGTGGCCTCACTCTCATCCCCAGCTGGTCACGTTCAAAGTTCCCAGGGAGTGAGATCAAAATTTACTCCCAAGTCCTGGGCGTGGCTCCAAAAACCATCCACACGAAAGCCCACTGACCGCTCGGCCACCCTCCTGCACCAACAGGCTGGCACACGTGGAGTTCGGCAAACTCCAGCCCCTGGGCCCCTTCTGGCGCCCTCAATAAGGAGAGCAAAAAGCTGGTCCCCAACACCGAGTCTGCAAAACCGCAGGCCAGATGTGGGCTGGGTTTGCAGCTGCTGCACGTTTTTACGTATTAAAAAAATCCAAAGTCATGTGCATGTCAAAATGACAAGGTCTGCTTTTCCCCCCGGCAGCCTCGCTCCAGAGGACCCCAGGGGACAGCTCACCACTCTGGTCAGTTTCAAGGGTCAGCCCACCTTTTGAACCACCTGGGGCAGCAGCAGCTCCCACTCCTTCATGGCCTGGCCAAACATCCTGTCCGCCCCGAGAAAAGGGAACTTGATGTCAGCTTGGGCAGAAAGATGTAGGTCTGGTTTTTGAAGAGAGGCAGAATGGGCGGCACCCGAGGAAAAAGAAAAGATACTTTGTTGTTGGCTAAAGGCCGCGTTTTAACCAAAGGGACTATAAATTCCTGCGTGCCCAAACTAGCACTATTGTTTTTTAAAAAGAGAATAAGAAAGAGAAAGAGAGAGAGAGAAAAAAAAAAAAAAGCAGCCCTGTCATATCCCAAGGCAGCCCTTCCCAGGGCTGCCCAGGCTGTTGGGACATGAATCAGGGCAAAGACATTTCAAGGAGTTTTGGAAAAACCAGCCATGGATGAAGGGAATGCCAGAATCCCTTCATCAGAGACTCAGACAGGCCGCTGAACAGGTGGCCCCAGCCGTGGGATCGAAGAGCAGAGATCCACTCGACGGGGATTCCCTATGGAGATCGGGACCCACTGGCTTCCCGGCCATCGTGGCTGTGTCCTCTAAAGCAAAGGGCAATAGAGGAACAATCTTCAGCCACCCCTTGCCAATCGACCAGCCCTTTTGCGGAGAAGAAGAGAGAGGAGGTATGTAAGTCGGAATACTGGTCCAAATCAGACGCCCAGCGGCCAGGCTTATCCTCCTCGGCCAGGCCCCAGAAGGCAGACGTTCCCCCTGGGGTTCCGAGTGGGACGAGGTCCTGGGAGGCCTAAGAGGCTCTCAGTGTTTGTGGCGACAGCTGATTTTGCCTTCTGACTGCTCCAGGACGTCCAGCATCTCCTCGATGATGGCCTGCAGCGCCCTGCCCAGCTGGTCTGCGTTGTACGGCTTGCCCAGCGGGGGCACGTGAACAAAGGCTGAGCGGCCGTGACTCTGGTACAGAGAGGTGTAGTAGGTGAAGTCGCAGAGGTACCTAAGTTGCAGGGTGTGGGGGTGGAGACCAAAACAGGGTCAGAGGGTCAGAGAGTCAATACGCAGACTAACATGACAGCCTCCATCCAGATCTACCGTAACAACCCCCGTCTCGCCAGAAAACCGCAAGATGAAACACCACTTCACCCTCCCCAGGTTGGCAAAAAAACCACAAAAACACCCTGATAACTTCGTGTGCTGGTGTGGATGTGAGGAAGGAGGCAGTATCAGACGCTACCAGGGGGGTGTGAATTGCCCCAGGGGGAAAATTTGGCAGGCTAGTGATATTACAAATGCCCAGACTTCATGACATATTATTTCTGGTTTTCAGAATCTGAATTCAGAAGCCAGTGGCATGACGGCACAACAAAGATCAACAAGGCATTCGCTGCATTGTTAAATATAAAAGTAGAAAAATAGGAAGTAAGTTGCCCCAGTCTGGATGTCCCACCTCAACTTCAATGTTGAAGCCCTTAACCCCCAATGTGATAGTCTTTTTTTTTTTAATGTTTTATTTATTTCTGAGAGAGAGAGAGAGAGATAGCATGAGCAGGGGAGGGTCAGAGAGAGAGGGAAACACAGAATCCAAAGCAGGCTCCAGGCTCTGAGCTGTCAGTGCAGAGCCTGACGTGGGGCTCAAACCCACGAACCGTGAGATCATGACCTGAGCCAAAGTCGGACGCTTAACCAACTGAGCCATCCAGGCGACCCCCCCAATGTGATAGTCTTAAGAGGTGGGGCGTTTGGGAAGTGAGAGCCCCTTATGAATGGGGTTAGGGCCCTTATAAAAGAGACCCCAGAGAGCTGCCTCCCTCCTCCTGTCAGAGCAAACAGTGGGCAGTCTGCAGACCAGAGGGAGGCCTTCATCACCAAATGACCAGACCAGTGCCTTGATCTTGAACTTCCCAGCCTCCCGAATTGTGAGCAGTTACTTTCTGTTGTTGATAAGCTGCCCAGTATGTGGTATTTGGTTGTAGCAGCCCGAATGGACCTGGACGCAATATAAATGTCCATTGGCAGAAGAGTGGCTTAATAAATTGGCTCATCCACACAATGGAATACTATGCAGCCATTTACATGGCACGTAGTGGATCCAGAGGGAAAAGGAGAATTCACCAAGACCCATGTTGTGTGCCCACAAGTGACACATCTCAGGGGAGGAAGGGATGAAGGAACGTCTCAGGAAAATACACATCATGTAACCCCATCCACATAAAAGCAAAACAAAATCGGACAAAATCCTAAACTAGCACACCAAGTGTTCATATACTATTGATCCCTGAACATGGCTTTGAACTGCAAGGGTCCACTTATATGAGGATTTTTTTCAGTAAATCCAGTACTGTAAATGCATTTCCTTTTCTTTATGATTTTCTGTTATTGTTGTTGTTTGCTTTTATATTAATTCCAGTGAGTTAACATACAGTGTGATATTAGTTTCAGGTGTACGATATAGTAATTCAATGCTTGAGTATAACACCCAGCCCTCATCGTGACTAGCGCCCTCCCTGATCCCCATCACCTATTTCACCCATCCTTCCCCTCCAATCAGCATTGGTGTGTTCTCTTTAGTTAAGACTCTGTTTCTTGGGGTGCCTGGGTGGCTCAGTCGGTTAAGTGTCCAACTTTGGCTCAGGTCATGATCTCATGGTTTGTGGGTTTGAGCCCCATGTCAAGCTCCGTGCTGACAATTCAGAGCCTGGAGCCTGTTTCAGATTCTGTGTCTCCCTCTCTCTCTCTGCCCTTTCCCAACTCATGCTCTGTTTCTGTCTCAAAAATAAATAAACATAAAAAATTTTTTAAAAAGACTCTGTTTCTTGGTTTGCCTCTCTCTTTTTTTCCCCTTTGCTCATTTGTTTCTTAAGTTCCACATATGAGTGAAGTTATATGGTATTTGTCTTTCTCTGACTGGCTTATTTTGCTTAGAATGACACTCTCTAGCTCCATCCATGGTGTTACAAATGGCAAGATTTCATTCTTTTTTATGGCTGAATGATATTCCTCTGTGTGTGTGTGTGTGTGTGTGTGTGTGTGTGTGTGTGTGTGTGTGTGTATCACATCTTCTTTGTCCATTCTTCAATCAATGGACACTTGGGCTGCTTCCATTTCCTTATGATTTTTTTTTAACGTAAGTTCTACACCCAACATGGGGCCTAAACCCATGACCCTGAGATCAAGAGTCGCTCACTCTACTGACTGAGACAGACTGGCGCCCCTCCTTATGATTTTCTTAATAACATTTTCTTTTCTCTAACTTACCTTACTGTAAAAATACAGTACATCTATGTATATACATACATATACAAATAACATACAAAATGTGTGTTAATCAACTGTTTATGTTATTAGTAAGGCTTCTGGTTAACAGTGATCTATTAGTAGTTAAGTTTGGCAGGGGTGGGGGTGAGTCAAATGTTATGCAGATTTTGTATGCAGGGGGGTGATCAGCAGCCGTACCGCCCATGTTGTTCAAGGGTTAACCGTCGCTAGAGAGGAGAGAGGGGGAGAGAATTTTTACAGTGGAAACATATGAGAATATAGCCTAGAGTTACCTGTGGGATATGGAATTAGTTTTAAAAACAGAATGATGGGGGCACCTGAGGGGCTCAGGCAGTTAAGCATCCAACTCTTGGTTTTGGCTCAGGTCATGATCTCAGGGTTCATGAGTTCGAGCCACACATCGGGCTCTGCACTGACCGCATGGGACGCTCTGGATTCTCTGTCTCCCTCTCTCTCTCTCTCTGCCCCTCCCCTCGTTCTCTATCTCTCTCTCTCAAAATAAATAAATCAATAACATTTAAAAAAATAAAGAGATCAATGGTGAATACGGCTACTCCATTCAGTCTCCTGAATCTGCCACCTGGTGCAGAGAAGTGTACAGTGACACCTGGTGCAGAGAGGGCATTGAACAGTGGGGACATAAGTTGGTCTGGGAGGTTGCAGACGGCCCCCAAGGAGGCAATGTGTTGGAGCTAAGACCCAAAAGACACCTTATCAGAGGGAGGTGAGATCAGCACAGGAGTACAGAGGCCACATCATATGCAAAGGCCCTGAGGCTAGAGTGAGCGTGCTGTATTTGAGGAAGCAGAGGAGACTGGCTTGTGTGGCTCGCATGCAGTGGGGAACAGAAGAGTGAAGGCAGATGAGAGTGGAGAGGTGGGCAGGGGCCAGACCCCACAGAACCTGTGGATGGTGGTGGAGACAGGTTGGCTCTTATTCCAGGTGCGGTGGGAGCTGCAGGAGGGATTAAGCAAGGAAGGGACACCATCTGACTCAAGTTTATAAAAGACCTTGGGGTGCCTGGCTGGCTCAGTTGGTTAGGCGTCTAACTTCGGCTCAGGTCAGGATCTCATGGTTCGTGGGTTCGAGCCCCGCATCAAGCTCTGTGCTGACAGCTCAGAGCCTGGAGCCTGCTTCAGATTCTGTGTCTCCCTTTCTATCTCTCTGACCCTCTCCTACTCATGCTGTCTCTCTCTCTCTCTCTCTCAGAAAAAAAAAAAAATTTATAAAAGACCTCATAAAAGGCCAAAGAGTTTCCTCCCAAAATGTATGTTCAACTGGAATCTCAAAATGTGACCTTATTTGGATATAGGGGTTTTGCAGATGTAATTAGTTAATACGAAATCATATCGGACCCAGGGAGGTCCTACATCCAGTGGCTGATGTCCTTATGAAAAGGGCATATAAACACACACACAGGGAAGAGGGAAGTGTGGAGACGGAGGCAACAATCGGGGTGATGCGGTCACAAGCCAAGGGGCCCCAAGGGTTACCCGCAGCCACCAAAAGCCAGGAGAGAGTCAGGGAACAGATCTCCCCCTCGGGGCCTCTAGGAGGAGCGCACGTTGCCAACACCTTGACTTTGGACTTCGAGCCTCCAGAACTGGGAGATGATAAATTTTTGTTGTTTTTGTTGTCCTAAGCTGCCAAGGTGATGCGTTTTGTTACAACAGAAAACACACACAGAAACAAACTGCTTGGAGGAGGAGGCCCCCCAGGGCCAGGGTAGAGGTGGCAGGAGGGGCACCAGGGAGAGAGCTAGGGCAGCAGCGTCCAGTGGGAGACGCTAGCACGGGGCGGGGGAGTGGACGGGCAGATTCGTACATAGTGAGTTCTAGAAGCAGAATCCGTGGCACCTGTTACGTGCGTGCACTTGGCTCTGAGCCTCACGAACGGTGAGCCCTCTGCCCACAGAGGCCAAATCAATGCACTTGGCTTGTTCAACGCTAGCCTGGGCCGGTGGAGGAGGGAAAGCACCACTCGCACTCACCCCAAGGCGCCCTACCTGCCGGCATCTTGGGAGATGGTCACTGACACGTCCAGGCCCAGCGTGGTGACCCTCTTACATACAGCATCCATGTCGATGATGGAGTCAATGCTTTCGGGCCCGTCCTCCACGCAGCACTGGGAGCCGGGGCAGAAGCGGCAGTTGTCCAGCCCCTTGTAGCCCTTGTTATGCCCGCACTTCTCCAGTGTGACCGCAGTCGCCATGCCCGACACCCCCACATGCACCACGAGCTGCAGACAGACGGGCAGGGCCATGAGACGGGGTACCCCCCCCCCCCCCCCCCGCAGGCGGAGGAGAGGATGGCATCCTCTCCCGGCTCTGCCTGGAGTTACACTGTTTCCAGCCTCTTGCGGGGCAGAATGGACCACACACACGACCGCACAGAGGGACAGGCGGAGCGAAACATGCAAGGATGTGAAACATGCAAGGGTGTTCATTGCAACTGTGTTAATACAAACACCGGAAACAACCTAATCAGCGGTTAGTAGGGGGCTGGCTAAATACATCACGGAGCTGACCTTCCAAAAGTAGTTCTATACAGAATGACTTTCCAGACATAGTGCCAAATGCAAAAGACAAGGTGTCACTTTCAGGAATCAAACCTAACAGTGCTCAAAGAGGTAATAATCTGTCAATGATCACTTCAGTGTTTTTCATAAAAATGAGAAAAAAACATGAAAACACTGGCAGGCTCAATAATAAGAGATCGGTTATGTCCATTACTATAAGCTACCCAGCTGTTAACACAATATAAGGAAGGATTTTTAATGACCTACATAATAAAATGCTCACAAGAAAATATTTATAACCAGCAGGATACCCAATGAAGTACAGTTGAATTTCAACTAGTAATTATTATTTGTATATATGCTTACACACAGAGAGGGCTGTAAGAAAATATATAAACATTTATTTTTTAAACTTTTTTACTGTTTATTTTTGAAAGAGAGAGAGAGAGACAGCAAGAGCAGGGGAGGGACAGAGAGACAGGGAGACACAGAATCTGAAACAGGCTCCAGGCTCTGAGCTGTCAGCACAGAGCCCAACGTGGGGCTCGAACCCACGAACCGCGAGATCATGACCTGAGCCCATTTAAAATATGGGCTGACAATGGTGAGCTCAAGCCACGCTTCGGGTAAAACAGAAGCCCCACTTCGGATGAGCCTCGCTTCTCTCTCTCTCTCTCTTTCTCTCCACCCTCTCACTTGTGCCTCCCCCTCAAAAAATAAGAAAATATGGGGCGCCTGGGTGGCTCAGTCAGTTAAGCGTCCGACTTCGGCTCAGGTCAGGATCTCACGGTTCATGGGTTCGAGCCCCGTGTCGGACTCTGTGCTGACAGCTAGCTCAGAGCCTGGAGACTGCTTCGGATTCTGTGCCCCCCCCCCCCCCCCCGCCCCTTCCCCACTCACATTCTGTCTGTCTCTCTCAAAAATAAACGAGCAAACAAAATTTAATTTTAAAAAGTATAACTTTAAAAGTTGATTACAGGTTGAGAGGATAATACTTTAGACACATGGGGTTATGCTGAAGAAATGATTAAAATGAATTTCACCCATTTGCTTTCACATCTTCTAAACGTGGCGAGGAGAAGATGTAAAGCGTCCTGCGGAAGGGCGTGAGGATGTCCCCCCCATACTGCTGGGGACTCTTAACTCCCCGGAGTTACCAGGTGAGTTGATTTATTACCAAACGCCCCACATCTGGCACTGTCCTATCTGGCGTTCCGTAAATTGAATATTGGTGAATGTGAAAACAAAACGCAGCTGTTGGGGCACCTGGGTGGCTCAGTCGGTTAAGCGTCTGACTTCGGCTCAGGTCATGATCTCACAGTTCGTGGGTTCGAGCCCCACATCAGGCTCTGTGCTGACAGCTCAGAACCTGGAGCCTGTTTCGGATTCTGTGTTTCCCTCTCTCTCTGCCCTTCCCCTGCTCATGCTCTGTCTCTCTCTCTCTCTCTCTCTCAGAGATAAAAAAAATTTTTTTTTTATATTTTTTATTTATTTCTAGGAGAGAGAGAGAGAGACAGTGTGAGCAGGGGAGGGTCAGAGAGAGGGAGACACAGACTCCGAAACAGGCTCCAGGCTCTGAGCCGGCAGTCAGCACAGAGCCCGACGCGGGGGTCGAACCCACGAACTGCGAGATCATGACCTAAGCGAAAGTCGGACGCTTAACCGACTAAGCCACCCAGGCGCCCCTAAAAAAAAAATTTTTTTTTAATGGCAACTGTTGTATAAGGAGCTGCAAGGTGATCCCCCACGTGTAAAAAAGAAAAAAAAAAAGTCCCCGTCCTAATTGCCTGGAAACCGTGACTCTGACCTTCTTTGGAAAAGGGTCTTTATTGATGTAAGTAATGAGTAAGTAAAGGATCTCTTGACAAGATCCTCCTGGATTTATCTGGGCGGGCCCCAAATCCAATGGCAAATGTCCTTAAAAGAGACACATGAAGAAAAGGCAGAGCCAGAGAGGAGGAGAAGGGCCCACGTGACCACGGAGGGAGAAGGTGGAGGCAACCCGAGCTGAGCCTCCCCTGAGGGAGACGGTTCGGCTGCTGATGCCTTGATTTGAGATTTCTGCGCCTCCAGAAATGTGAGACTGCATTTCTGTGCTTCAAAGTTTACGGCCATATCTTACAGCAGCCGCAGGAACCCAGTGCACCGCACACGTGTATGCACACTAGTGTACATGTACACGCAGGCGTGCACATATAAGTGTGAGTGATCAAATAGCAGTGATCGTGGTGCCAGTTAACTAACCAGGGAGGATTCTCTATGGTGGGAAAGACATTTAAAAACATGTTCATGCTTTAGGGTATTTTTGTTTAACTAGAAAAAGGCAGGACTGCACAGAAAAGGCAGAAGGGGGCGCCTGGGGAGCTCAGTTGGTTACGTGTCCGGCTTGGGCTCAGCTCATGATCTCACAATTCGTGAGTTTGAGCCCTGCGTCGAGCTATGTGCTGACAGCTCAGAGCCTGGAGCCTGCTTCAGATTCTGTGTCTCCCTCTCTCTCTGCCCCTCCCTCCCTCTCTCTCTCCCCTTCTCTCTCCCAAAAATAAATAAAAATTACAAAAAGAAAAAGAAAAAGAGGGGCACCTGAGTGGCTCAGTTGGTTAAGCATCCAACTTTGGCTGGGGTCATGGTTTACAGGATCAAGCCCTGTGTCCAGCTCTCTGCTGGCAGCTCGGAGCCTGGAGCCTGTTTCAGATTCTGTGTCTCCCTCTCCCTCTGACCCTCCCCTGCTCATGCTCTATCTCTCTCTCTCTCAAAAATAAATCAACATTAAAAACATTTTTTTAAGAGAAAGAAAAAACAGAAGAAAAAGTGCATGGGTACAATCACGTGTCACTAACTCTCCAGGTCCCCCTCTCACAAGGGACAAAGTCCATCTGAGACTCAATGAAGGCTCATTAGGAAAGAACTTTCTACTGGAAGGTTGGCCTGGCCCGAGCAGGCTAGGGTGGGAAGCTGGGCGGAGTGTCCACAGGCGACCAGAACCTCACTTATCAGAGGTACCAGCCCAGGTACCTTCCCAGGTGACGGTCCCTGGGGACCCCCTGGAGCTCTCTGAGCCACATGTGTCTGCGGTGGGAGAGGGTGGCTCCTTCCTGTCTGGCCTCCATCACACCACATCTGGTGACAGTCAACTGTCCCCTTGTGGAAGCCTCAGCTCCCCCTTCTCCTTCCAGGAGGTCTGGACAGAGGTGAGACCACCCGCTGGCCACCAGAGTAGACATGTGACCAGAGCATTCCTCCCTCCAGCCCCCAGCCATAGTGATTGGCAGGGGACCCAAGTGGCCAGTGAGAATCAGCCATGGAATTATCAAAAGGAAAGATGTCTTCTTTCTGCTGAGGGGCTGAGTTGCTGGGGTATCAGCCCGCAGCCGCCTATCTTTGCCAAAGCAAAAGCGAAGTACAAAGCAAAGCTGAATGGCCAAGAGGGAAGGCTGATAACACTGGGTGAGCGCCTGGATCAAGCTATACCTGAAGCATACAAACGTTTTGCTTAAGCTGAGTTAAGGTGCGCGCTGTCACATAAAACTAAATGTGTCGTGACTGATACAGAACTCCAGGGGGACAGAGCCAGGCTCTGTGGGGTCGCAGGTGCTTGCACTCCTCCCTCACGTCCATGGGTAACCGAGGAAAGTGTGGCCCTTTGGGGGGACAAGGCCATGGCACGGGCCATGTGACTGCAGCAGGGACAAAGCCACATGGATCATCGAAGCGCGGGGTGCCCACCTGCGGGCCCCAATGAGGCGCCGCCTGCCTGCACCCCACTCACCTGTGGGCTGTGCTTCTCCCACAGGGCAGGGATGAGCCTCTGCACCGTCTTGTACTCGACTGGGATCTCATACACGTGCAGGTCCACGCTGTCGCCGAGCCCCAGCTTCTCCAGCTCCTGGAAGGGAGAGGGCGTGTTGTGGCATCCGGCGGGGGCTGCAGGGTTGACGTGTCCCCAGGGGACAGACTGGCCCGTCCTCAGACAGCAGGTGGGGATCCTGACTCAGTGCGCAGAGTGGGAGGAGGGGTGCGTGTGCTGCTCCTCCCCAAAGCTCCTCCCTCCCCCCTCCCCCCCACTCACTCTTCTCAGACCGCATCTCCGCAGGCAGCAGCATAAGGCTGCGGCCTTTGACACTAGGCGCCCAGCTTTGAACCCTATGTGATCCTGGGCAACTTACTTAACCTCTCTGAGCCCGTTTCCTCATCCATAAAATGGGGATAAAAAAGTAGCCATTTCACAAGGTAGCTATAAGGACTAAATGAACACATTCACACTGAGTTCCCAGAGATGCTTGGCACATTGTATGCACTCAAATAATGTTGGCTCCCATTACTATTATTGTCTTTGCTATTGTTTGTTACTATACTTTCCCCTTCATTACACCCTGATGAGAATTATTTATAGACTTGGCGCATGCCACAGAGCAGGGTCTCAGTTCCTGTTCACAGATGGACCCAACTCCTCGGGGACCCTCTAACAATCCTGAGCATGAGGTGGCTTGAAAACATCATGAGGGGCACCTGGGTGGCTCAGTCGGTTAAGCGTCCAACTTTGGCTCACGTTGTGATCTCGCAGTTTGTGAGTTCGAGCCCCGCGTTGGGCTCTGTGCTGACAGCTCAGAGCCTAGAACCTGCTTCAGATTCTATGTCTCCCTCTCTCTCTGCCCCTCCCCTGCTCGGGCGCTCACTCTTTCTCTCTCAAAGAATAACTAAACATTTAAAAACACATGTTTTAATTGATAGTCGGAATAATGAAAGCTGCAGGACTGCTTCCCACCGTCCCCTGTGTCGTGCAGGGGTCGGAAGATGCTACCACTGGCGGGTGTGGGGTCCCAGACAAGGCCTTTTCTGCACACACTTGGCTTCGCTGAGCTAATTCACTGCGGGTGAGTTCTCGCATCTCCTGAAGTGGCTTCAGGGTTATTTTATCCAGTTGCCTTGACCTTGCTATCCGCGCGGTCCCAACGCCACACTCATTTGCCCACAGCTGCTGGAGAGCATCCAACACCTGGAAAGGCCGGTCCCTTCCCACCGACAGAGACTTCCCACCTATTCCCCCGGGAGGTGCGTCAAGGTCACCTGGAGACAGGATACCAGGATGGGGGCGGGGCATGGCGTATGTGTGTGGTAAAGCTCACTTAAGTTTATTTTATCATTCTGAGAGAGAGGGAGGCAGAGAGAGAGAAGGAGAGAATCTGAAGCAGGCTCTGCACAAATAGCATGGAGCTCGACATGGGGCTCGAACTTACAAACTGTGAGATCACAGCCTGAGCCGAAATCAAGAGTCGGACACTTAACTGACTGAGCCACTCAGATGCCCCAAATCACTGGGTCATTTTTTTTTTTTTGAGAGAGAGAGAGAGCACATGCACAAGCAAGTGGGGGAGGGGCAGAGAGAGAAGGGCACAGAGGATCTGAAGCAGGCTCAGTGCTGCTGACACCACAGAGGCCGATGCGGTGCTCGAACTCCCGAGTGGTGAGATCATGACCTGGACCAACGCTGGACGCTCAGCTGACTGAGCCACCCAGGCGCCCCCCATGTGGGGGAATCTTAAACGCCAGTGCAGGGAACTGAGACCCCATCCCTGTCACCAAGCGCAGTAATGTGTGGAATCAAAGAATGCCCTCCCCCCAAGAAACCCCATGGCCAACGGAGGGCACATCTGCCCCCTGGGCACTGGCGCACAGGTGGGCTGCAGGCGGCTGCTGGGGCAGGTGGATGGGAGATGAGCGGGTGGCATTTTGTGTGACATCAATTTCAACACCCTTAAAATATCCTTAAGAGAAATGTGGCAAAATATTTCATTTCTCTTACGATGTTTTCTCTCGGTCATGAGTAGTATTACTCTCATGTTCCCTTTTCCTCTAAGCCTCAACTTCCCGGACTGCGCAATGGGACCAGGGAGCACTCCCCCTTAAAGGGGAGGGGACTTGGGGACGAAGCAGGCGTGGAGCTCACCAGCAAGTCTGCACGCCATCAAACCCCCCGGAAGGCTTTGCATCTATCACCCGATTTCCACGCCCACGATGTCACGCACACTTGCCCGCACGCCACACACCAGGGGGATTATTCTGGACGGCTACACAAACACAGACAGACACTCGCTTGCTGGAGTTCTTTTCATGGTAAATTGAATCCTCCAGACAGTAAGTGTCGGTCGGGCTCTCTGAGATCATTCCCAGATCTCAGTGGTGTGAAGCCTTCCCGGTGGACGCCAGACAGTCCCATGGGCAGGATTTATGGGATACGCCAAGTTCTGTGTGGCAATTTGGGGACTCAAGCACCATGGTCTCCCACCCTACTCCACCCCAACCTGCTTGCCTCCCAAGGCAACATCTAAAATCCCATCACCCCCTTCCCCTGCTCCCGCTTTGCTGTGCTTCCTGCCGCATCTAGAATAAAAATCCTAACTCCCCGGGGCACTTGGGTGGCTCAGTCGGTTAAGCGTCCAGCTTCGGCTCAGGTCATGATCTCACGGTTCATGGGTTCGAGCCCCGTGTCCGGCTCTGTGCTGACAGCTCTGAGCCTTGAGCCTGTTTCAGATTCTGTGTCTCCCTCTCTCTCTGCCCCTCCTCTGCTCACGTTTCTCTCTCTCTCTCAGAAATAAATAAAACAACAACAACAAAAAAAATCCTAACTCCCCACCATCCTCCAGGAGGTGCATAAACGGGACGCTGCCAACTTCCTTGCCCTCCTCTCCCTTCACCCTCACCCCACTTTTGCTCACTTCTCTCCAGCCACGTGGCCTCCCTGACACCAGACTCACTCCTGCCTCAGGGCCTTTGCACTGGCTATTTTCACTCCATGGAACACTCTTCCCCTTACTTTCCGGTCAGTCAACTCTTTCCTTAGCCTTCATGTCACAGCCTCCTGAGCAGCACTGTGGACACCCACACTCCCTCAGCCCCACAAAATGGTGTTCCTGCTCTAGCACAGGACATGAGCGTGGTAGGTGCTTGTGGATACTGGCTGGACTGAGCAGCTCAAGCATGGACGGAGAACCAATACAGACCTACATGCCTCACTTTCCTCAACTATAAATGAGGGTTTGGACTAGCTGCTAGCTGGGACCCTCTCTTTTCTTTTCATCCTTTCCTACATTTAAAAGTAGCTCTGGGAAGCGGGGGGGGGGGGGGGAGTCCAGGGGGGGGGGGGGGGGCCTGAGGGGAGCACGGTTAGTTAAGCATCCAACCCTTGATTTTGGCTCAGGTCATGATCTCACAGTTCATGGGATCAAGCCCTGCATCCAGCTCTGCGCTGACAGTGCAAAGCCTGCTTGGGATTCTCTCTCCCTCTCTCTCTGCCCCTCCCCTGCTTGTGAGCTCCCTCCCTCAAAATAAATAAATAAACTTAGTGAAGAGGTACAGACAGCCCAAGCATCCATCAGTGGATGGAAGGATGAATAAACAAAGTGTGATCCTATCCATACAGTGGAATATTATTCAGCCACGAAAAGGAACAGAACCCTGACTCGCGCTTCAATGCAGATGGACCATGAAAACAGTGCTGAGCAAAAGAAGCCAGACACAAAAGACCACACAGTGTATGATTTCTGTATATGAAATGTCCAGAACAGTCAAATGCATAGACACAGAAAGTAAATTAGTGGTTGTTAGGGGCTGGAGAAGGGCGGATGAGGAATGGCTGCTGACGGGGGCAGGATTTCCTTTGGGGGATGGGAATGTTCTAGAACCAGACAGAGATGGTGGTTGTACAACACTGTGAACATAAAAATGCCTCTGAACTGGTCATTTTAAAATGGTTAATTTTAGGGGCGCCTGGGTAGCTCAGTCAGTTAAGTGGCCGACTTTAGCTCAGATCATGATCTCACAGTTTGTGAGTTCGAGCTCCACGTCGGGCTTTGTGCTGACAGCTCAGAGCCTGGAGCCTGCTTCGGATTCTGTGTCTCCTTCTCTCTCTGCCCTTCCCCTGCTCACGCTCTGTCTCTCTGTCTCTCAAAAATAAATAAACATTAAAAAAAATTTTTTTAATAAAATTTTATGTTATGTAAGTTTCATCTCAATAAACAAAGAAAGAAGTGGCTCTTAAATGCATGGACGTGGAGCGTAGGGGTCAAGGGCATAGCCTCCAGAGCCAGGTGACCACGTTTGCTCCTTCTTCCTACCAGCTACTGGCTGAGTGACCTTGAGCAAGTCATTCACCCTCTCTGTGCCTCAGTTTTCTCATCTGTAAATGGGAATAACAGTAGTACCCATGTCATAGGGAGGAAAAATAAAACAATAGACACATAAGGCAGAGTCTAAAAACTGCTCAAAAGATGTTAACTTAAATTACACTTGGAAACATGTGCTTCCTTAAAAAAAAAAAAAAAGGCGCAATTTCTTCCAGCTAAAATGGAGCCTCCAGAATCAGATCCCCCGCGCCCCGCCCCCCATCTTGAACAACTGGAAACAAATAGACAAAATGTGTAAAATAACCCTTTTCAGACATTGGAGAGTCAACGCTGGGGTTCTAGAAAAGGCAAGAAGGCTACACTTTGCAGAGCAGAGTCCTGGATAAAAGACAGTTGGGGGCGGGGGGGGGTGGGCAAAGGGAGCAACTGACAAACGCAGTGATCTTTCGAGAGTCTGAGAAGGAAGAGGCAGAGCTGTGCAGAGACCAGGGACTGAGCCTCGAAAGGAGCTGGTGTGAACCAGCCAGAGCGGAAAGACTTCATAAGGAAGTAGAGAAAACTTAGCCCCAGCATAAAGACTATTCTGGTCCTGCTTAAAAAAAAAAAAAAAAAAAAAAAAAAAAAAAANAAAAAAAAAAAAAAAAAAAAAAAAAAAAACAGCAAACAAATAAACAAAACTTAACAGCAAGGCTGGGAAGGATCAAACTGTTTCCAGCAACTTAATTGTATCCCAGAGCAAAGCTCAAGAATATTTAGAGGAAATAAAAAAGTATCCAGGGTGCCTCAAGGTAAAATTCAGAAGGTCTGGCCTTAAAGTGAAACTTATCAGACAAGGGGGAAAAAAAGAAAAAGGCAGTAAACTACAACCTTTAATGAGGAGAAAAATCAACCAATAGAAATGAGACCAGAAACAACAGAGATGGTAGAATTAATTAGCGGATAAGGACATTAAAAGAGCAAATTTTTAAAAATCCATACAGACCAAGTTTGAAGACCGCCCCCCCACACCGCCCAAGCCTCGTCCCCAGACTTCAGAGGTTAAGTACTGTTAAGGGCACACACACCCATACTGCCCTATCTCCCTGTATTAGACGTACCTCGCTGAGAAAATACGTAGGATTCATTTTTACATCAACTGTATTCCCCACTCAGCAATTGGTTTCAGAGATCTGGCTGCGTTGTTAGGCGTAGATCTTATCCCCTCCCTTTTCCCTGGGGCATAATATTCCATCTCAGAAACTAACTGCCCGGGGTTTAAGTATTTCGCTACCCTGGAATATTGAAGTGGCTTCCAAATTTCCTCAATTATAAGCCATGCTGCCGCAGACGCCCTTGTGTACATTCCTTGCACACGTGTGCGAGGCGCAAATGCTAAGGACGAGTACCTATTTACTAGGGAATGATACTGTTAAACCAAAGCCTGCTTCTCTGATCTCTGACTCAGCACATCCTGGGGGGGCGGGGAGAGAACTTTGGAATTTATAAATGAACCTTCCCCTGATCCCTTAGAAAAGACCCACTGAGCTCTTTTTTCTCTGAAAAACAAATTCATTAACACCCAAAGCACAGACAGTAAGAGAAAAACAGAGACATGAGACTTGATAAAAATGGAAAATTCCTGAGCATCCAAAGACACAATCAACGGAGTGAAACAACAGCCCAAGAAATGAGGGGAAATATTTGCAATCACATATCTGACAAGGAATCAAAATCTTGACGACATAAAGAATGCCTACAACTCAATAACAAGAAGAACAACAAAATTAACAGCCCATTTAAAACGAGGCAAAGGCTGGGGGCACCTGGCTCAGTCGGTTGAGCATCTGACTCTTGGCTCAGGTCCTATGATCCCAGGGGCGTGGGATCGAGCCCCATGTCAGGGATTCTCTCTCTCTCTCCCTCTGATATGAATAGACATTTCTGGGGAGAAGATACACAAATCGCCAATAAGTACATGAAAAGATGCACACGTTGTTAGTCACCAGGGAAATGCAAACCAGAATCCCAACAAGGCGTCCCCTCCCACCTGTCAGAATGGCTCGTATCAAAAATTCACGAAGTAACACGCGTCGAGGAGGATGTGGAGAAGTTGGAGCCCTTGTGCACTGCTGGTAGGAACGTAAAATGCTGCGGGGGTGCCCGGCTGGCTCAGTCCGTGGAGCATGCAACTCTTAACCTCGGGGTTGTGAGTTCAAGCCCCACGTTGAGTGTAAAGGTTACTTAAAAATAAAATCTTTGAAAACAACAACAATGGGGCGCCTGGGTGGCTCAGACACCTAAGTGTCCGACTTTGGCTCAGGTCGTGATCTCACGGTTCGTAAGTTCGAGCCCCACATCAGGCTCTATGCTGACAGCCCAGAGCCTGGAGCCTGCTCACTCTCTGTCTCTCTCTCTTTTAAAAATATATAAACATTAAAAAAAATTTTTTTTAAAGAAATGGGTGCACGTAAGGGCGGGTGTGTGAGTGTGAGCATCTATCTTCCCACCTCTGCCCACTGACAGCTCACAAGTAATGACTCCCCAGCAGCACTGAGCACACGCAGCCCCCAGCTCCTGGTTTTTAAATATTATTGAGGATAGAAGTGAAGGCTTTCTGTTGACATGGCTGATCTCAAGGCCAGGGTAGGGAAAGTACATGGGTGAACCTGGAGTTACCACATGACCCATCAGCCCCCCTCTGAGCTGTATGTATACCTAAGAGAAGCAAAAACCTGTGTGCTCACAAAAACTGGTATGTGAATGTCCATGACCCAGGACAACCAGAAGGTGGAAAAAAACCAAATACCTATCAACTAAGGAATGGCTGCTCAGACACAGTATGCCCATACAGTGGAATACTATTCAGCCATAAAAAGGAATGAAGTGCGGACGCACTGCAATATGGATGGACCGTGATAACACGATGCTGAGGGGCACCCGGTGGCTCAGTCAGGTGGGCGTTTGACTCTTGATTTTGGCTCAGGCCATGATCTCATGGTTCATGGGTTCAAGCCCCGTGTCAGGCTCCTTGCTGACAATGTGGAGCCTGCTTTGGATTATCTCTCTCTCCTTCTCTCTCTCTGCTCCTCCCCCCCAAATAAATAAATATTTTTAAAAATGCTTTTAAAAATAAAAAATAAATGTGATCGTGAGTGAAAGAAGCCAGACATAAAAAAGCTACATGAGGGGCGCCTGGGTGGCTTAGTCGGTTAAGCGTCCGACTTTCACTTAGGTCATGATCTCGCGGTTCGTGGGTTCGGGCCCCGCGTCAGGCTCTGTGCTGACTGCCAGCTCAGAGCCTAGAGCCTGTTTCAGTCTGTGACTCCCTCTCTCTCTGACCCTCCCCTGCTCATGCTGTCTCTCTCCTAGAAATAAATAAAACATAAAAAAAAAAAAAGCTACATGATGCATGATTTCATATAAAGTGTCCAGAACATTCCATATAAAGTGTCCAGAACAGGATAAATCCATAGAGATGGGGAGTAAATTAGTAGTTACCAGGCACTGGGAAAAAGGAAGAATGGCAGAGTGACAATTAATGGGTTGGGGTTTCTTTCTGGGGTGATAAAAAAAAAAAAGTTCTGTAATTAGCCAGTGGTGATGACTGTACCAGGATGAATTTTATGGCACGGAATTGTATTTCAGTAAGATTGTATCTTGATTAAAAAAAAAAAAAAGACACAAAGCACTTGACATCCAACACTCAGGTAGACATCAGAAAAGAAAGCAGAAAGAGATCTCCTGCTAAATGCAACAAAGATTCCTGGATGGGATCCTCGAACAGAAAAAGGACATTAGTGGGAAAACTCGTGAGACCGGAATAAAGTCCAGAGGTTACGGATAGTAACGGACCAGTGTTGGCTTCTTCATTTTGAGAAATGCAGTCGTTATTTAAGATGCTCACACTAGGAGGGGCGCCTGGGTGGCTCGGTTAAGCGTCTGACTTTGGCTTAGGGCATGATCTCACTGTTTGTGGGTTCGAGCCCTGCGTCAGGCTCTTTGCTGACAGCTCAGAGCCTGGAGCCTGTTTCAGGTTCTGTGTCTCCCTCTCTCTCTGACCCTCCCCTGCTCACGCTGTCTCTCTCTCTCTCAGAAATAAATAAAACATTAAAAAAAATTTTTTTAAAGATGCTAACACAAGGGGAAATCAAGCGAGGCGTATGCAGGAGCCCTCTGCGTTATCTTTGTAATCTTTCTAAATTCAGAAGTTCTAAAATTTTTCTGAAATAACTCATTTACAAAAAGCGAGACTGAAACCAAAACAAACAAACAACAAAAAAAAGATGTGCTCAGAGAATGATGGGGACACAGAAAAAGGAACAGGAGACGGCTGGAACAGGTTGCCATGAGCCAAATCTGGGACAATCTGAACAAGAGCAATTTGAACATCAAAATAAAGACTGAGAGTAAGCGATGCCCTCATATTTTGAGGGCAGTAAGTACACGCGGATACAAATAAACTCCTAAAAGTAGGAAGCCATAAAAAGTGTCAAAGGAGAGGTGCCAGAGTGTCTCAGCCGTTTAAACGTCTGACTTTGGCTCAGGTCATGATCTCATCGTGTACAAGTTTGAGCCCCGCGTCGGGCTCTGTGCTGACAGCCAGCTCAGAGCCTGGCGCCTGCTTTGGATTCGGTGTCTCCCTCTCTCTCTGCCCCTCCCCCTCCCCTGCCTCTCAAAACTAAATAAACATGGAAAAAAGCGTCAAAGGAAAGATGGAATTAGAAAATTACTGCCATTTGGCAACCAACAACTAAAATAAAAACTGATTCAGGCAACACTCACCACGGGATGCTGAAAGTGGGTGTAAGTCTAAACAAGTATTTATATGGTACAAAGTATCTCACGACAAGGTACTGTCTAATTACAAAGGGCAAGATCATAAATAATTTCATAGGAGAGAAGTCCACCAGATCTCATCTTTAGCAAATGATCAAGGTCAACAACGCCAGTCACAAGACCCTTCAAAATCCAGTGCCTCCCGATACACTGCACCAAGAAGGACACAACATCGCTTCTGAGGGCTTCCTGCCCAAACCTGCAGCTTCAGTGTAATCAAGAGGAAACCTCAAAGAAACCACACTGAAGGATGCTCTCCAAAGAACTGAGCGGTTCTCAGCAAATGCCATGACATGAGACACAAAGAAAGACTGAGGAACTTTCCAGATTACAGAGGATTCAAGAGGTGGAACACTGAACACAACATATGATATGGAATTTTCTTCTGCTGTAAAGGACATTAATAAGGCAATTGGCAAACTCTGAATAAGGGCTATAGGCTATAGAATTGCATCTGTGTTAAATGAATCTGATTTTAATCGTTTTGTTCAGGCTGTGTTTTAGGAAATGCACAATGCATTATTTAGGGGTTGAGGGGTGTCATCTCTGCAGTTGACCTTTAAATGACTCAGGGAGGGGTACCTTGGTGGCTCAGCTGGTTAAGCATCCAACTTTGGCTCAGGTCATGATCTCACAGTTTGTGAGATCCAGCCCTGCATCAGGCTCTGTGCTAATAGCTCAGAGCCTGGAGCCTGCTTCAGATTCTCCGTCTCCCTATCTCTGCCCCTCCCCCTGTGCACGTGCTCTCTCTCTCTCTCTCTCTGTCCCTCTCAAAGATAAATAAACATACAAGAAAATTAAATGACTCAGGGCAATTCCTCAAAAAATTAAACAATTATAATATGACCCAGCAATTCTATTTCTGTGTGTATATTCACAAGAATTGAAAGCAGGCTCTGAAAGAAATATTTGTATGCCCACGTTCACGGCACCATTAATCACTATAGCTAAAATGTAGAAGGACCCAAGTGTCTATCAATGGGCGAGTGGATAAGCAAAATGCGGTATACCCATATGATAGAATAGCATTCAGTCCTTATAAGGACAGAAATTCAGACACAGCCTACAACACAGATAAACGATGAAGGCATTATGCCGAGTGAAATAAGCGAGTTACAACAGGATAAATACTGTATGGCTCCACTTATACGACATCCCTAGAATTGGCAAATTCATTACAGACAGAAAACAGAATGGAGGAGGGGCCCCTGGGTGGCTCAGTTTGTTAAGCATCCAATTTTGGCTCAGGTTGTTATCTCGTAGTTGTGAGTTCAAGCCCCGCATTGGGCTCTGTGCTGACAGTACGGAGTCTGCCTGTGATTTTCCCTCCCTGTCTCTGCCCCTCCCCTACTTGCGCTTTCTCGCTCTCGCTCTCTCTCAAAATAAATAAATAAACTTTAAAACGTTAAATTTTTAAAAATTTAAAAATCACCTTTATTGAGCTCATGCTCCATTTCAGGTGAACTCAAGTGCCACTTCAAGTTGAACACAAACCCTGTTTCTCTCTCCCCCCCCCCGCCCCTCCCTCACTTGTGCCCTCTCTCTCTCAAAAACAAAATCACCTGGACACCTGGGTGGCTCGGTCAGTTGAGCGTCGAACTTCGGCCCAGGTCATTCATTATCTCACTGTTTGTGGGTTCAAGCCCCGCGTCGGGCTCTGTGCTGACAACTCAGAGCCTGGAGCCTGCTTTGGATTCTGTGTTTCCCGCTCTCTGCCCCTCCCCACTTGTGCTCTGTCTCTCTCTCAAAGATAAATAAACATTAAAAATTTTTTTTAAAAATCACCTCTACTTGTTTGGTTCCCGTTGAGGGCAGCTGTCCCCCAGCTGAGTCTGCTGTCCCCAGGTCAGGCCACCCACAAGCCCAGGCGCCGGTACTTGGGGAAATGAGCTCTGTGGGCAGGGGCACAAAGGATACTAACTTGATCAGTGACCAACCTGAGAACCTTCTCAGGGACACCAAAACCCTCTGGATGGCCAGCCTGGCTGTGGTGTGCCCAGGCTGCATGTCTGGCCTGGAATGCCAGGCCCTCCCTATGGATCCTCTCTGCCCGGCAGAACGGGCGCTATGTGCTGAGCAACGTCACTTGCCCAGATCAACTCAAGGCTTGTCTCCATAGGGTGATGTTGCATGAGCCTTAGTGGGGTGGCCACATGCCCCTATCAGTTCTCGGTGGTAGGAAGGGAGCTGGCAGCACCAGGAAGCCATGGAATGAGTCACCTCCTTCTTTTCTCAGGTTTTTTTTTTTTTTTTTTTTTTTTTTTTAAGGAGGCTACATGCCCAACGTGGGGCTCGAACTCACAACCCTGAAATAAAGAGTCACATGCTTTACTGACTAAGCCAGCCAAGTGCCCTGCGAGTGACCTTTTTGTCCTAATCTTTGTTCCTCATGTGCTCTGGGTCCTCCCCTGCCCCCCCTCCACCTTCATCTGGGGGAAAAGTCTAAACTAAGAAGCTTCCATCAGGGGCGCCTGGTGCCTCAGGCAGTTGAGCATCCAGCTTCTGCTCAGGTCATGATCTCACGGTTTGTGGGTTAGAGCCCCGCGTTGGGCTCTGTGCTGACAGCTCAGAGCCTGGATCCTGTCTTCAGATTCTGTATCTCCCTCTCTCTCTGACCCTCCCTACTCATGCTGCCTCTCTCTCTCTCAAAAATAAATATTTTTTAAAAATAAAAATAAAAAAAAAAAAAAAGGAAAGCTTCCACCAAAAATATACCGCCATCACCACCACCCGCCCCTCCACAGGGCCCCTGCTGTTTCACTATTAGGGAGCAAACCCTGAAGCCCCCCAGTGCCAAGGTGGAAGAGGGGGTGAGTAGGGAAAAGAGCCCGATGTCCCTCCTCCCACCAGCTCAGGCTAAGCAAAGGCAGCTGGCCCACGGGGGACACAGAGGCTGTGGCGTCTTGTTCATTCGCCAGTGTGAGGCTGGCCAGAACCTCCTGTAAGGTGACTGTGGTCAAGACAGCTGCCGCCTCCAGGGCAGGGTGGAGAGTGGTCGGGAAGGGATCCAGCTGGAGGGAACATTCCGGGTTGATGGAAATGGGTCACTATCTTCACTGAAATATCCTGGACCCGGCTAAGTACTCTTCACTGAAGCATTAGGGGCACTGAAGATCTGTGGGGTCGCTTTATGCCAATTGCTCCCCAATTTTAAACAGGGCAACGGAGGGGAAGGGGCGGCTATGAGGCCCCTGCGGAGTTATCAGAAGTGGGTGGCCTGGAATCTGGCTGAACGCCTTGCCTCTGGACACTTTCTGTTCCAACAGGGCTGGACAATCCTCCTGGGGGAGGAGGGGAGCGGCAAGCACACCCCAAGTCCCACGACACTGCAGTGAGCGTGGCCGCCAAGCACACGCCCGTGGAAGGAACAGGGCTCCCCGCGCCCCAGACGGCGCATTGTCTACACCCCAATCTACCTGACAAGACCCCGCCGCGAGGCCGCATCTGACCGATTCCCTTGACCCCACAACAAAGAGCCCCTTTGTTCCCTGGTTAATATCCTTAGCAGGTCTGTCTAGACTCACTGTGGCAGTAATTGTCCCGTGATGTCACCAGGACCTGTGACCCAGCTCCTCCTCACGGCGCTTGGGCAAGGGACACTCCAGACGGCCCCAAGCCAAGGGGGTCCCGGCCCTTGACACCCACCTGAGCCTCCTAGGAAGAGAGACACCTGCAGCCAGTGTCCCACACCCGCCACCCTAGACCTGGGGGGGGGGGAGGAGGGGCGGACACTCCAAAAATAAAGTCCCTTCTGTGAGAGGTGCTGAGGGGCAGGGCCACCCTGGGGCGAGGCAAAAAAAGGGGGTGCCCTCCGTCCCCAGCACTCCCACCTCCCCGCTGTGCCTTGTGGGAAACAGATCACTCTCCACTAGAGCACAAGTTCACCCAAGGCATGAAGAAGGAAGATCAGACAAAAGAGAGGGACAGAGGAGGTGGGGGGAACAGGCGTGAGAAGAGAGCGAAAGACAGAGGCACAGAGAGATGGACAGAGAGAGAGAGATGGAGCCTTAAGGGGAGAGAGACAGGAAAAGAGAGAGACCCACAGAAAGATCAAACGAAACTGAAAGAGAGAGACACAAGGAGGGAGAGAGAGAGAGACAGAAATGGAGAGACAGAGACCTAAGGGGGAAGAGAGAGAGACCAGAGGGAGTCTGAGAGACAGAGACACAGAGACAGATAAAGAGAAGGCAAGAGACGAGAGAAGTTAGCTGGTCCCTGAGAGACGGGGGATTCTTTCTAGATGACAGCTCGGGCTTCTGAGAAGTCAGTAGGGACAGGACACTAATTGCTGCTCACCCTGGGTGACAAAAGTCCCATCTTCAGCTCAAGGGGACTGACGCCTACTGCTGCCAGAACTCAGAACTCAGGTGCAGATCACAGCAAGGACATTCCGAGGCCCATTTTCTGGAGGGATGGATTCCACCCACCCCACGGGACATCCTCTTCACGGGCAAATCCGTTTTAGTCAGGTCAACTTAGACACACCAAGGGGAGCTCCCAGCAACCCCACGGAAGGAGCCCGCAGACACTGTGCTGCACACAAGGCACCAGGGGCAAGCGCAAGTCCATTGACACCAAGTTCTAGAACAGGCATCACCCACGGCGGCAGGGAAAAAAAGTCAGCAGAGCAGTTTACACCTGGGGGGGAATAGTGAGGAAGGGGCACAAGGCTCTTCTGCGAAGAGAAAGGGGCCAGGAATGTTCTAGACCCTGATCCAGACGGGGGTGACACGAAGGTGCACATGCGTAAAATTTCACAGAGCTATACTGACCACATTCAAAGTAGGTATGAGCAACTACAATATTTTGTTTTGTTTTGTGGTTTATCCAGGGAATGGTGGAGAATCCTCTCTTCTGGTTTCATAAGCTCGAGGAAGAAAAGCAAAAAGTCTTCCGGAGGCGAGGTCTGGTGAGTTGGGCAACCCAAGTATCAGGGGTGCTTCGCCTCCAGCAGCAGGATGAAAAGCTGCCATCCTCCACCATCCGCATCCCAAAGCCTCGGTGGGATTTCCAAAGATTGTTTAATTGATTTTTCTCCTATTTAGATGCAGATCATAGTGTCTGGGGCCCAGGAATTCAGACACACGGCTTTGTGTCCACTCAGCCCCGTGAAGGCTCCTGTCTGAAACTCGCACAAAGCCAGACACACAACGTTTTCAGAAACACGCTGTTTCCTTTTTGTCTGGGGCTCCAGGGAGCGGGTGCAACGGGCGGAGGCCCGGACACGCTTCCCTCTGCAGGGTCCCGGGGACCCCGTCCCTCTGTCCCGCTCAGAAGGTGGGGCAAACATTTGTTTGTTTGTTTGTTTGTTTGTTTTAAAAAGGAAAGTAGCCAGGATTCTGAGGTCTGTACGAGGGGTGACATAAAAGGCGGGGGGCCCCCGACTAGGAGTTGATGCTTTGGGGTTTTTTAATTTGGATTTTTTTCTCCAAATGCAGGGCTCTGGAGTGAAAAGCAAGGGATGCTTTAAATCAAGCAGCTAATGGGCTAGGATTAACACGAGTCTGGCTGCGGTCTATGCAGATCTGATTTATATAAGGAGAAAGCGGTTCTCTCTTCCTCTCTCCCCATTGTTCCCCGTCTATCTCTCCAAATGCCCCATCTGACAAAGAAACTGTAAAGCTTGCAGGCTAGTAACCTGTTCAGGACAGTGGGAAAGACACCCCCCATCCCCCCAATATCCAGCCTTCTCCTCCCCCAGCTGCTGGGAGGCAACAGTCAAGGTCATTATATTCCCTCTGCAAGGTTAACACATTCCCCCCCTGCATCCCTGCCTGGTCACCCCCAAACCTGGCTGGGGCACGGGGCACTTTTGAGGCAATGCCATTCTTGTTTCCTCGCTGTGTGACCTCACATAACTCTCTCTGGGCCTCATCAGTTGCCTCACCAGTAAAGTGGGCACAAGAATACATGCCCCCCAGCCATGCAAGGGCGGTGGGGGAAACTCAGAGTGCTTGGTGCAGAGCAAGCTGACAGGTGCAGGGTACAGCAGTTACCATCTGGAAAGAAGTGTATTTCAGACACAAACGTTTTGCAGGAAGCTTCGAGGGAGATGTTCTCCGCGGAGACTCCTTTCCTTCTTTGGTGCCATATGTTTCCAGGGGAAGCCCAGCCCCAAGCCTGATTCCGACCCTCCAGACCTGAGTTACCTGGACTGCAATCCAGCTGGCGTTCACAGTGTGTTCCCCAAAAGGGCCAAACCCTGCAAAAAACAAACAAAAAAACCCGTAAAGTCAGCATATCAGTACCCAGTGATCTTTGCTAGCCCGCCCAGGGACAGGCTGCTGCCCCAGCTGGGAGAACAGGGATCTTAGAGCACCTCCCACCTGGGACGACGTCAGGGGCCTGGTCCTGTGTTCTTGGGTGCACCCAGGGACCTTTAGAGCACCCCTTCTTTCTCTGCTCTTAACTGTCCTTTCCTGTCTTCACCTTCACCTGGCTCTTGTGCCCAGCGAGGGGTCAGAGGCCACCTTTTGCCCCAGAAAGGGCTGGCCTGTATCCCTGACCCCCAGCTACAATTACTTTATCACTGTCTTCGTCTGTGTGCTCCGGGCAGCACCGCGAAGTAAGGAGTGGCCCTTCAGGGACGCATGTGGGTGTCTCCCATGCCAGGCTGTCCACTTGCTCCAACTCCAGGCCCCACTTACAAACCAAGAGTCACCTGAGAGTCACGTGCCAAGTGTTCTGGGCACTGTGGCCTTCAGCCTCACTGCAGCCCCTTCCGGCCAAGGCTGTTTCCTGGGCCCGTTTTACAGGGGCAAGACTGAGGAACAGAGAGGTGAAAACAGCTGCCTCAGGCCACACAGCCAGAAGGCAGAAGAGCTGGCACTTTAAACCAGGTTCACGAGAGTCCACAGCTCTTCTATCCTAACCACCCTGTCACCCTGCCTAAAAAGGAACATCTCCAAGAAGACTGAGGGTCCCAGGTGGTGTCAAGGCCCCCGGAGGGATGCTGTGTCCTGGAACAGCGACCCCCCCGCAGTGGGGGCAGGATTTCTCCACCCCCTTCCTCCCCCTTCATTGACAAGTAAGAGTCCCAGCTCAGCCACCTACAAATGGTGACCTCTGTAAGCCTCAGTTCCCTTTGCCAAATGGAGATGGTGAAGATGTCATGAACTCATGCAAGGAAAAAGTCCAGGCTGGTGGCTGCCTGGACACTAGAGGAACAAATAACCAGATACAGGAGGGCTGCGCGTGTGGGGAGGGTGGGGAGCAGCGACCCCCGACCGAATTACACACATCTGTTGAGTGAGTGCCTTCGTCTACCTTCCTGAGAATTCCAGGACCAGCCTCACCCTCCCGGGTCCACAAAACACTTGCGTGAACCTCCGTTGCATCTCCTACTCTGACCCCTCCAGCCGGCCGGTCAAAATGACCCCCCAACCAGAGGCCGGGCGGAAGTTGACGCCCACGTGGCCCTGAGGCGGAGTCTCCCGGAGGAGGAACAGTTAGTTTCAGGAGTTGGTGACAGCGGGGAAGGGCTCACCCATAAACAGCCCGGGGCGAAAAGATTTTGACTCGGCCGGTCCTGGCGACAACAGAGAGAGCAGCTCCCCGGCTCGTGGTTCCCCCGACCCCCGACCCCCGCCCCCGACCTCCACCTGCTCTTGCCTCAGGAGAGCAGCCCCCTGTTAGCGCAAGGCTGGGGGAGCAGGGGCTGGCAGGAGGTTCATTTGTCACTGGGGCACTTCCTGCCCGCAAATTGGCCTTTGTCCCCTGGGACCGTGGGTGAGGAACCGGCCCGACGTCGGGAGGGGCAGGGATAAGTCTGGTCCTGCCCACCAGCCGGGCAGACAGAAGACAGGTGCCCAGAGGGCCACTGCCCTCACCCGGGGAAGGAAGGACGTCCGAGGGGCCTGCTCCGCGCTGGGCACTTGACCCGACCCCCACGCCCTTGCCCGCCCCGACCCCTGACAGCGGGAACACAGGGGCGCGCCTTCTTCACTTTCTACGTGTTGCGCGGACTGACTGGGCGATGACATCTTCCAAGCCTAAGACGACTTCTAGTACTTGCCCCGCCCGGCCACCGCGCCCCTGCCGACCCCGCCGGCTCTGGAGCCGCCCGACCCGCCCCTGCCCGCGGCCCCATCAGCCTACCCGTCACCACCACCGCCTTCCTGGGCTGCTCCATGGCGGGCTCAGGCTGCGACTCTGACCCGCTCCTGCCGGGACTGGCGAGTCCGCAGCCGCGGCTGGCCCCGCCGCCCGGATCCCGCGCCGCCCCGCCCCCGGCCCCGCCCCGGCCCCGCCCCCCGGCCGGGCCGCTCAGCGTGCGCGCCCCCGGGTCCTAGACGCTGCGTGCGCGCCCAGGCCCGGACGCTCACCCTGGGAAAGCCCAACTCCGTGCCTCCCCCAACCTCAGTTTCCCCACCTGCGTGATGGGGACAGTTCGGCCCGTGCGGAGTGGCCGCTTGAACTCACTGGGCGCCGCTGTCTGCTCACTGCTGTGACCTGTCTGGGCCCCCTCCCCGCCACCTGCCTGTAAGACTGTTATTCGCTACGTTTCACGGAGGAGGAAACTGAAGCCTGGATCCTAAGGCTGCTGACTACAGCCTCCTGGAGTCGCAGAAGCCCCCTGCGGGCCAGGAGGCTGAGGGCGAACGGAATAAAGAAAGTCCAGCACCACAGCGCGGCGGCGCCCGAAGGTCCTCTGCAGGCTCCTGTGTTGCCAAGAAAGAAGGTGATGTGGCTCCACCGACGTTGGCTTCTCTCTCCATCTCCTCACCACTCACCCCACTTCTAGCCCCCCCAGCCCTCCAGGGGCCTAGCAGAGTCCCACCCCAGGGCCTTTGCATTTACTGTTCCCTTCTGCCTGGACCATGCCCTGTATCTGCGATGCTAGCTGCTTCTCTTCCTTCAGGAGCCAGCTGCCCTTCACCTCCTCCTAGGTGGTCTCTTAACCCTCCCTGGCTGAGATCGCCCACCCGGCCCCTCACCCTCTGTGAGCATGCTTGCTCACTCTCCATGATAAACTCTACTTTCCTGATTTATTTCCCATTTCTTCTAACATAAGGATTAGAACTTCCAGGTCAGGGCCCTGCCTCCATTAACAGCCATGTCCCTGCACCCAGTATATGCCTGGCAGACTGTAGGTGGCCCACTAACGATCGTCAAGAGACCAGGATTTCTCCAAACACTGGCAGAAGAAGAAAGCTGAGTTTCTGGCCCCATCATCAGGAAACAGGGCTAGACTTTGGACCTGGGTCGCTGGCGTCTCATTCCAAGCCGCCTTGGCCCCGGATTAGCTGGGATGCTGACTCAAAGGCCATCTGCCTGTGGCCCCAGGCTCAGAATACCCAGGGAAGAGCTCACTGGACTGGCCTGGAGCCCCGATTTGCAAGCTCAGACCAGAGGTCACATACCCAGTGGCTATTTTTGGTCTTTGGCAGCTCCAGGTAGAATTCAGAAAATCTGAGAGCCGGCTTGCACCAGCTGTGGGAGCAAGACCCGAGCCAAGAGGGAAAGGGAACAGACCAGAAATCTCCCGACGATCATGTTTCATGACTCAAACATGTTATACGTGTCTGCACGTGTTGCTAGAAGCCAGAGTCGGGAAGGGAGGGAAGCCACATCGTTTCCCCGCATCCCGCTACAAAAGGAAGGAAACCTGGAGAGCACCCAGAGTCAGCGCCGATGGGGAGAAACTGAGTCACACAGTACCGCTGAGAGAGTGGGGGCGGGGAAGGGCCAGCAGCACCACAGTGTCCACGGGGGGATACATGAAGGGGCAGGGAGAAATGGGGGGCTCCTTAAAAAGGGGGGGGGAGGGGCGCCCGGGTGGCTTAGTCGGTTAAACGTCTGACTTTCGCTCAGGTCATGATCTTGCGGTTCATGGGTTCGAGCCCCGCGTCGGGCTCTGTGCTGACTGCCAGCTCAGAGCCTTGAGCCTGTTTCAGAGTCTGTGACTCTCTCTCTCTCTGGCCTTCCCCTGCTCACGCTGTCTCTCTCTCTCTCTCTCTCTCTCTCTCTCTCTCCTAGAAATAAATAAAACATTAAAATTTTTGAAAAAAAAAAAAAAAGAGGAGGGGGAGATAGTTCCATTGGGAAGCCAAGCCGCAAAGCGCTGCCGTGGAAAAGCTCGGCAGTTCCTCAGGAAGTTAAACGTAGTTATCGTAGGGCCAGCAATTCCACTCCTAAGCATAAACCCAAAATAGTTGAAAATGGGTCTTCAAACAAATACTTGTCCATGATTGTTCATGACAACTGTATTCAGTTGCCCAAAGGTTTGGACAAACAACCAAATGCTCATCAATCCATCGGCAGACGAACGGGGAGACAAAGCTGGTCCAGCCACGCAGTGGAATATTACTCAGCCATGAAAAGGAATGAAGTACTGGTCCGTGCGTGGGGGAGCCTTGAAAACATCGCGCCTGGTGAAGGAAGCCGGTTACAAAGGCCGCAGAGCGTATGAGTCCACTTGAAAGAAACACCTGGAACAGCTCTGTGCTGATGGAAGGGAGCCTGCTCTCGGAATTCTCTCTCCCTCTCTCTGCCCCTCCCCTGCTCACGCTCTCTCTCAAAACTTTAAAAATAAATACATGAATAAATAAGAAATCCCGAGAACAGACAAGTGCAGAGACAACAGAGAGCAGATGAATGCTTGCCAGGGGCTGGGGGAGGGGGATGAGGGACTGATGGCTAATGGGGATGGGGTTGCATTTTGGGGCAATGATTTCTGGGACTAGACAGAGGTGTTGGTTGTACAACGTGGTGAATGTATTTAGTGCCAAGGAATTGTACACTTTAAAATGGTGTAAGTTGGGGCGCCTGGGTGGCTAAGCCGGTTAAGCATCAGACTTCGGCTTAGGTCATGATCTCATGGTTTGTGGGTTTGAGCCCCGCATTGGGCTCTGTGCCAATAGCTCAGAGCCTGGAGCCTGTTTCAGAGTCTGTCTCCCTCTCTCTCTGCCCCTCCCCCACTTGCAATCTGTCCCTCCCTTCCTCTCTCTCTCAAAAATAAGCATTAAAAAATTTTTTTAATAAAATGGTTTAGTTCATAGCAGCACTCTCAACAATAGCTAAAACATGGAAAGAGCCTAAGTGTCCATCAACGGACGAATGGATCAAGAAGACGTGGTTTATCTATACCATGGAATACTCCATGGCAATGAGAAAGAATGAAATCTGGCCATGTGTAGCCACATGGATGGACCTTGAGGGTGTTATGCTGAGCGAAATAAGTCAGACAGAGAAGGACAAATATCATATGTTTGCACGTATAGGAGGATTAGGAGGAACTTAACTGAGGAACAAGGGGGAGAAGAAGGGGGGAAATGGTGGGGGAGGGGGAGAGAGGCAAACCATGAGAGACTCTTGAATGCTGACAAAAACTGAGGACTGATGGATGCGGGGGGGAGGGGGGATGGGCATGGAGGAGGGCACTTGTGGGGATGAGCACTGAGTGTTATGTGGAAACTAATTTGACAATAAACTATTTGTAAAAATATATATATATATCAAATTTTTAAAAAATAAATAAAATGGTTTAAGTGATTTTATATTAGCACATTTTATCAAAGAAAGAAAAGAGAAATGAGGGGCTCCTGGTGGCTGGCTCAGTCACTAAAGCATGCAGCCCTTGATCTTTGGGTGGTAAGTTTGAACCTCAAGTCCAGGATAGAGTTTTATTTTAAAAATAAATAAGTAAGAGCGCCTGTGTGGCTCAGTGGGCTAAGCGTCCAACTTCGGCTCAGGTCATGATCTCACAGTTCATGGGTTCAAGCCCCATGTCGGGCTCTGTGCTGACAGCTCAGAGCCTGGAGCCTGCTTCCGATTCTGTATCTCCCTCTCTCTCTGACCCTCTCCTGCTCACGCTGCCCCCCCCCTCAGAAATAAATAAAACATTAAATAAATAGGCAAAGAAACAAATATATATTTTAAAAGAATAGAAAAGAAATCCCATGTGGAAGAAGTTACGGACTGAAAAGCAAATGTTCAAGAAGGAAAGAAACACAAATGTGTTGGCAAATGCAGAAAATATCTCAAGAAGGAAAAGCAAGAAATTGATACTTGGGCATCCTGGGGAGGGAACCGGGGGTGTGTGAAAGGGGAGGTGGAGGCAGACACTGCCATGACTCCTTACACCCCGTGTACACATCAACTACACGTTTCTGCTGTTATCTGAAAGTAGAGCTTTTCTATGAAGCCTTTAGTAAGCCGAAATGGCAAGGAAGTAATTACCATTAATTTATATGGAAAAAATTTTTAGCATTCCCAGACTCCCTACAATATCCTCTTGGGCTTTTCTGATATCTTAGGACACATCTTGGGTTTTTTTTTTTTTAATGTTTATTTGTTTATTTTTGAGAAAGAGAAGTAGAGAGAAAGAGACCATGTGCACAAATAGGGGAGGGACACGGAGAGAAGGAAAAAGAGAATCTCCGGCAGGCTCCACACTGTCAGCGCAGAGCCCGACTCGGGGCTCGAACCCACAGACTGGGAGATCATGACCTGAGCTGAAGTTGGGTGCTTCACTGACTGAGGCGCCTGGGGGGACCCCAGGACACATCTTGCTCATGGAATGAATGACCCAATCAATCAACCAACCGATCAATCCATCGAAATCAAACACAGATGCTCACAGCCACAGGCCAGGGCTCTGGTGGCTTGAGGCTGCCATCCTGAGTGTGGTTCTTAGAGGAGGGGCTGCCACTTCCACTCCCACTGCCCAGGACTCACGCCGCATCTACAGGGACTCGCTACGGAACAGACGCTAACCCTTCCGATTTCTTTCAGTTACAGCAAACAGGCACTAATGAGTAGGTATTTCATAAAATAAAAGCCCTCATTGGGCTCTGCACTAACAGTGCAGAGCCTGCTTGGGATTCTCTCTCTCTCTCCCTCTCCCCCCACTCTCTCTCCCTCTCTCCCCCAAATATAAATAAATAAACATTTAAAAAATAACAACAAATGAGGGGCGCCTGGGTGGCTTAGTCGGCTAAGCGTCCGACTTTCGCTTAGGTCATGATCTTGCGGTTCGTGGGTTCGAGCCCCGCGGCGGGCCCTGTGCTGACTGCCAGCTCAGAGCCTGGAGCCTGTTTCAGTCTGTGACTCCCTCTCTCCCTGACCCTCCCCTGCTCACGCTGTCTCTCTCTCTCTCTCTCTCCTAGAAATAAATAAGAAATATTTTTAAAAAGTAACAACAAATGAAAGTACATTCACAGTGTCGTGCAACAGATCTTCGGAACACTTTTGATCTCGTAAAACTGAAATTCTGTCCCCATGAAACGCCAACTCCCTCCTCCCCTCCCCCTGCCCCTGGCGCCCACCATTCTACTTTCTGTCTCTGTAACTATTACTCCTTTAGGGACCTCGTGTAAGTAGAATCACGCAGCCTTTGTGTTTTTGTGACTGGCTTGTTTCACTTAGCGCGGTGTCCTCAAGCTTCCTCCGTGTTGTGGCGTGTGTCAGAATTTCCTTCCTGTTTAAGGCTGATAATACCCCATCGTATGAATATGCCACCTTTAGTTTCTCCATCTTTCCATTCGTGAACACTTGGGGCTGCTTCTACCTCTGGGCCACCATGAGTGGAGCGGCGATGAACACGGGTATACAACTGACTCTTCGACATGCTGCTTTCAATTCTTTTGGTCACTCAGCTTTCATAACTTCTCATTTTGAAATCACTGAAGACTAACAGAAAGTTGCCAGAATAGCATTTCCATGGACCCTTAACCCAGCTTGACCCAGTGAAATGGCCCATCTTACTAAATTGTTGTCAAAAGCAGAAGTGGACATGGGTACAATGTAACGGACTCAGGTACCACACCTAATCTCCCAGAGCTGTTGAAAAAGAAAGTTTCATTTGTAAAGAATTGTTTCCTTTAAAGTGTCTATGCAGGGGGGCGCCTGGGTGGCTCAGTCGGTTAAGCGTCCGACTCCCAGCTCAGGTCATGATCTCACAGTTTGTGGGTTCGAGCCCCGTGTCGGGCTCTGTGCTGACAGCCAGCTCAGAGCCTGGAGCCTGCTTTGGATTCTGTGTCTCCGTCTCTCTCTGACCCTCCCCTGCTCATGCTCTCTCTCTCTCTCTCTCAAAAATAAATAAAAACATTTAAAATTAAAATAAATAAATGAAATGTCTATGCAGGGACCCCTGGGTGGCTTGGTCTGTTGAGAGTCAGACTCTTGGTTTCAGCTCAGCTCATGATCCCAGGGTCATGGGATTGACATGGCAAGCATGGAGCCTGCCTTCTCTCTCCTTCTGCCGCTCTCCCTGACTCATGCTCTGTCTCTCAAATAAGAAATAAAATCAGCTGTTTATGTCATTTTCTTAGGGAGAGAATGAGGACAACAAGTATGGTAGTGAGAGCCGGTTGGCCTGACTTCAAATGCATGCCTTCGGATGAATTATTTTCCCATTCCGAGCCTCAGTTTCCTCATCTGTAATATGGGGATTACAGAGCACAGGGCCCCAGGGAGGACTGGGAGGGAAGGTAAAGTCTAAAATAAGAGTATTAGTAAGTGGCGCCTGGGTGGCTCAGTCAGTTAAATGTCCGTCGCTGGAGTTCAGCTCAGGTCATGACCTCATGGTTTGTGCCTATGAGCCCAGTGTCCCAGTGTCGGGCTCTGTCCTGAGAGCCTGCTTGGGATTCTTTCTTTCTATCTCTCTCTGCCCCTAGAGCTAGCTCTCTCTCTCTCTCTTCTCATTCTTTGTCTCTCTCCCCCACTCATGTGCCTGCACTCTCTCTCTTCTCTCTCAAAACAAACATTGTTTATTTTTTTATTATTTTTTTAAATTTTTTTTTTTTATTTATTTC